>NC_068949.1:39717866-40023421 GCF_026419915.1 Harpia harpyja | reverse complement strand
GTCTTAAGTCTAACTCTACGTAGCAACAACTGAAAACATCAGGGTGTTATCAACATTATTCTCATACTGAACCCAAAATGTAACACTATACCAGCTACTAGAAAGAAAATTAACTCTATCCCAGCTGGAACCAGGACAGTGTATTTCTACTCCTTTTAGCCTGCCCTTCTTCCCTGACCAAATGCTTGTGACAGTTTCTTCAGCTATATCTGAAGAGACATTATATGACCTAGGAGCAGCTGAGCCGGTTCTACAGACTTCACAGCCTCATCCATCTTCCCCCTGCATTTTGTTCCATCCTTTCATTTTAACAGGCAACTCTATGGATTATTTTTTTCCAAAATTGAGTAAAATACCCATCATCTTTGCAATATTTTCTTTACAATGTTTACTGTAATTTTGGTTTCCCTGCCTAATCTTTCTCACAAAGCAGTATGCATTTTTTAAATCTTCCAAGCAAAATAATTACAAAGATAATCCAGCTGAGTGTAATCAAACTGCAGGGTTCTTTATTTTCCTGGCCTTTTAATTTAATTTCACATCCTGTGGTCTTAAAGAAATATTAGGATTGTATCATCTTGTTATTGTTTAGATTATGTGCCTGTAAAAATAAGGAGCAATTGATTCTCTTCTTACCTACTGCCACACAGAAAACGCATACAGCATATAGAATATTTTTTAAATAGAGATCCAGGGGAAGAACTCATAGATGAGCACGAGTCAGATCCTTAGCTCCCATTTTCATTGACACACACACACAAAAAAAAAAGGAAGGATAGTATTTCCTATCCAAAACCCTTGTTTACTTGGTTGGATTTGACTAATATTTTATAACGGCAGTAACTGCTTTGATTAAATAATTTGCTTTTAAACTTTTTCAATGCACCAATATGGATCCTGATGTGATTTTGTGGATATTTTAGCCATGGAAATAATCCCATTGACTTTAGCACCACTACTTGCACTTAAATTAGAGCTTCAGTAGCTTTCTTTGGATCAATACAAACCAGAAGTCATTCACAGAGTAACACTGGCATAAGAATAGTGTAGGAGAAGAATCACCTACATGCCTAAACACATAAGGTTGGCCAAGCAATAAAAATACAAGTTCTCTCTAAACATGCAGAAGGACCCTGCCTACATCCTAGCAGTCAGCTTTGGGATTTAGGAGGATCAGAGCACATCTGTATTAATAAGTCTGAATACCCGACTGGGGCTTCAGACCCTTCACTGCAAGCATCAAAGTCCTCAGCATGCAGATGTTCATCTTCTGAGTTGGGGAAAAAGATCATTAGCAGATCTTAGCTAGCAAAGCAGTAGCTGGAAAGGGAGCTTGTATTCCAAGAAGTAAGATTGAAATGATGCAGGGGTGGTTTTGGGGTTGGGTATTTTTTTGTTGGTTTTTTTTTTTTTTCAGTAGTAACCCATTTTACTGTCCGCAGGTATAAAGGAAAAAGGAAGCAAGGTCAGCCACAGAACAGGTATAACATACCCCCAGGGCCTAGAAACAGCAAAGTCAGAGCTGTTGCATTCCTCTTTAGCTGTTTCTTCTTCATTGCCCTCAAAATGGGGCAGCGCACACCCATCCACCAACTCGCTGGTGACAAAGGCATGGACACTTGTGGTAGAGCCCATCTCAGGGCAAGACTGGGGTTGAGGCTTTCATTCTGGAGCTGTTTATCACAAAGACACACGTGTTAGTTTGGTCCAAGTGCTGCTGGCCTGGTAGCACTCTCAGTAAAGCATCCCTAAAACCACCTCTTTCAGACATTTTTGCCTAAGTTATCTCAGAATATTCTTAATTAATACAAAAAGCTAGATACAGTCACAAAATTATACCTATGTCTTGTATAAATACTGAAAATTCTTTTCTGAGTGGACAATTTCAGCAACACCAAGTTAAAACCTTCTCAGAAAAGGAACATACTGATAACAAAGACAGGCAGTCTCTTCCTAGGTTTATTATTTTGCACTTGAGGAAAGCAATCACAGGAGATTAATGGAGCAGATGTAAGTAGCTCTATTCGAACCTCCATAGTTACCATTTATTCTGGAAGTTTTACTAGCTAATAGCTTCTATGTGTTAATAACCTGAGAGACCATCACAGCTCAGTACTAAATATTTTTTAAACGCCTACAAACCCAACAAGCTAGATATAGCAATTAGGCCATAACATCACAGTTCCACAGGAATAACACGCATGAAGGGGCACAGTCCTCTCTTCAGTAAGGAAATTTTAGGTGGAAAAGGTCTTGGTTTCTCCAGCATTGGCACATCCCAAGACCTGTTGCCCATGCCTGCAAACTGGTGTAGCTGGCCACAGAGAGAACCCCAGAAGAACAGAGTGCCCACCAAGGGCACAGCTACAGCAGCTCTAACTTGCTCTGCATCAGCCCTGCTACAAAAAAAAGCAACACGGAAAGGGATTTCAAGCCAGTTCTACACACACACACACGCTTGCTCTAAGCCAGGTCTGGCCACCGAAATAAGTCCCTTCTGTAAAAGGAGATCTTGAAGTCATTCAGACTTACACATTCTTTTCACAAAGGCCTGAAGAATCCTGTTTTCTGTATTTCCTTGATTAAAATAAAATGAAATGTTCTGGACTCTTCTGGCTATTTTTTTTTTTCCAGAAAGAAATGGTTACAGGCTTGAAAAGGAATATTTTTTTTTTTTAAACTACTGCTTAAAAGCACCCTGTTGCATCTGAAGTAATGGCTGATTCCATTCTTGAAATATTTTTTTTTAAGCTATTGCAGTGGTGAGAGCTTCTCTTGAACTCCAAAAAGAAAACCAAACTGAGTAACTGCATGCAAGCTTCCTCTGCTTACAGAGACAACATTTTCCTTACAAAGTACTTCGGTTTTATATCAAGGGATACAGGACAGGACCTTAGATTCTGCGTTCAAAGCACTGGTTAACAAAGTTGCTAAAGTTTAAGTTGCAATAATCATATTCTCCATGGGGGTTCGGCTGTCACTATAGTCACCTTCTTTCCTTCAAAATATGCTTTTCATTGTTCTACTGCCCCTTTTCCAATTGCTCTGCAGCCAAGTTCTTGGAAAGCAATCACGCTTCTTGTTTAGGATTTATTGCTAGTCTTTTGCCAATAAGGACACGCACAAATCTCCCCTGTGATCATCCTGCAAGAGCAAGCTAAAAATACAGCAATTTATGAACAGGCACATTTTGCATGTTATATGGCATCGGTGTGCTCTCATCAAAAAATTCTGAGAGATATATATAAAAGAAGGTCGCCCCTTTTGGCTAGGGTGATCAACGGCTCTGCTTTGGTGCCATAAATAAGCTTATTTTAGAATTCCAGTCTACCTAAAAAGGAAAAAAAATGCATTTGTGTTGTGTTTTAGTGGTTGGAGAGTTTTTTTTTTCCTTTTACCAGGTTTACATGGTAAACTTTGCACTTTAGAAACCCGAGGTCTGAGAAAAACAATAGTTTATCTTCCAAATTGCCTGGTTTAAAACTAATAACTGTGATGACTAATTTAGCGATCACTAAAACTTTAAAGTGGTGGGAATTGTCTGTCTGTACAAATTCGTAAAGGATTTTGCAATTTCAGAGTCAAGTTGTATTTGGGTTTTGAAACGCGTTTCAGGTTGTCCGAGAAAGCTCGTGCACACAGAAGCAGCAGGTAACGTGAGAGAAGACTGATCCTTCCTTATAGAAAGGAATGGATCATGAGGAAGAGTATCTAGGTAATCACCATGCCTTGGTCATGCTTATCTGACCATATTGTTTGTTTTTCATACAAACATCACAGTTCAATCATCAGCCTCTTTGAAAGACTTGTCTTTTATCAGCTTATTGCTTTTGACAGGCAGGGGTAGATTCATGACTCTCTGGATGTGTTTTAAAGCTTGTCTGGGTTAGGGCTGTTAAAGTTCCTCTGAAATGCCGGGAGACGCAGTCCTCGGTCTCTCCTGGACTCCGCCAGTGGCTCCGTGGTTCTGATGATGTCCTCTGTCAAACAACCTTAAATTGGGATAATTAATTGGGATTCATTCACCGACCTGGAGCTGCTGCTAGCAGCATGGTGTATCTCCGTTACTAATGGCTAGATGATTCTGTGGTTCAGACACAATTGCTGAGACTCAGAAACAAGAAGGCTAATGAAAAGATCTAGATTAATGTTTCACCACCTCATAATTTGGGGTTCTTACTCAACCCGAAACGACTGCAATTGTTATTATTTTGCTTTTCTTTTTATGATTCTCACCTTTCTTGTCTTCCCTTCTCTGCTTCTTTTTTATCCCCGGGCAATACAAGACAGTCCCAAATACCTATTTGGTTCCTATAATTAAACCAGAAGTATTTTCTATTCAGTCCTAAAAGGGACTAGTGGTTTGTGAAATGGGATTTTGCATCCAAGAAATGAGAAATGATAATTGAGGAAACAGCATAAATTTATTCCTAATGAATTATAAATGAACTTTCAAATGCAATAAAACGCCATTTTTTACGTGTTCAGACTGGCAGACTTCTGAGTATAACAAGTAACTTATGTGTAATTTTGTGTCAAAAACTTCATATTCTGCAAAAAGATGAAGATTTCCTGAAATTTATTCTCTGCTCAAAATTATTCAGTGAGATACATTTTTGTATGTGAACTGCATTTACTCTTTTTGTTGCTCTAATAAGATTACTCATGTCTCACATGGCATCCGTTAATTCTGGGTGTGCTTCTCATTGTAATCATCAGGATTCGAGTGCAAGTATTTGTACAACAGTTATAAAACTTGCTTCCTGGTATTTCAGCTAAAAAGTTCACTTTGCATCGCGGGCTGCTTTAGTACAACTTAGTCACAAAGGAATTTACACAAGGGACCACAGAAAAAACGCTACCAAGGCCAAAGCAAATGAGTTGCAAAATTTAAACCAATATTTGCTAGAAAATGTTTGTGGTGGTCACTCAGCCCTACTTCTGAGCCCCTTACAAAAGTCCTCACCGCTGGACTTAACGTTGCAGGTCTACCTAAACCTCCCTTTGAAACTAATCTGAAATTTCCCTTTTGCTACTGATACTGGGTTCGTGTTCCCCCTGCAATTATGGTAAAACTTCTGCTTCTGCTAACGTTTGCAGAGTGGATCCCATCGTTTTCCTTCTTCTGACATTAAGTACCACATTGCAGGCACCAACCACCGTGCAGTTGAGCTAATATAGCTTTTCTACTTTTGACTTAACAAGTGGAAACGCACATGCATGTACTTGGCTTTGGCTACACGTTCACCCAACTAAATGTACTGATGGAGTCTGCAGGACCTGGAACAAGCTTATTTTTAGATACCATAATCCTCAATATA
Source organism: Harpia harpyja (assembly GCF_026419915.1). Lineage (NCBI taxonomy): Eukaryota > Metazoa > Chordata > Aves > Accipitriformes > Accipitridae > Harpia > Harpia harpyja. The sequence goes on along the minus strand of NC_068949.1, from coordinate 40,018,100 downwards.
TTAACTTGCTTTTGCTCTTGGTCTTCCATATGCTGTCCGTCTTCTTCATCTGCAATGACATCCACCTAAATTACTCCCTGCAAGTTTTAAAAACACTTTACTCACAGCGGCCTGCAATGATAACTCAAAATCTGGAAACATACACAATACAGGCATACTACTTGTGGCTCTGATGTCAGGTACGTAACTTGTCCTTTGTTCTCCATTTCAAAAACTTTCACACCCCCTCCAAAAAAGCTTTAAAAATAAATAAGCACCAGGCCTCAAAAAAATGTTGTTGGAGCTTCATACGTGGCTAAAAGAAAAGTTGGAGTATAGTTTGGAGTAAATCTTGATAAAGTTCTGCCATTTGGATCGTAGCTAACAGCTTCTTTAATATGATTTTAACACAGTAAAACAACATTACTGTTACCGTCTTGCTGAGGATGGTAGAAAAAGACCATAAAACTGAATGGCACATTTAAAATTACTTGCAAAATATTGGCTCTCTGAAAACAGCACACAATAACTGTAATTAGTACCAGTCCTTTAAAGTATTCCTAAAGTCTGCTGAAATCTAAAGCAGTACTGTATTGCCGGTAGCAACAACTGCATCCTAAACAATATTAAAAATGACAACAGAAGACAAAAATTCTCCATCCTAAGTCAGAAAGTTGTCATTCACTGATCTGCTGAATGGAATAACACCTTTGCCCTTATTATTTATAGAGCTTTTTTGGGAGGATCTCAGGACTTTACTCTTTAGCTAAGCCTCACAAGTTCAACAGCCCGTGAGTTATATAAACATTATTTTACAATTTGAACTATTTTCCCAGGAAAAAGGATCGCTCCAGGGGAGGACCACTTGAATTATTTCTTTTACAAAACTAATATTGCTTTACTCGTGCTTCCTTAGCTTCAGAGGGACCAAAACGCAAGTCCACCCGAGCGGTCCCTGGCCTCGCTAGCAAGGCGGTTCCAGGCACTCCAGAGGACAGTAGGAAAAAAAGAAAAAAGAAAAAAAAAAAAAAAAAAGGCTGCAGGTTATACCGCACCTAAAAACGCCCAGCCTAGCCAGCATTTTCAGGGAATAGAAGCTCGAATAAAGGCGTGGGAAAAGGTCTTATTTTAAACAGCAAGCAAGGGAAAAATACACGGACAACCCGGGGCTGCAGCCGGCAGAAAACGATGGCATCTTGGCAGCGATGCTGCAACCGTGAGACGTGTTGCTTGTGCGTGGCCCACGCTCATCCTCCTCCAGCCGGGGGTGGGCGGGGGGGGGATGCTCCCGGCTGGTGGACGGGGTCTCCGCGGGGAAACCGGGACAAGCCCCGAGCCCCCTCCCCGGCCCCGCGGCGGGCAGCGCCCGGCTCCGCGCCCGCGCTGCGGGAGGATATCCTCCCCCGGGCACGCACCGCCCTGCGCGGAGAGAGGAAACCACGTCCCCTCCCGAAAGGAGGAGAAAAAAAAAAAACAAACCCAAAAAACCCAAAAAAAAGCCCTCCGAGGGCGATCCGCTGGCGGCTATCGGGGTTCGGCTTTGCGGGTCCGCGGGGGGTGTTTAAGAGAGCCCCGCGGCGCGGCCGGCATCCGAGCGTGTTTTTTAACGGCTGCTCCGTGCCGGCGGCACCGGCATCTCCCGGAGCATCCAGCTGCCCGTCCACGGCCGCGGCTGGCAGCCAGCCCCCCCCCGCCCCAGCCCCAGCTCGGCGAGCCCCCCGCGGCCGGCCCCGCTCCCCGGGGCACCGGCGGGCTGGGGCGGCGGGGGGGGGGTGGTGGTGCTGAGCCCCCCGGTCCCCCTGCCCGGCTCCGGCTGGGGACGAACAGACTCTCAACAATGGGGCATGTTTGCAGCAACATGATATCACCTAATAACGCCGAATAAGGCAATGACTGTACGTTGAAGCGTATACGATCCTGCCGGTCTCACCACACGGCGCGGAAAGCTATTTGCAGATTTGCTAAGCCCTTTTGAATGAATGCATCTGCAGCTGACCTTTAACAATAGACGCTGAAATAGCACAATCTGTGGGACCAGATTTGAAAGGGGGGGGGGGGGGGAGGCGGGAAGGGGGAAGGAAGAGATGGGTGAAAATTGTAATCTCTGCAATCTCATTCACTTCCTTTCCCAAACCTCCGCACACAGCGGGGGGAAAGCGGTATTTTCCTTCTCACCGGGGCTCTTCTCCCAACCGAGCCGTTTTCCAACGCCGGCTCGGCCACATGGCACCCCGAAAGCCGCCGGCCGGCGGGACCGGCGCGCAGCCCCGCCAGTGCCCGCCCGCACCCCGCGGGCATCGCTCCGCGGAGGGGCGACTGCGACAAGGATGCTCCGGTCCCGGTGTCGTCGTCGTCCCCCCTCCCTCCACTCCCGCCGCTCTCTCACCTTCCCTGGCTTTCAGCAAGACGGTGTTGGCAACGATGTTTTCCAGCTCCATTGACGAGCTCGGGCAGCGTAGGCAGGCGGCGGCACTGCAGCAGGACGTCACTCCCGAGGTGCGGAGTCTCCGGGCGACCACCCGCCTCCTGCCCCTAGCGCCTTATCCCCCCGTGCATGATCCCTGCCTTCCTCCCTTCTCCTCCGCGCTCCCCCGGCGGAGGCGGCGCTCCCCCCCGGCCCGATCTGCCTCCCGCCTCGCCTCGCCTCGCCCCGCTACTCCATCCTCCGCCCCGCGGGCTCCCCGCCGGTTTGAGGGCTCGGGCGCTCCTCTGCCTCCCTCCCCCGGGGGTGTGGCACCGCGGAGCGGCCCCGCAGCCCCGCGCAGGCGCCATCCCCGCCGCCGCCGGCTCCGCGGGGCCCGGGCACGCCGGGACGTGTAGTCCGGGGGCGGCCCCCGACGCACCTGGCGCCGGCCCCGCGGACGCGCAGCGGCCCCGCCGAGGGGCAGGGAGCGGACGCGGGACGGGCGGCGGGAGCCGACCAGGGGCGGGAGGGGGGGACGGGGGACACCGGTTCGGCGCAGCGGGGGGGGGGGGGAGGCCGCGGAGCGATGCGCGGAGCGATGCGCGGGGCTCCCCGCGGCGCGGCCCCGACGGCGGCGGCGCAGCGCAGCCCCTGGTGCCGGGCGCCACCCCGCGGCGGCGGCCCCGGACCGGACCGGGGTCCCCAGAGCGGACCGGACCGGAGCGGGACCCCCAGGGCTCCCCGGCCCGGGCCGTGCGGCGGCGGGTCTCCGTGCTCGTCCCCGCCTGCCAGGTGCTGACACCCGAGTGAAGGAGTCGCCGGCAACCGGCGGACTTCGTCCCCCTGCCGTGGGATGCGCGTCCTCCTCCTCGGGCTGGAGGCACGGGCTTCTCGCCTTTCTGGAGGGAGATCTGGGGGGAGTCCCCGAGGGAATCCCATCTTTTCTGCCGCACCGAGGGTTTTTTTTATTCTTTTTTTTTTTTTTTTTTTTTTTAATCCCGGTAAGCGGCTGCGTGAGACGTCAGCCACTTGTGGAAAGTTTGTGAATTTTAAGCGCTAGATTGCAACATAAATTCTCTCTTGTCTATATAGGACAGATGCTCATGTCAGCATGGTCCTGATTTTCCTGGCAACGGGGTAGATCGATTCAGCAGGTCAAGCAAAGAAAGAGGAATAAAAACGACCCATTACTCTCACTAACACTTCCCCCATCTGTATTACCATTGATTAAATCCACGTGAAGCGAACCAAATGAACATGCACCTTCCTGTAAGGGGAGCGCAGGCACTACTTTTTCATTTTTCTTCTTTTTTTATCGCACCAATCTTATTTCTTTCTACAGCCAGGCAGAAATGGCTTGCAACAGCAGGACTTGCAGACTGCCTAGAACACATTTTCTGAACGTAGGAAATAAATGAGAAATGCATTTAATGAGTAATACCTTGGGCATTAGGATAAGATGGCTATAATAAATGCCTTTTGTACCCGATTAAGTGTCAAAGGTTAGAACTTTGAAAGTTACTGTGCGTAGCAGGTGGCACTGCTATGTACGATCTTCCACATCCTCTCTCCTGTCGCTTCAGAAAATGTTCAGTCTCCGGAAGCCATGCCATGTTGTGGTTACTTTCTTTGTAATGCCAAGTTCTATATAGCAGCAGTTGTGTCTGTAAGTACCGGAAGATTTTGCTCTGATTAAATAATTCTTAAGGGAAAAATTGCTTCCTGGAAACCAGAGCCTTAGCATAGAGATGAGGTTCCTAAGGAATGTCTGCCCTGCTTGTTGTTTGACCGCTTCTGTGCAAGGACTGATGCACGCTTGTAAACAGAGCAAATTATGCTCAGGTTGTAAGTGCACTTCACACCCTTGCCCAGCCTCCCACTAACGGTCATCACAAGGACAACACCAGCATCACAACATGGCTGATGTTGGAAGACGCACCTTTTATTGCATACAATGTTTTTAATGCTACAAGCAACTCCTCTCTCCAAAGGAAAAATGAACATACGTGTGTCAGTCCCCGTTTTGTGAAGCAGCATGTGCTGCAGCAGCGAGCTAACTTCTGCTGACAGCAATGGGATATCAGTGTGCTTGCCACATCTCGGGATGGGGCTGTTCAGTGAGGAGGGATTTACCTTCATGGGAGACTCTGCAGGGAGCACAGACTGTGTTTGGTGTGCAACTTTTACACAGGTGCCTGAATGAAGAGGGCAGATCTTGGAAATCAGCATGGGCACCTGACAGCTCTACTGCTCCTCTTTTATCTGATATCTATATGTACCTCTATATACACTGAGTCATCTGCAGTGTCACCCTGTGAGACAAAAGTATGACTCCAGCATGCTGGAGTCTTCGCTGTATACTGTGTGAATGTTTATTTAATTCTTGAAAGGGTAAATAGGTTTATCAAAAGAGTTACAACGGATCTATACGGTGTTTGGAAATCCCATGGAGCTACCTAGTGTTCATGAACGGCGCAGCTCTGAAGCACTTCACGTTCTGGCAACCAAAGGCACAGTTACACAGTCCCTTCAGAAACCGGGGCAGCAACTGAGCAGAGTGTTGTGCGGCTGCCAGAGTGGTTATTTCAACTAAGCTGGATGACTTTGCATTGAAGTGGACTAGGAGCAGTCACATAACGTAAATGTGGCTGAGTGCAGGGAGTGGAAAGCTGAGCTCTGCTACCAGATTACTGAGATTCTGCAATAACACGTTTGTCTTAGTTACACATCTACACAGAGGGCAGCAATTCTGACGTCACGTTTATCGGTAAGAACAACGGAGTGGGTTTTCTTCATGATTCTTACAGTATTTAATGAAACAAAATTTGTTTCCAACAAATCTCAGTCTATGTGGTGCACTAGGACGGAAGGAAGTGTGCTCGCTAACACAATGCCCTACTTTGAAAAACAAAATCAAGACAATCAGTCCTCACCGCATCTCTCTTTTCTACTACAGTTTTTTAAGCCTGAATATACCACTGATGGATGACAAGGGGCTGCTTCAGCGCAAGCCTCAGATGGATGGCCCCTTTCAAGGATGTGGCTCCCCATCGGATGCCAGAGCAAGTGCCACTGCACAGACCTACTTGCCTTAAAGTCCGTCAATTGGTCTTTGCAAAACCCACTTTGGAGTCTTGCCTCATGATTTCTTTATAGCTGTTGGTATCTTCATTTTTGTGTCACCTGGAACACCCGGTTCACAAAAACAACAAAAAGAAAAAAATATTAGGAAGAGGTAGATTTATTTATATCCATTTTCTCTTGTGACAACACAGCCCTTTAACTTCAAGGTATGTCCACACCTGATTTAATGGAGCAGTCAGGTTCTCTGTGAGTGAGGGAGAAAGAAACAGGAGACCTGTGAGTCTGTTCCACTGCTTGTCTTACTCTACTCACTGTCATAAACTCTGATGCTGAAATACTCAAGCATGGACTCGAAAGACAGGGTGGCAGGGAAGGAAGATCCTTTTTTGCTGGCCTAAAAATCCTGATTCAGTGCTTGCTGGGAGAGAAGGGAAAATTTAGTCTGAATCATATGCAGAAGCAGCCAATTTTGGAAGGAAAAAAAAAAAAAGGAGAGGCTACCAAAAAACTCTGAAAAATGTGCTTTCTAAGGTGCTTAATGTGTTTGGTTGTTCTGCTTTCTAAAAAAATCTTCATCTGAAGTCATCCAGGAAAGGCCCAGAAAAAAACCCTTTTTGAGTGCTGAACATCAGGGTAAAGCAGGGCTGGCAGCCATCTTTCCTTTATGGGAAAAGAGAGGTTTGTAAATGAAACGCCAACACCGTGCGAGACCCGAATGCATCAGTGTAATAGGAATAGGAAAGCAGCAAGGCAGAGTGTGATATTCTGAGCCACTCTAAGGGATGAGTCATCGGCAGGGTGGGCTCACGCAGCTCCAGCCAGAAACACAGCAGCAACACACCCAGTTTTATCCTGCCACCAGAGGAAAACCACTTGGCCTCAGTACCGCCTGCTGGAAATGTCAGGATAAGACCCCCAGTGCACCAGATGTCGAAAAGGCTTTTGCCTATACTTATCAATTGGAAACATACCCTAACAGCACCTATCTCCTAAATCCATGGTATAACACGCAATTAATGCCGTAAAGCCTGTTCATGGTTAGCTCTAAGCTGGATTATGTTTGGAATTCCTTCTGAAACTTATTGCTACAAACGGGCAAATTCTTTTGCCTCCTGCTGAGATTCGCTATCAGCAGGTGGGAGCACACAGGCCTATGAGAAAGCATTTGCAGGCAGCTGTAACCTTTTACAGAGCCCCTTTGCGTAAGGACAGAGGCTGCCATCTACCAACAGCCATGGGGTGATGCATCGTGTTGTCTAAAGCAAACTTTTTGCTTTGGTTTAGATAAAAATGTTTATGCGTCCCTCGTTTCTTTCCATTTCCAAATCTTTTTTTCAGTTATCTATTTCCTCAAGGTAGAGGACAAATGATTGTTACAGCATTTGAGCACATGGAATAAAATAACCTTCTAGAAGATGAGCAGATTTTATTTTTTAAACAAGCAGATGTACACATCCCGTACTCTGCACAGAATCTGCCATTTAATGACCCACGGCAGCAGATCTGATTTGGGATTTGCTTACCCCTTTCATCAAGTTTAGAGAGAAGCGACTACTCCTTCACTAATATTTGGTTGTGTTAATGACATTCTTTCAAAGAGCTCTTTAGAACCTAGCTCTCACAAAACAATAATGGTAACAACACACAAGCATTATCTAGCACTTTTTATCAACAGACCTCAGAGTTTTTCACCAGAAAGGCATATTTACTTATTCCCAGATAGGAAAAAAGACGCACAAGGTGAGAGCAGGCAGATAAGTACCCTAACCAAAAATAAAATTTACATCTCCCATTATCCGTTCAAGCGCCTTATGCACTGCTCTGCACCTTGTAGCAATACAAACTTCTCCCTAGAGTCTGCTGAAATTCCTGGAGAGTCTTTCACCAACTTCAGATGTCTCAGTTTGAATCAGGCTTAAAGACTCTAACCCTTCACATGCAAACATGTCCGTCCACTACTGAGCTTGCACTGCACCAGTATGAACAAGCACTCCCTCGCTGCAGGATGAGATACGAGACTGGGGCTCATCCGGCCAGGTGAAAGCCTGTGGGAGACGGCAAAGCAGACAACCAACAAGATTTGGAAAAAGATGCACATATGGTACCGCTCGGTAGATTTATTTTGACCTTTGTATGGCAAGAAGAACGGGGTTTAGCAGCTGCTCTAGCCTGTGCCAGAGCCAGAGCTGAGGAAAAAGGAACAACTCTTTCGCCAGGTATTCTTTGGCAGTGACGAGGTCGATCTTCAAATGGTAGGGATGCCCAGTAAAAAGCAAAATGGAAAATAACCCCCCTGTTAAATGGCAGTAGTTCAAGCTCTTGCCCAGAAGTCTGAGAAGCTGAATTGCGCTGCCTTCATAACAAAGCATGAGCAATATTTCCCCACCTGCAAGCCAAGCGTTTAAACAAAGAGTTTTAAACAAATACAACTTTCCGGGGAGGGAGAAAGGACATCGTTTTAGAATACATCAACTTAGAAGTTGTGAATAATCATCTGTGGGTGAGACAACCATCCTCAGGAAATCCTAGCAATAGCCCTTTTCTTGCTGCCACAATACAGCTCCCACAGCTGAGGGAAAGGAACCGCTGTGGCCCAGCCGTCCCTGGGTGCACAAATTGCTGCCCAGCAGCATGGGACTCGGCTGGGCAAGTAAGTCTCTCCATTCGAGGGGATGTGCCAGTCCGGCAGACGTGAATGCAGACGTGCCATTCTGCACTGCTATTAAGGGAATGGGCCCAGGCAATGGTTGATGTTTCTTTGCTACTCTTCACCGACAGTCACTGCTCTGCAGGTGTCCTGGGCTCAGCTCCACTGCTCACTGCTCCACTGGCAGCCCTCAGCAGTGACACGAAGACCTCCCACACCTCTACTGCAGACACATGTCTCAACAACCGCTCCTTCCCTCTCCATCTCCAGGGCTGCAGGCTACAGCATGGCTCACCCACACTGCTATCTGTCATATTTTCTAAACATACAAATAGTTTACTCACTTCCACTTTTAGGCTTTGAGGGGTTTTTAAGCAAGAATGCCCCTAACTTTCAGGCAACAGACATGCAAATAAGCTGAGTAGGTCAGCCAGCCCCCCCTTGCTCAGCCAGCAACCTTCCCAGCAGAGTCCCCATCCAGCTGGCACTTTCAAGCAGCACTGGTTCATCAGCAAGAGTCAAAACTGAACTTCTCTCTCACACACCTTCAGGTTTCCCTTAACGAAGCGCTAATGAGAAGCAAGGGGTATGGAAGGTTGCTTAACTCAGAACCTGATAGTTCACTGACCCAGCACTGCACTTGCGCACACCTACGCACACATGCTCAGATGCACACTCAGAGCTTGTTAGCGGTTGTTGAGCCTGGAGGGAACAGCTTCAAAATCAAAAGCAATAGCGAAATCTATTTGAATTCGAGGAAATCAGTGGATGCAGGAAGCAGTTAGACTACTATGCGGGTGGACCCCATACTGGGGTACCTGTATCCTTTAGCGTCCACATTTTCTTCCCCCTCATCTCACCATGGCTATAGGAACAGTTCATCCCTTGCACCCTTGTGCAGAACACCTCCATCTTCATCACAAGCCCAGCCAGCCACGCAGTATGTCTGTGCATGTATGAGTAGATAACATTATTCTGTGTGCTCTTCTGGGAACTACAGTTTTTGAGAAGGTTATCAGAGCCACATTTCCAGCTGTCATTGGCTACATCTGGATTAATAAATTCAGGAGTGCCACAGAAAGGTACCAGCAACTGAAACTGGTGATGATGTTAAATGCTCAGAAAGATCTCAGCATACTTTTGGACAACACTGACTTACACTGCCCCAAACGGTTCTTGGGCATAGTAGAGAGTTAATACTGGCTAGCGACCACCCCTAACAGGCAGGTTGCACACAACCTCCCTCTCTTGAAGGCTCAGAGAGTTTACTATTGCAGAGGTGACCAGACCATGCCAACCGGATCGGTACCAGGAATAAGTTTGCTAATTTGTTCAGAAATACAGATTCAGCATCCACTGAGCTCATCCCAGGGGCCTGGGATGTAGCTGATGTTGCTCCATGTGCCTTTGGCTTTGGCCCCAGATGCTGATGGCTGAGCTTATCCTGCCAGTGGAGCCAGACTTCTCTCTAGCTCACAAGATGGGATCTCCCCTTCGTAAAAGGCTGTGGATATTTATAAATATTAATGGACTTTTAGGGAGTGTTTGTTTGATTTTCAGTACTCTGGGTTGTGCACACCGCTTGTGCAGCTCCAAAGCACATGGCCTAAACAGGGCAGGCAGCTGGCACTTCTTGGTGAAGGTGATCTCTGTTGCTGCCACCATCGTGTAGTCAACAAAAATAGCCTGAGAAAACCTTGTACTGCTTGACTGACTGTCAGAGTAGCTCCGTTAGCTCCAGTTGCAGGGGCCTGGGCTTCAACAGCAGACTCTCTGGAGACCCCAGCTTCAGGGCAACAGAAAGACTTACAGATCTCAGGTCTGGTCTCTTCCACCAGCTGTACACCCTTCCTGCACTTGCTTTCATCTGGCAGGAGACAGGAGGCCTGTGATGGGGTTTTTTATGACTCTCCTACCTCCCCTAGAGCAAATGAGTGCCCTAACTGCTCTTCCTAGGGCTGGGCCGGTGGTTCTCCAGTGATGGTCCGTGCAGCCAAGGGAACTGGTGGTTCTCCAGTGATGGTCCATGCAGCCAAGGGAACTGGGGGTGACTGGTGATGGTCCGTGCAGCCAAGGGAACTGGGACAAACCTCCAGAGCAGACGGAAGCCACATACATTCAGCTTAACGCAGCACTGCCCGTGTGGGAAATTAGGTAATGACTTTGGTTTGCATCAGCTCACAGCCCAGAAGAGCTAAGCAGGCACGCGGCTATCGCACCGTAATTGCTTAATTAACAGCTATAATCTGAGCGAGTCCGATAAAGTCAGCGCCAACGGCACGTGAAGAGTTTGCGTGCCTGGGAGGTTTCCACGCTGTTCGCTCCGTTTCGGTCTGTATCCGCACACACCAGAACTCGCTCCCACAGACAGTCCCGTCAGCGGGAATCCCACACCAAACCTCCCCCCCCCCCCCCCCGCCTCAGCACGGGGACCGACGACCGGCGGCGCCCACAGGCTGAGCCCAGGGCAGGTCCCTCTCATCGCCCCGTCCCGAATCACGAACCGCTGCCGGGAGGAAGGAGGCCGGCCGGGGCGGGGGTGAGACACGGCCGGCCGGCGGCAGCCCTCCCGGCGGGGGCGGACCCGGAGCCGCCCCGTCCCTCGCAGCGCCCGGCTCCGCCCGCCTGTGAGGCGCTCAACATGGCGGCCGCGCTGGGAAGGTTCCTGCGGAGCGCGGTGAGTGAGGGACCCTCCCCGGCCGCCCCCGCGCCTCAACCCCCGGCCCCTCTGACCCTCCCTCTCTCCCCGCAGGTGCCCGCTGCCGCCGTCGCCGGGAGGAGGCTGACGGCGCGGCCCCTGCCCTGCGCCCGCCGCCAGTTCAGCCTCGGTAAGCGCGGGGAAGGGCGGCGGGGACGCGCACACCCGCCTCGGGGCTCGCCCCGGGCCAGGCGGCGGGAACGTCTCCGCCGGCCCCGGCCGACCTTGTGGCTGCGACCGGGAGGAGGAGGAGGAGGCGGCTCGGCCCGATCCGGCCCGGCCCCGGGGCTCGGCTGGGCGGCCCTCAGCTCTGTTTTCTCTCCCCCCCCCGCAGGCTCGTCGCGGTTTGCTCCAGCCGTTACACAACACGCCCCGTTTTTTAAAGGAACGGCCGTTGTTAACGGAGAGTTCAAGGAGCTGAGCCTGGATGATTTCAAGGGGAAATACCTGGTTCTCTTCTTCTACCCCCTGGACTTGTGAGTGCGGGTTTCTCCCCTTTCGCATGGGCCTTCTGCCTTGCTGAAGGTCATCAGAAGTGCTGCAGGTCATCGCTGTCTGAAGTGGCTGTTTTTACCTCATTTGGGGTAGTCTTGCAAGGCAGATGTGTCTGTTTCTAGAGCGTGAGAGATAAGACTTGGGGGCAAACGGCCACTGTGTTTTAAAGCAGTGGATCTGGTGGCTGGAGAGCATCTTCTAGCTGCCGGGACTGCTTCAGGAGGTAGACGTGGCCTTGCAAGCGTGGTTCCCCGTACAGTCAGATCCCAGGGGTGAGGGCATTGCCTTGCAGCGCGGGGTCGCGTTGGAGACTCTCCTTTTAAGCAGCTGGGCCAGCAGAACTGCAGCTGGACGGCTCCAAAGCAAAAGGTGAACAGATGGGGCTGCGCCTGTCCAGAACACTTGAATCACCAAGAGCATCCTGGTGTATTTGGGCACGTGCGGGAGGATTTAACTTGCAGTCCTTTCTGCTATAGTTTCCAAGAACTCTCTGTCTAGAGAGTGTCTAGCAGAGACAGTTTCTCCATCTCTCCAAAGTCTGTGTAGAACTGAGAGTTGGAAACCAGTATGCCAGCGAGGTGGCTATGGCTGTTGCTTTGAGACTGACTGAAACTAATTTTGAGCAGGAAACATGGTTAAAGTTATCAGGCTAAAGAAAATGCTCTGTTGCATTAGTGCCTAGAAACAGACACAAGAGTCTTTTCTAAAAAATTCTGTGAAAAGATTGCAGAATCATTACAACCTGTTCTCTCTTCCCACCCAGCACCTTTGTCTGCCCCACAGAAATTGTGGCTTTCAGCAACAAAGCAAATGAATTTCATGATGTGAACTGTGACGTGGTGGCAGTTTCTGTGGATTCTCATTTTTGTCATCTGGCCTGGATAAATACGCCACGAAAGGTATGAATTGAGCAGCTGTTTGGGGCTTTCTCTGTTGGTTTGTTTTCTTTTCACAAGAGCTCCTGAGAAGAGTTGAATAAACAATTGTGAAAACACCAATTTCTGTAGACTGCCTAAAGTGATACGTGAAGCGATTGACTTCTACCTTTGATGACATAAACAAAGATTGAGGTCAGAATTTCTTGCGCTTTTCTTTAATATTTGTGGGGTTTTTTTCATCTTTGTTTTGCTCTCTTGATAGTCTTGTAGGTTACATCATATTGTTGTATGTTTATCTTGAAAGACAAATACTCAGTATACATGTCACCTGAGCTGCTTGTTACAGCTGATGGTTTGTGTGCACCATCACAGAAAATGAACAGCAGCTGTTTAGTCATTATTGTTAACCAATACCTAACAGCGGTGGCTTCAGAATGGAAGCAGAATAATAACCAGTTTGTTGGAGCACTGGTATTATTAACTCTCATTTGCTGAAATGGTTCTGCTTTTGCAATACAAACGGATGTCCTCGGCTTTCTTCAGGGAAAGAAAGTGATAAAGACGGCCTTTTACTGGAGAGGAGTCTCTTTCAGATGTATATAAAAATACGTGCTTTTGATCACGTAAAGCATCTCACTAGTTTGGTTAGTTGTAGAGAGTCAGAAGCATCACAGGAAGGTGCAGAAGCGCCTGAGCCATCAGTCGTTACCCATGGGGTCGTGCGGGCAGCAGTCTGCAGCAGTGCTTGCAGACTGGGGTGCCTTCAGGTGCATAGCTCTGCTGTTGTAACATACAGGGGAGGGAGAAGAGTTTCCTAGATTCAATACGGCTTGGCTGAGCCTATCAAAAGTATTTAATTTTCTGTGTGCTTTCTTCAAAGCTCTGAAATGTGATTGTGGACTGACTTCACCGCTTTATGTGAAAGCTTTTCAGTGTATGCCGGTCAGGCACTGCTCGGTGCACGTGTAGCAAAATGCCCTGCGAAGGGTGGAAAGAATTCCATGGTGGCGCAGACAGGAAACCGACACCCGGAGAAACTAAGGCCTTGGTTTCTCCGACATCTGTGTTCAAAGCTCTGTGTATGAGAACTTGATTGCAGGCAAGCGTTTGCAGGATCAGGGTCTGAGTGACTGAGATTACACAATGATTCACTGATGATGCCAGGAATAGAAAAGCTAACAAACTCTGGGCTTGTTTCAAGGATAGAGAGCTTATCTCTCTCACAGTTCCACTATGTTGCAAAACTGAAAGAAATCTTAGTTGACTCTCCAAATAGTATTTAAATTGATTTGGGGGAGGAAAAAAAAATAGTACATACAGTATATAGAGAGCAGAAGAACTCTGACATACCTAGTGTGGCTGTTAGAAGCCTTGAGTTTTGTCTGTTCATAGTACGCAGGTTTGTTTTCCCTTCTCTCCCTGCCATATTCATCTTGTTTAATTTTGAACACTTAAATATGCAGTAGAAATTCTTGTATTCAAAGCTCCTGAATAGGGTACAAGGGAAATCTTCCTGAAAGTTTATGACTGTTGTCATAGGTAGTTTTTTACCACCAAAATATGCAATTCTAAAATGCTTGGTGCAAAAGAAGTTTTCATGTACCAAAGAAGCCAAATGTGCCTGACTAGTTTAAAAAAAACCCAACAAACAAAACAAAACCAACCAAACAACAACCCCCCCCCCAACCCCCTGTGGTTCCTTTCATGGAGCAAATGGCATGAATATGTTTTGTTGTTAGTATACCTTCAAGAGCACTGTATCCAGCAACTCCAGAAAGACAATCCAAAAAAGCATTTTGTAACAAAATGGAATCTTACTTTGTCTTCTAGAGCGGCGGTTTGGGCAAAATGAATATTCCAGTTCTGTCAGACCTCACAAAACAAATCTCCCGTGATTATGGGGTGCTACTAGAAGGACCTGGCATAGCACTAAGGTAACGCATGATTGCCGATAACTCAGTTACGACACAACCCAGTCTAAAACAACATGAGCCGTACTGTCTCCTCCTGCAGGGGAAACTGCACAAGGATCAAATGAAGACTGTAAGATGTTACTTTTTCTGCAGAACTTCTGCTGGATCCCACCCTAGGAAAAGGGCACATGGCCATTATGGCCATTAAGTTGAGGGTGGTTCCAGGCCTCTCTGAGAATGCATGCAGGGGAAAGCCAGCTATTCTGCTCTGAGTGAGTGGGAGAACTCTGTGTCACTAAGGAAAACGAGTAGGATAGAAGACCATTGTACAATTTTTTACATTTTTTCACAATTTAGGTCTGTCCCTTTTTTATGTTTGTTTGTTTTCTTTCTTCTGAAGGAGAAGAGACTGCCTTAATTTCTGCGTGAGAAGTTTCTAAAGTGGTTGTCCTAGAGGCCACTACAGTCAATCCCATAATTATCTAGAATAAAAAAATGAACATTTCCTTCTCCACTATGGGAATACTTATTAAAAGCAAATAGTGGTCCCTGAGAAACACTGCATTGGGTAGGAGTCTTCTGTAGACCTTCGGTTCCTGATCTCTTTGAATCAGGAACTTCTGACATTTGTTTGTTGACAAATTAAGTTAATTAGTGTGGTACAACTGGGACTTTTGTTTTTCACAAATGTTTATATGCAACAGGATTTAATTTAGTAGCTTAATGCATAAGCAGCTCTTCACTCAATAACTTCAGATTTTCCTGTCAAAAAGACAGGGGAAAGATGCCAGCTATCAACTTTGAAACATAGGTGGAATTAGAAGTTATACCTTTGTTATACATCTGTCTCAATTTAATAGTCTTTATGTATACTTTGTAATTTCACGACACCATACCAGTTGACTGGTTCTTGGCTTTTGATCACTTCACTAACAAACAATATTGTCAAACGCTGTATTGCTACTCCTAACTCTGGTATGTGCATCTAAGAATAACTACCTTGCTGAAATAGTTCATCCAGTTTCTTGTGTTTGGTCTTGGAACATGATTTGCATTCCCTAAATTCTTGCTCAATTACAGAGGTCTCTTCATCATTGATCCAAATGGGATCATCAAGCATCTGAGTATCAATGATCTCCCCGTCGGTCGTAGTGTGGAAGAGACCCTCCGTTTGGTGAAAGCATTCCAGTATGTGGAAACACATGGAGAGGTTTGCCCGGCAAACTGGACTCCAGACTCCCCTACAGTAAGTGTCTGCTAAATATCACTTTCTAAATATAGACACTGGCATGTTTCTGCATGTCTGAAGGGCTGAGAACCACTTTGAGGTGAGGTGCTTGACTGAATCTGTGCCTGTTGTCTAAATCTGAGGCTTTTATCGGTTGGACCAATTCAGTCTATTTGTATGATACTGAGTGAGTGATTTCTGTGAAGAAAGTCACTGATTTCCTTTTAGAAGGCATGAATTGTATTCAAAACTCTCAATTTGACTTGCACTCTCCACCAGTTGTCTTCAGATTTTTTACTTATTTAATGCCCGTCTGGATATTTAGCAGGAAAAACGTATCATATACTTGAAATTTGCAAGTAGGAGCTTGTACATCATTTAGGCTTTCATCTTTCAACCAAGTGCAGAAACGGAAATAACCTATTGTTTTTATAAAGTATGCATGGATTTTCTTGGATAAAGTGCTAAATCTGTAATTTTTTTAATCTTAGTTATAGCATATAATAACTAAACTTTTGTTTCTTGACAGATCAAGCCAAGCCCAGAAGCTTCTAAAGAATATTTTGAGAAAGTGCATACATAAACGCTCAAATATGTGGACAAAACTTAGTTACCATAAACTGAAGACATTAGTAAAGCAGCTGTGATTATATTAAAAAAAATCAAATCAAAGGTCTCATTTTCTCATGTTTAAGAAGAAATTAAATGTTGAAATATTTACTGACTCCCTTGTCGTGCTTTAAAAAGAAGGGTAAAAACTAAGGCTTTCCCCCCCCCCCCCCCCCTTTTGCAACTTCAGTTACATGAATTTCTGCGACCACTAGTCTTCTTCCTGAATACAACAAGTACACAAAATACAGTTGTCTTCCACTGGGTTTTTCCTTTTTCCTTAACTAGTTTTGGACCAGAAAGTGTCCCACATTTTCTTTTCTCACATGAAAGAATTAAATTCTGTAATGAGTTAGAAACAGTGGGGACAATACAGAAAACAGAATTTTGATATGTGGTTTCTAATGGATTTTGCAGAGGAAGAGATGAATGTAACAAGTAAAAAATTTTTAAAAATCTCCATTTTTTGTGTGTAAATGCACTATAACTTGAATGTAAATATGTGCCATTTTAATCCTGCATATAGTCAAAGATGCAGTGCAGCCACATAGCAGTAACAAGCATGAAGAACTTTCATTCTGCTTGGGAGATGGTAAAAACTTGAACCCCAAAAGCATATTTACTGGAGCTTAATGACAGTCTTCTGTCATTTAAAGCATTGCTTATTTGCTTGAATCTGTCTCCAGGAAAAAAAGGTGAAATGTTGTACTGCTTGAAAACAATGTAGCACATCTCTAGCTGTAATAATAAATCAATATTGACTGGCAGTGGGTGTGTTGCTTTGCTTTTCTTTCACTTTTTCCCTAAAGAGTCCTGTTTCTCTATTTTGAAGAAGTTGGATAAGTTGCATTGCCGTAGAAACTATCTTCTGTACCTTTGCTCACAGCTAGCAGTTCTCAGCTGCCACTGCTTTTGTGTGCATAGGCCGTAGGCGGTAAGTAGCGGGTATGCTGCTGAAGGGCTGGATAAATCGATACGATACTGAATGGGTTTGTATTTTTCATTTTCTGCCCTTTTGAGCAGGGGAAAGGACTTTAAGATAAACAGAAGCACGAGGGAACCACCTTGGCAAAGTGGTTGCTGCGTCCTAAGTCAGCTTTACAACGGGTATCAGCACTGCAACGTAAGGGGAAGGATGAAAAAACGAGCCTGATGTTGTGGCGTGCCTGGTGATGCTTCAGGTGTCACTACTTGCAAATCTCTTTTCGGTCGCAGTATTTTAGTTCTGTTTTGTGTAAATCCACTAGCATCCATGCAATTTTTCCAATGCACCTGATCTCCTGGACCTACAATACTGTGAAGCGGAGCCCCTGCGCGGCTCAGTAACGTGCCGGTGGTGTTGGTGGCAGCCATCTGTGCGCACAGACCTTTTACCTGGCTGTTATCTTTCTCCTACCTTCGTCGTTTTAAGTCAGTGTGGAGGGCGCAGGGGGTTTCTCTGCAGTCCTGCTCCTCGGGTCCAGCCTTCCCGGGTCGCGCAGGGGGGAAACCGAGGGAAGGGGAAAAGGCGATCGGACCTTTCCTAACCGCGGTCCGCCTCCCCTCCCTCCGGGGCCTGCCCTGAGGGGACTCCCGGGCTGCAGACCGCGGCCCCTCGCTGCCTCTCCGCCCCGGGCCCAGCCGACAGCAGCCTCCTTCCCTCCCTCCCTCCCTCCCTCCCCCGCGGCGCCTGAGGGCGGGAAGGCGGGAAGGCGGCCCAGGCGCCAAGCCGACCCCGCTGGAGGCCCGGCCCGGCCCGGCCGGTGGGGAGGGATCCCGGCGCGGCGGCACCGTGCCCGGGCGGAGCGTGCATCAGCCGGACCGTCCCCCCGCGGCGCCTTCCGCTTGCAGCGGCTCCATGGACCCCAACCTGCGGTTCTGGAGGACGGATGGCCAGGTCAGGGGCTGGGGGGAGCCGGGGAGGGCGAGGGTGGGCGGGCTGCCTCCGGAATAACGCCTCGCCTCCCTGAAACGTGTCTCCGTCAGTCTTTTTTCCAGAGGTTTCTTCTCTGGGTGGACGTCTTGGATCCCCTGCTGCTCCTGAAACCCTCCGTGAGTACCGCGGCTCGGCCTCGTCCGTCGGGGTGTCGTTCAGAGCCGTGGCTGGTGACGGGAGGTTTGGCAATCGACCTTAACCGGCTTTGACTTTGCTAAGGGCAAAACAGCGGGGCAGGCTGCTCTTAAATAATCCACTGCTCGGCTGGAGGACTGAGTGGTGATGGGGAGCTGTGGCAGCGTCGGGGAAGGCAGGTTTGCTGAAATGCATCGCAGGCACCCGAAATCTCTGCTGGCTAATCTGCACACCCATCCTTAATCTGGAGCCCGTGAAGCTCTTTGATCCTCCTCCAAGTGAAAGGAATCCTCCCCTAAGAGGGAGCACAGCTGGTTTGCAGGCCCTTTTTATACCAGAGAACGATTATTACAATTTTAACATTAACTGTTTAAAGTGTGACACTAAACACATTGTCAGTCACAAAGTGTAGCTTCTAAACTTCAGGAACTGTCATGACAGCAAAATTCTGGGGAAGATGCGCTTTTCTGTCAACCCATTCCTCTATAGTTTTGACAGGGGTGACAGAGGAAGAAGCACAGCACATTGTATGAGAGTTGGCTGGCTGGTCAGTGTGTTAAAGGATTTTTTGTTTATTGATTTGTTATTTATTTTTTAAGGGAAAGCTCCATTAAAGCAAAAGAACACTGTCAAAATGTGTGTACATGGGATATGTCCTTGTCACTTGCAGAGTGTGTTGTGTATATCTATTCATAGAATCATAGAATCATTTCGGTTGGAAAAGACCTTCAAGATCATCAAGTCCAACCATTAACCATGCCCCCTAAACCATGCCCTGGAGTACCCTGTCCACTTGCTTTTTGAATACCTCCAGGGATGGTGACTCAACCACTTCCCTGGGCAGCCCATTCCAATGTTTGACAACCCTCTCAGTAAAAAAATTTTTCCTAATATCTAACCTAAATCTCCCTTGCCTCAACTTGAGGCCATTTCCTCTTGTCCTATCTCCAGACACCTGACAGAAGAGACCAACACCCACATCACTACAACCCCCTTTCAGGTAGTTGTAGAGAGCGATAAGGTCTCCCCTCAGCCTCCTCTTTTCTAGACTGAACAACCCCAGATCCCTCAGCCGCTCCTCATAAGACTTGTGCTCAAGTCATCTGTCTCTCTGTATGTGTATATATGGTACAAATATATACCTCCATCTATATTTACATATACAAATAATATAATTTAGTAAATGTACATTACATATATGTAAAAGCCAACAAGAAAATTTTATAGTACATTCAGGGATTTGGAGGTCTGGGATTAGTTCACACCTCCTTGAATTAAAATACACTGTTGCAAAGAGAGATGTGCCTGTTGAAGAAAAGTCAGATCATCTCACAAATTCTCCTAAGTGGGGCAGCTTTTTGTGTAGGCTGTGGATAAATACATGAAGTTACAGTTCTATTTGCTTTGTTTAAGTGTACCTGTTTTCCATAATTAAAAGCTTAAGCCAAGCTTAAAGGAAGAGTGTAAGATGCAAAACTTATTCACTTGATATTTATGAACAGGCAGGAACATCTAATGATGTTGTGACTCATTTCTGGTAATTTTAAAAGTCTGGTTTGGAATTTCTTTTTAAAATAGTCATATAGGTGCCTGTGGGGATATCAGATGGTTGCTTTGGTGGCAAATCTTTGAATTTGCCAGGACACATGGATAACTTTAAGTACAAGAATAACGCTCTTGATTTCAGTGAGGTTTTTCGTGTGCTTAAAGTTCAGGTGCATGTAATGGGTTGAAGGGTTGATACTTAAAGGGACCAAGGGGGCCTGAGTATTCTAAAAGTTTTTATGACTCTGAATTAGTTGTGTGTCCAGGTGTGTTCTTGCTTTAACTGCTTTGGTGAAGGACAGGTGCATTAGCTTGATGTTCTAGATTTGTATTTAATGTATCTTATAACTGATACATTGCACTGTAGAATGTTGAGATCTCAGTCATTTTCTTCCCATTGGTTTGTTTTTTTCTCAAATATAGGATGAAATAAGAAGAACCAGGTTATTGCTACAAAACAGTGGAAAGACGCTAAGTGAGCCCATACAGAATGATCAGGTATTTTAGAGTGCAGTTTGTAGAAAATAGAGGTGTCTTTTTTTCATGGCTGAAATAGTTGCTATTAGTATAATATCTAGCAGACAGAGTACTGAGATGCAGATACAAGGGATAACACAAGAAAAACTCATTACTACAGAGATTTTTCTAATCTATGAATCCAGTAGGAATTTCTTTGGATGACTACTGGTGCCAACTTGCAGTATTTTTATCCTGAAGAATGCTAGGTTGTATATCATATAGCTGAGTTTAAAAGACGCTCTCAGATCACTCTAGGAATCACTACTTTAAGCCTGACTATCCTCAGCTGGGATGATGTAGGTGGGTGATAAATATGTAAAATGCTTACTGAGCTCATTTTGAATCTTTGATGTTGCATTGTCATATAGAGGGCAGGCTGGTTTGGTTTCACATCTCATAAAATGAGCAGTAGCAGTACTTGGGTGGAAAACTTACTTGTGGAATCGCAGGAATTGCACTACTTTCGTGCTTAGCCCTCGCTTCGTTAGGAGGAGTCTTTCTTTTGATTCACTGTGGGCTTGGCTCTTCCCATGTGGCATTTTGTACCTTCTGTGTCAAAGTCTGAAGGGAGAAATAAAAAATTCCGTGATTCCAGAAAAGCTGAAGTCTTAACAGAAGTGTTTAGGCTTTTAGCCATATTTAAGAATTGTTGTTTTCTGTTTTAAAATATCTACTAGTTTAACTTTTAAAAATTAACTTTCTGTTCTGCTATAATGTGTACTTTGGTGCTGTTACACAGCACATGGGATGTGAGTTAGTTATATTCAACAAGGAGAATATGGAGAGAAATTTTAGGGAAAAAATAATTAAAGGGGTGTATGGCATTCCATATAAAAGTAAGTTATTGGGGAAAAAAAAAAAGGTATAATAAATTTAGAAAGAAGATTTTACCCAGTCTCTTCTGAAACTTGATTACTAACCTACTTTTCAAATTGTTTAGACAAAACAAGCCTTCCTACTAAGCCTGGTAAGTTTACAAAATATTTCGAAATCTTTTTTTTTTTCTTTCTTATTCAATTATGGCAAAGGTGGTCTAATTTGACTTTTTTTCGGCTTTTTTTAAGTCCAGTGTACATCCTGATACAGACAAGATAATTCCTGTTTTGTTTAGACCTCCGGGTAAGTTCCCTAAAGAGAAGTTTTGTGTATGTGACTGAATCATCGAAGGGGAATAGCTCATAGTAAATAGCCACTGTGATACTACACTGATACTCTTCTCCATATGGAAAAACAAGTAGACTCTTACTTCTGTTAGTTGCATTGTCATGTCTGTTGAATATTTGTTTATTTCTACGGTCCTCCTGAGGAATTTTTCCCTCAGTTCCTCTGCTCAGCTAGGTGGAAACAGTCTGATGGGTCTCTGGTTTTTGTCACTACAGAATGAGTTCCCAGATCCCCCCACATGTAAAACAGTCTACTATAAGCTAAGTTTTCACTTGATGAATGTGGCTACTGCATGAGTTTACTTGCTGTGGTGGCAGATAAAGTCTGCTTGGGGTGATGTTTAGGGAGCCAAGACAGCACAGGTTGTTAATCAGATATAACCATACTTAGGCTATTTACTCATTATCTCGTATAACCACTCACAGCTGTGACGGCCTTTGTTGCTGCCTATCTCTTTTTGAACAGAGTGAGGAGAAGCAATTTCTGTTCAAAGCTCAGTTATGTAGGTGCTGAGTAGCCAGGTTGAGTGGAGTTCACAAGGGCTCCTTTTGGCTATAAGGTGTGACCAGGTATTCTGGCTTCTCAAATGAAGAATGAGAGGCAAAGGTTAGAATTTAAGTCCATGATGATGGTTTTTTTGTGGGCAGTGTTTTACATAGACCTGAAACTAGAGGGGGGAAGTAAGGGAAATTTTCTGCTCAAAATCTAGACTTGGCAGTTATTTTTACTGAAATGAAGTTTTCTTTCTTTTTAGCCTTCCTGCCCATATCTCTTCCATTGGTGAGTAATCATGAAAGATGCTAGTGTACCACAGGGCTTACATTTTTCCAAAGCCAGGGGTTGGAGGGAGGGAGGGAATAGAAGGTTTTAGGCTTCAGGTATTTTCAGCACAATCTTTTTAAAAGACATCTATTTTATGGGAACTGCCGAATAATCTAGAAATCGAGCCCTTGGGGAATCTCATTAGAAGTCCAAACCTGTTAGCTACCTTCTTCAGCAGTATTCAGAGATTGTTTGTGCATGAAGGTCAGCTTTCTGATGCAAGGTGAAATTTGCTAGGCGTTAAGAGCAAGGCCTGGTTTTAGTCTGTTTAACCTAAAAAAACTGGAACTGCAGTAGAAAGGAGTCAGAGCCTTGTGTTCTGTGTTTCAGACCCAGAATACAAATTTTTTCTTGCGTAGACTGTGCATTTGTAAGTAAGAAGTGGTGTTGTCAAGAAATTATAAAAGATGTAAAAATAAACTCTTGTTACAGTGCTCAAAAATTGTACCATTTTGTTTGATAAAATTTGTAGCTGCAATTATATACATGTTTGTTTATTTAGATGTGTTTGCCTTTGGTTTTGGCATGTGAATATACATACTGAGATATGTCATTCCATATATAGATTACAGCATGAACTTATATGGCACTACTAGAAAGTATAACTGCCATCAAGACTTCCATTAAATTCACTAAGAACAGTAATAGGATTAACAGAAGTATTTCTTTTTCATGTTTACAGCTTAATGCTCTTTCGCAGATGTGGTTAGATTCAGCACTGGCATTAATAATAAAGGTAGCTGATCCACTAATATTAAATTAATTGCTCATCCTCCTCAGGCTTTGGACATTCCATGCCCTCCTCTTATTCAATATTTGCCATATCTTGATTAACTCTGTACTTTAAGACTGTTCCACACCTGGTAGGCCAGACCTCAAGAAAGGCTGTGGTTTATTAAAACCGAAGTTCTTATTCGCTGTCTGAATTGGGAAGTAGAATCTTTTATCTTGGATCAGGTAATCTAGTATTTATATCCCCACTAGCCAAAACAATCTGACCCTTTCTCATTCGCTACGTTAATTACATTTTTACTAGCTTACTTACTTTATTTGCATCTATTTAAGCTTCTGTCGTGGTTTAACCCCAGCCAGTAACTAAGCACCACGCGGCTGCTCACTCACTCCCCACCCTCTAGTGGGATGGGGGAGAGAATCGGGGAAAAAAAAGTAAAAAAGTGAAACTCGTGGGTTGAGATAAGAACAGTTTAATAGAACAGAAAGGAAGAAACTAATAATGATAATAATAACAATAACAAAATGACTACTAATAAAAGGATTGGAATATACAGAACAAGCGATGCACAAGGCAATTATTCACCACTCGCTGACCGATGCCCAGCTAGTTCCTGAGCTGCGATCCCCCCCCAGGCCAACTCCCCCCAGTTTATATACTGGGCATGATGTCGCATGGTATGGAATACCCCTTTGGCCAGTTTGGGTCAGCTGTCCTGGCTGTGTCCCCTCCCAACTTCTTGTGCCCCTCCAGCCTTCTCGCTGGCTGGGCATCAGAAGCTGAAAAATCCTTGACTTAGTCTAAACTCTACTTAACACCCTGATGTTTTCAGTTGTTGCTATCAACATTATTCTCATACTGAACCCAAAACATAACACTATACCAGCTACTAGAAAGAAAATTAACTCTATCCCAGCTGAAACCAGGATAGCTTCACAGGTACAAATGCATTTTTTTATTTTGGGTAAGAAAGCATCTTGCCCAAATATTTTTGCACACAGTGTTTTAGTCACTGTGTCTCTGTGTTTTATACTGGATAGAAAAAGTGAATATGTCACATCTGTGGCAAGAAAGTGAGTTAACCTAGAATCAAGGGAAATGGCTCCAGGTGCTGACTGCAGCCTTTGACGCTGCTGCAAAGAGTAACATAGCAGTTCTCTTCATACTCTAGCCCGCTACTGCTCACCAAGAACTTCTAGACTCATCAAACCTAATTTTCTTGTGGGGTTTTCCTCTTAGGTTATTACTTCGTCTCTTCAGCACCAGGCAAAGCAAACTTTTTTTAGTCAGGTAATTACCTCTTCCTTTCTGCATTTACAAATCTTCTAGTCTCAATCCCAAATTCATTTTTGCTTATAATCTCTCCTTTCTGCAGTTCGTGTTTCACATGTATACCACAGGATTTGCCCTATTAAATGGAAATGGTACCACAAAGGCTGAAGTATGTGTCAATTTTTATTTTTTAAATAATCTGAGTTGTACAAGACCATTTTGAACATGATTTACAAGTATTTTACAAATGCACTTATGGAGTATGTTTCTTCTGTCCTTCTTAGGAGTACTCGCTTCAACAAAAGCAGATCTTCTGCGGCTTGGGAGCCATTACCTATGCAGCATGTATTGGTGTATGTATTTGCTTAATGATTGCTTTTGTAATAAGCTCTCTTGGGAAGGACTAGATGCCGAGATACTCACACTGCCAGATATCCTTCAGGATTGTGCTTTAATGCTCTGCTCTGATGTCTTGCCCCAGAACTGTTGAGAATAAGAATTTTCCTGATCATCTGTCAGCCAATACCTTGCTTGGCTTCCTCTGACGCTTCCTCTTGTGTCCTTTTCTTTATTATTCTGCAAACTTAGAAAATGGGTGGTGAGAGGTAATGGCCAGGGATTTACAAACACAGAGTAACCCACTGGGTTGTTGTAGTTCATTTTTTGATGTGGTGCTGTGAAAGAGATCTGTCTAGCTCTAAAAAAGTGGTGACATCTGCCGGCATCTGTACTGGATAGAGTTAGCTCAGATCCCAGAAGCAGCACAGCCATGAAAATACTGCACTGGAGGGCTACCTGGCTAGCTCTGTGCTGTGCAGGAGTAGGAATTTGTGGTTTCCTACATCAGAATGAGCTCTGGTATCCTTATGACACTCATTGCAGCTGTAGATGCCCCTGTAATTCATTTCCTCACTCTCCACACTAAACAGTGATTTTTATAAGCCTTCTCGCAGAAAATTATGGCTGTTGCTGCTTTTGTTAGATGGCCTTTCACCTCTGTCCAGTAGGCAAAAAACAGTTGGGCCAGCAGTGCTCAGGACTTCACAGAGGTCTGATAAGGCAGCTATGCCCGTGGGTGAATGTGGGAGTTCTTCCCCTTTGTCCTCCAAAGGAAACTCTGAGCACTTGCTGGTGTCCTGGCCATTTATTCCTAAATGAAACTTCCTGCAAGTGTATTATGGGACTATAGAAACTGCAGAGAATCAGGAACAACTGCACAAGTGGGCCAGGTGTCCTGTTTGGCAGAGAGAGCAGTATGTGTCACAAGGCAGTTGGACAGATGTCCAAGGAATATTAGTCAGAGGTAATTGTTTTCCATTTTCTGTCTTTGTATTCATACTGCTATTGTCCTATACATAATAATGTTTAATGCTTTTTTTTAATCACAGTATTTTGTATTCTTATCTAAAAGAGCGATTACAGATACCTTCAGTAACTAGAGAAGATACGTATTTTGTTGGAATGTTAAACCAAGGCATTTGTTTATTTTTGTAGGTGGTAACTATGTACTAAGTCACAGATTTATTTTCCTAAACTGTTGCATGTACTGAAATACCGCACATATTTTTTTAATAAAAGGTGCCTGTTTGTTTCCTCCCAATGCCTTAGGCTCTTCCTCTTGTCTTCATGAATCGATACACATCAAAGAGTTCGTTAACACAACTAGTCATCAAAAAACTTCTACCTGCTCCTCTTTTTGGTGAGTATAAAGAAACTGTACATCGTGCAGCTGGTCTGAGGGCCATTTGCTGCCTCCATCTGCCTGTAGAATTTTCTCGCCCTTGCACAGATGTGGTCTGACTGTTTCCTAGCCTTCTTCTCTGACTGCCTTTGCTGGGTACTGTCCTTTCTGTGTGAGAGTTAATACTCACTGATCAGTGTAGCTGACCTCTATTTGATGTTTGCTGTTTTTTAGGTTTAGAGCTGCAGAGCATTTTTCTGACCTTTGTATGCA
Source organism: Harpia harpyja (assembly GCF_026419915.1). NCBI lineage: Eukaryota > Metazoa > Chordata > Aves > Accipitriformes > Accipitridae > Harpia > Harpia harpyja. Next base: position 39,992,106 of record NC_068949.1, on the reverse strand, counting down.
TGACATGCAACTGTTTCTCCAAAGATATCCAGGGATGCAGTTGGCATTTTTCTTTGGCTTGGACATTACACCAGAAACTGTCAGGACTGCCAGGAGGGATCAGAGGGCAGTAGCTTTCGAACTGGCGTGGCCTGGTGTGGCACATACATGACACTAGAGTGCAACACAGCTCTAGGCGTGCGCTGGCATAGTTCCTTACTCAGGTTGGGGCTGTTGCTGGCTACCTAACTGCTGACAGTGTAGAAAGTGAGAGTTGTTACAACAGAATATTATTAACCTTGCAAGGTAATGGGACTCAGTTCATTACTGGAACAGCTCTACTGACATGGTGAAGTTTCACCAGGACAAGTTTAACTATTTGATGTCATTAACTGTTTTTCTAATGCCATTAAAGAAATTTTTGGCCGTTCCTAGGGTGGCACTGGTAAAATTAAAACACGTCATCTCCTTTGTTCCAAGTTATGCGAGATGGCTCCCTAGATCTTTCCAAGGATCTGCATTGGAGCTTTCTGACTTGTTTCCCTTGGAGCAGGTGTTGAAATGTGCTTCCATTTTTCTTAAATGTAGAGAGAAGCCTGAGGGTAATTGATTAATATTAGTCCAGGATTTCAAAAGTGTCATCTGTTACGCTGATGTCTTTATTGAATAGCCCTGCCAAAAACTAATAAAAAGAGAAGTCTACTATTTCAAGTAAGGTCAGTTTGCCAGACTATGCCCTGTTATGCCTAGACCTTGGTCTAGAAAAGAGAAAGGAGAGAACCAGCTAGATGACTAACTCGCATTTGATATGGCCTTTATAAGTGCCAGTGGTTTAGGCTTGTGTTTTCAGTGACTGACTGTGGGATGGATGTTTTCAGGTACCTTGTAAAGCTGGGTCTGGAGGAGACTGAAACATTCTCATCTAGGATCCAGCTGAAGCGCTGCCACTTGTGACAGACACGCAGCTGGGCAGAGAAGTGCCATAACGGAACATAGTAGAGCGAGCCAGCGTTCCCCTGGTACCCTCCCTTTCAAATCAGGGATGCAGCCTTTACTTAAAAGTCTGTTCCCTTCAGGGTGTTTTCTTCTGTGCTGGATTTTGTGCTGACCAGTACAAAACCCATCCACAATGCAAATCCCCTTTCTCTTAAGAACAAAGTACTTATGGTTTGAGCTGGATGGCAGTGATTGAAAGCTCCAAGTCCATAATGATAAAGCACCTTTTAGGATTGGGGCCTTAAAATCTTGCTCAGGCTTCTGAAAAAAAGATTAAGATCCCAAGCAGATTTTTATGGGGCATTCTCTTCTTAAGCTGCCAGGTTATTCAGTTGTGAACTGTTGAAATGGAAATGTAAAATGCACATAATTATGAATGTTATTATTGAGATAGTCCTTTTGGATCTTTTAAAGCAAAATCCTCTTTAACTCTGCAGGCTTGATGACTGCATTTACTGTGGTGGTGGTGAGAAGCCCAGAATTTGAGAATGGAATTGAAGTGATGGACAGCAATGGCAAGGTTGTAGGAGTGTCACAGAAGGCTGGTGAGAAGGTAGGTGGGGGTGTGGAGGCCTCTCTTGACTTGCCTTTCATTGCCTGCTAAAAGCTGAATGTGATGCTGAGAGTAGATACAGTTGGATATATTGAAGTGAGGAATCCCAGATTAGGTGCTGAATCCTTGGGTAGGCTTGGACTAGGTCTCTGGAACCAGGTTCCACAACCTTTGTGTCTTCAAGAGTTAGCAGCCTCCCCAGACCAATATACCAAGTGCTAGAGTCGAGCCACAGAGACACTAGCACAGGCATTTCTGCTTTCCCTGGTCACCTCAGGAGGAAGCAAGACTCTTGGACCTTCTTCTGCTGGGACACCTCAGAGAAAAGCTCTGTATTGTACATATCGCATGCACCTTCTATAGTGAGAATATTAGGCTGTGCCTCCCAAAGGGTAATGCCCTAATCTACAGTGTGCTAGTGCATTTTATCCTTGGGCTCCAGTTGCTGACTAAGCTGACTCTATTTGCTCCTTGCCTTGCTCATCAACATCCACTGTAGAGCCTGGCACAGGAACTAAAGCAAGGAGTCATATTTTATGCGCTATCAGTGACCCTCCCTTTCTATGCTGCTGTCCAGAGGGGAGGAAACAGCTAGATGAGCATAAAGATTTATGGACAGCTGGAGAGAAAACTTCAAATTTAACACAGGATAGTTAGGATATCCAGAAGTTATAACCATTTGGAAGAAGTTCAGCACAACTTAGAAAAAAGCAAGTATCATCAAAAATCATTATCGTGGTAGGAAAACCCGATATGGCATCAGTAGTATCACCCCCCTTTTAAGGAATTTCTTAGTCACAGGTGGAATATTTGCCACTTGTAGTTTAGTTTCTATTTAAGAAAGAATTCCTCTAACAAATGTTTTTATCGCTCATTAACCTGTTGCTTGCAACTCCAGAGTATTACACAAAAAAGTGCTCACAGAAGCATGCAGTATTTGAAGCTGCACAGAGCACTGCTTTAACAACATTTATTTTCCTCTCTCCCTGGAGGCCGTTAAAGAAACAGCATTGTCAAGAGCAGTCTTGTTTGGGACAACATTCTTCCTGCCAGCTGTGCTTATGTACTTTGTGGAAAGGTAGGAGGTACCGCAAAAGGGCTGGGGGTGCCTGGTCGGTGTGTATTCTGTTCTTTAGTCTGGCTGTTACCACTTGCCAATTTTTACTTGTGTTTGCGGTATTACTTGGCTTGGTAGAACTGATTATCTGGGAAGTTTCTGTTCAGCTACTGTGACTCATTTAGATAAGTAAATTAATCTGGTTATGCCCACATCCATGCTTTGAGGGTTTGCAGGAGGTTGTGTAAAATTATGAGGATTTCCTCTCTCCTCTCATGCAGGAAACATGTTTGTGCTCTCCTGACAGTCTGTTTTCCAGCACCTAGGTTCCCTAACTTGATTTGACTCCCAGTGTCTGATGTCAAGGTTGTTGACAGCACTTAGCTTAGATTTGTTATTTCTGAAGAGATAATATAGTACTTGAATTTGCAACTAAAGCTGGATCCCAGCTTCCAAAAAGCTTTCCATATATTGTGAAACATTTTATTGCTTTTGCAACATTTAGAAACCCTTTATCATAAGAAGAATTCATTGTATGCTTTATCAGAGAGTTCTTAGCCTGCCCTGAGCTTTTGGTAGGGGTCATCTATGTCATGTAAATAATACAGGTGATTTGGTATTGCCTAAATCAATTCCCTATTGCCCTTTATTAGCTTAAGAGACTCCTGTTATCAGAAGACATAAATGCAGATGTAACATAAAATTTAAAAAATATATCAAGTAGTAAATCTTGCACAAGGCGAAGTAGGACTGCCAAGAGGAAGTAAACCTGAAAGGAAAGAGGATAATGCAAGAAAAATCTTAGTCAAAGGACTGAGACATTTTAAAGCACTAATACCCCTTCTCTAGTCATTTTGATCTTGCTGCTTATTTTCTTAATCTTGTATTGACAATCTGGGCCTGGAAAATGCTGCAGCTAAATACAAAACAAAGGGAATGAGCAGGAAGTTAAGAGTAAGAACATAGGAAGTAAAGAAACATCTTGAGGTTTCATAAGCCTAGGTTATTACTAACTTCAGTGCAATTTGAACCACTAAAATAGTAGCTAATGCTCTTTGTCTCACTGTCAGATTATTTTTCAAGACCAAACTGACATACTTACCTTTTCAATGTCTTGCACAGAGCAAAATTTGCAAAAACTCCACGTGCTTTGGCTTCAGTGAGAATGTTTGTGGTGACGTCAGTACTAGCAGGGATGCTACCAGTCTCACTTAGTATGTTCCCGCAGTGTGGGGTGGTAAGTCCTTTCTTCGGAATTGGTTTAGGATTATTGTTATATTAAATAGTCATTCCAGAATGATGGCCAGCAGTTGTAAGGCCACACACCAGAAATCAATAGATTTAATGTGGTTGTGCATCTAAAATGGGGCAGCGGAGAGGCTGCTTGTGAAGGCCCATGTACTGGGCAGAGGCTTACAGGACTTTGTAGGTCTAAGTTGCATTGTGTGTAATTTATATTTACACTTTTCAATGTAGATTTATCAGATTTTTCACAACAGTCTGAAGCAAGCAAGGTCCCGAGAGCTGTCTTAAAGATTAAAACCAAGGCTCTTCCAGCACTGTTTTCAGTCCTGCTGGAGATAGGAAGGATGTAGATGAGAATTTTTTCTTTCATGCAAAATCAGCATGAGGTCATGGGAGGGGTAAACTAACTCACACGTGACATCTCTTCGCCTTGCCTTACCGAACTGTGAAGTGTAGTCTGTTCCCTGGGAAAGTACACCGTCCTGGCAGGTTTTAAATGGAGGTTGTAGCCCTTGAACCTTGGGCTTTGGAGAAGGCCAAGTGAGAGAGGAGCTTGGGGTTCCTTTCTGCATTTATTTCCTCTCCCTTATCGGCACTGTATGAATATTCTCAGAAAATCACAGACTGGGCTCTTAAAATTTTCAGTGGTTTCTTTTATTTGCCTAAACTTTCTGGCATTGTAATGCCTTTTTTTAGATTTCTTAATCTTTTATGGCAACAAAGGTAAACTGAACATAAATGAGGGGACTTGTGAGAAATTATGTACTGAGAGTATGGCTGGTTGGTTCCCTTTGAGCTTCACAATTGCTCAGCCCACAGCAGAAGTTCTCCTGGGTGAGTCACCCAAATACATTTACAGTTGGACGCTATGATCTTTGAATGTCTTTTCCAGCCTAAATGATTCTATAGTGAATGGAGATAATGTCACTAATGCTCTGTTTAGATCTCAGAAGTACCTCTAATTTTAAATAAAACATATTTCTTCCCTTATGTGTGTGTGTGTGCATGTAGGGAATGTCAGAGAAGCAAAAAAAAAAAAAGAAGCCTCAAAACAAAAAAAAAATCCCTCAAGCCCCCAAATAAACAAAGAACTCCAAATCCCATACAGTCTTGCTTCTGAACACAGTATTTCAAGTTGTGCAAAGTTCAATGCAGTAAAGAGGACTTAATATATACTTACCAGGATATGGTGGTGTTGATTCCCTTTTTCTATATATTGCAGATAAAGCGAGCAGACCTTGAACCAGAAATTCTGTCCTCTACAGAAGAAACCGAGTTATTCTACAATAGGGGAATTTAGAGATCGGCTTTAATGTATAAATGTGTGCTCTGACTGAAGTGAATTCTGAATGTATCAACAAATTCAGTTGGCATATGCGATCGAATCGTGAATTTATGATGGTTTACCTATCAGATTTGGTGTACAGTGCTGTGGTCTGTAAAGAGGCAGACTGCAAAATGATTTTGCAAGTCCCAGCCCACAGGCAGGTACGTACACATAACTTAATGCTGTAAATGGTATTTGTACCAGAAAGCACTGTAACACAGCGTTTGTCACAAACTGTGTTCTGTATGCTTCCTCGTGTGATTGATTTCATAATTAAAAGACTATTGAATACAAAAGTTTGTTCTGTTGTTGCTGCGGCTTTTGACATGCTGCTTTCCAGGACCACAGCTGGTAAAGGCATTAACATCAGTAGTCCTTTGGGTAAAGTCAAGCTGGTTCTTCTCAGAATACTTACTTTGTATGTTTCATTGTATTTAGTAGCACTCATTTCAAGGACGAGACATGTGCGAGGTAGCTATTAGACAAAGCAACCCTGATGGCAATATAATACCAGTTAAATTTAGTTGTTTAAGAAATGTTCAGGAACCGGGTGTCAAACTTGGCTACAAAGTGACTCCTGGCTTTTTCAACGTCCTTGAAGGAGTCGTGAGGCCTGATGCCTGCCTTGAGCTTTAGAACTTGTTTTTTACATTGAAGCCACTGGGAAGTCCTGTGGCTTTCTGACCTTGTGCTGGACAATGAGGAATCCCCACTTTTGCAGGTTAACAGTGTTTATCCAAACAAAAAAAAGCTGTCTTTTGAGATGTGGCATAAGGATTAGCCTGTTGATCAGTGCAGTGATAAATTTTGCTGATCATATGAAATTATTCAAGGGACCAGGGCTGTCTGCGAAGAGCTGCAGAAAGACCTTCCACTACCAGATGTAAAAACAGGTGAAATACCCAATGGATAAGGGAAAAGTAATGAGCTTGGCAGAGGGGATAATCCAGCTTCGTGACTGGCCTGTGAGTAGACTGTTAACACTAGGAGTGGAATTAAGAGTAGTGGCAGATAGCTCAACATGTAGTTGAATTTTGAAGTTCTTACCAAAGGGCATTATGGATATTAAAAGCTGACACGAACTTAAAAGGAGAATGAGCATTTCCATCAAGGGGAATCCATTGAAGGATACTAAATTCATGGAAATGACACCAGCAAAAGAAGATCATAAGCTCTATACTACTGGAGAGTGGAAGGGGTAAACAGCTTATTTGCCTGCTCTCACTCTCTTCTTGTGTCTACTTTTGGTGGCCACTGGGATGTGACATTTGGCTGACTAGATCTTTGGTCTGGCCTAGTACAGCTGCTTTCGTATGGTTTGCTGACCTGCCACAAAATCAAGATCAGACCTTCTGGGGGAACAAGATAGAATGAAGCTCCACAACTGGCAGGAGACCCCGTGGTTGTAATTGATCACTGTAGGCAGGGGTCATGGGAGAGATGGCTCTAAGATCACTGAAGATGTTATGTGAGGCACTGCTAAGACTGTGTGTGACAAGGATAAATATGCACTAAACAACATAATAATCACTTTCACAGGAATAATTTTACATGTACAGCCTCCAAAGTCTGCCATAATTTATCTTCCTTAAGAGTGCAATACACAGGTCACTGCTCTCCTGTTGCTGGAGGACTAGATTTCACTGTGTGAGAAAACCAATGATTTCCCCATCCACTCCATCCCTACAGGAAGACAGCAGCATAGAGCAAAGTAAGGAAAAATAGCAGGCCTGGTCTCTTGCAGGAAAACAGTTCCTGCTGTGCTTTTGGCACTGAACAAAAGCAGGAAGTAGGGGGTTGAGTTTAGTTTCTTGTCCGAGTTCTGCCTTTTTTGAGCCTTCCTCTAACAACTTGCTGCAGCGAAGGGTCAAACAAGGAAAGAGGACAGGGGAGTAGCAGCCCACCCTGATGACCTGTAACTTGAGGGGAACATGCTATAAAGCTGTTCCAGGAAGACAGTATGGATACTGTCTGTAAGTTGCCAAGCCTAAGAATGGCAAACCTCCACTGGAGGACTGTAGTGAATTTTTAAAGGTAAAAGATCATTTACACCTACTGAACTCAACAAGAATCGCTTAGCCTTGCCTTTGTGGGTCATGTTCTTAAGTACGTAGTAAAATCCTATCGGGGTCAACAACGTAAAAGCAATTGTGCTGCATCAGACCAAAAGTCTGCCTAGCCAAATGTCATCTCCAATGGCAGCCAAAAGGGAAGACAAAAACAAAAGGTCACATCAGCCTCAGCTCTCCTGAGCTGGGAGGACACTAGGGAGAAGGAGTCTTGCCCTGCTCTTTTTCCTTAGACACCACAGGGTCAAGTGGAACAGGCTTACAGTCTCAGCCTGCCTCTCTCAAGGAAGTGTTTGTCTCCTTCCAAATCTTTAATAAAGGTGGCACAGCTAACATCCTACAGTTAAATTCTCTAAAACCCCATTTCTCTATTAATCCTACTTCAATAACATACCAAAGGCAAACTCAGATGGGGTCTAATTCCACTCTCAGTAAACATTAATTGGCACTGCAATGAAGACACAGATCTCTCGCCACTCCTTTTTTAAACATAATTTAAGAATGGTTAAAGTAAATGCTAGTTATATGAACCACAGTGGGAGCGAAGAGAAAAAACCCAAACCAACCAACAATAGAGCAAAGCCAACAAATTGAAGATAACACATTCATGAACTTTGAATTGTCATCGTAACTAGACAAGCTATAAATTCTCTGGCACCATACTTGGGTGTTTTAAGCAAATTGATGTCATTCATTACAACTCTGTGAGTAAGGCTTATGGACTAGGTCTGGTAATAGTGTCTGTTATTACAGCTGCCCATTACCAAACTCTACCAGCTTCTTACTGAATACTTGAGTTGAAGTTTGCCATATTAAACCCAGCCCCCTCAGGGTTATTAAAATACCTCTTTCCCCCATTCTCCAAGATGTTTCTATTGCCCTAACCAGAATTTTCCAGAAGAGGAGGACAGGCATCTGCCATTTAAATTGTCAGCCTGGGTGACTCAGCTGCTTCCCAAATCAGGGCTGGGAAAATATGTTGCTAAAAAGGCCCTGGCATCCTTAGTCTTGAAATAAAGTCATTATGAGACTAGAACTGCCAGACACCTGGTAGTCCAAAGGGATGAGATAAGTGAGGGGAACAAGACAGGAACAAGCAGAAAAGCATCATGTTTGAAGGACTTAAGAGGAGCGTCAGCACCTACAGGAAAACCTTCCCCTTTGTAACTCGGAATACATTAACAACATACCAGCCCAAGGCAGGTCTGTCTCCTGCCTTTAGCACTGGCCAGCAGGTGTGTTAAGTGACAGTGCATTAGTGGTGGCACCAGTTTAAGGTGTGGTAAACTACAACAGATAGCAGCTTTCAGCTTCAAGGAAAGCCTGTCTCAGTACAGCACAATATGGTAGCAGTTCCCTGCCTACCCAGCTTGTCATCTTGAAATTTAGGAATATACAATGAGGCTTCCATATCCCTTTAATGTAGCTTAAAAAAAAAAAAAATAAAACCAGCCACTCCCATGTTTGGAAATACTGAGATCAAAGCATTTCCTCAGCTGGAGCTTGTGTCCCTGTGTTACTCCCAAGCCTGTAACACAGCCATGCTATTTTTCCCTGCAGGCCATAGGGGTGGAGGAAGGAAGGATGCAGGTGGGGAAGGAGCCCTGCACTGCAGCTCCTTCTCTATCAGACAGCAAACACCAGGCCACGTGCTGCACAGTGTCGCTTGGGAAGGAGCTGTTGCCCAGTCTTTGGAGTCTCCTCCCAAGTCTCACACCATTTGGCAGCTACAAGGAATGACCTCACCTGACCAAAGATCCCTCTGACTCAGACTCCAGCCAGAGAGCTCCCTAGGGAAGGGTGTAAGGCAATACAAGGCAACTGTGAACCTCTTACACTGAGCTTTACGGCTTGTTTTTTATCTAGAAATTTAGCTGCTTCAAACAACATCTCACAACATGCTATTAACAAATCCTCATTAGCCCCTTTTGGTAGCAGTCAGAGGTTGAAAGCAGAAGCAGCCTGTAGTTTTAAGATGGATGCTATCAGATGTCCTGCATCAGTTTTTTCCAGGTTACACAGCATTATAGTGCTCTCAATCAGAACATTCCCCCACGTGCTTGCCTGCAGGGGAAACAAGGCAGGCCAGCTTATACCAGGGACTAAAAGCCCAGGGATGGCAGCATCAGAAACAACACAGAGTTAGCCTTAAGGGACTAGTCTAATTTACTCAGCAAAATCACAACTGAAGGGATTGATCATTTGATCATTTATCCCACTCCCCTTTGCAAGCCTTTGCTGTGTTCGCTATCTACCTTCCAGTATCTGCAAATGTAGTGCAGATGTTATGCTACAGCTGTCATCACACTAACCGGCTCACATGGGCAGCGAGCGAGGCAGAGTGCACAGGGAGTACCTTTTGCTTCAACTGAGGAAGGAGCAGTGCTACTATTTTCATTTGAATTCAAGGCTTTCAATTATTCTACGTGCTGCATGACTTTTGGAGGCATGTCTCTTAGCAGGTCGACAGGAACCATCATTCACCATTTTGTATTTATCAAAGAACAGAAAGGCAGCAAGATGAGAAGGTATGAATGAAAATTTCATTTTACACAGTCTTTGCTTCTAGGAGGAAGAAGAAAAGGATGTCATCTGACTTTGCAAAACCAGCAACTGTACACACAGTCTGCTTGTATGCATCCTGGGGAAAGGGAAGTGAGAAATAAGCAGAAATCTTTCCCTGTCCTGACCTTCCAGATTTTTCTATTTTATTCTAAACCATTTTGAGAGGAAACAGTGTCAAAAGTCAGTAAGAAAATGCAAGAACATTAGGACAGTCTTTTGAAGGTACTGAAGCCGAGGGAGGCCAATACACCTTTCTCAGCACTGACAAAAAAAAAATCAGCACTGATGACAAAACTTTTTGAATGTGTAGTAGTACATTTCTGACCTAAACATCAAGCTGTAGCTTAATCCCAGTATTGCAAAACTAAGAGCTAAGGCCTGTGACTCAGTGGTCACAACTACTGAAGAATAAATTTACATAAATTAAAGGGTAGACTATTCAGGATTTTAAGACATAAGCGTGCTCTGAGTCCAGTTCCTTAAGTGCAAAATTATATTTCATTTGTTTCACACAAACGTCAGAATACAAGATCTAACACAACACCAAGATTTTCAACTTAAACATTTCCAAAACAGAAAGCAAAGTAAGCATTCAATATTTAGTTTGTAACTGAGCTTCTCTGCTTTTTGTGGTTGTCTCTAACACCCATACTACCTTAATGATACACCTTAAGGCTTTTTGTTAATAAGAAACTATGTGAATTTCTTCACAGTTACAATGTGGTGTTAAGACAGTTGACTGAAAGCATGTTCAGATTTTTCTTGGTGAAAGACTTCAGTTTCAGTGGACTTTAAAGTAGGTCCGGAATGGAATTTTCAGCATAATTTTGTAGTTCTGCTATTCCGACTGTTGTGGAAGTCCCAAAACAGAAGCAGCAATACTAAAGAACCATTAAGAAAAAACAGTAATGGGCAAGTGGGCAAAAAAAGCCACAGAGCACTTACAGATAAATGAAGGCAATTGCAGTATTTTTCTCAGAAGTTAAAAAAAAAAAAAAAAAAAAAAGAGCCCACTCTTCTGTGTTCAGGACTTAAATTGCAGAGTTAAGTATTTAGAATTTTACACCCCTGAAAATAGAGGATTATTCTGAAGCACTTTCATTTACTGACTGTAATAACTAGCCATTTTATACATAGATGCCACATTCCTTATCCACATTCTAAAATAGACTTCCTTAACATATGATACATAGCAAAAGGACAACCCTTTTTCAAACCAATATTGCTTGCACATGGTTATTGATAAGCTCTACCAGTTCAGAATAGCAAACATCCAATTATTTAACAATATAAATATTGATTACCAAAGTTTTAATCATAAGTATAAAATCTCTATGTAAAACCACATGCTACACCCTATCTGTACAAAGGCCCGGAAAAAGGTTATTTTTTTCTTATAACAAAGTGCTACTGCAGAATTGACCGATTTGTCATGGACATTTCTGAAGAAATACAGATCATTTGGCTCAGCCTATTTCCCTACAAAGAATCCAAGTTCTTCTCAGAAGATTACAAAGCAGTTAGTTTCAGGCTGCTCAATGAAAAAACAAACAAACAAACAAACTCTTGAGTTATGGCTATGCAACCAAACAAGTAGGCAAATTTTAATTTTCTCTAAACTATTTCCCAGTTTTCACTATTACTTCAAAAGTTTCCATCTACATTTAGTCTACACACAGCACCATCAGATAGTACCTGTGTTACAGCTCAAGCAGTTTAAGAGGTTGATGCTCTACCAGTGGTACCTGGCCATTTGAACGCTTCTAGTCCCACTAGGCTTTAACGCATCTGATTTTGTGTCAAATGGATCAGGAATGAATGGCCAACTATCTCCTCAGCTGAGAAACCTAACAACTTCTTAAATGACTCCAGCTGTAAAGCAGCACTTGTCTGTGATCCCCCTAAGCAGCTCCATTTTAAATATAGTAATCCTGTCCTCTTTTTCCCTCCATCAGAGGCATGGGACAGAGTGAAAGGGGGAAAGATCGCTAAGGCAAGAGTCCAAAAGAGATGCTCAACTCCCACTTGAGCTTTAAAATACCTCTTCCTTTATGTACTAAGGCTACCACGTCAGACCTTCCCAGACATCCATTTTAACACCTAGACACTTTCAAGTAGAAAGAAGAGAACTTGTCCATTTATTTGGGATTTCCAGGTATCGGGCAGTCCAGAGCAAGAGCAGTCTGACAGGCCGACATACCTGAAAGCCCAGAACACGTGCACTCAGACCAACTGCATGTTCAGTGCATCCCTGTGCAGAGACTAGCACATCCAAACTGCGCTGGTTTTAGACCACGTGTGCTGCAGCCCACATTCCAGACCTCAGGAAGACATGTCAGAGCAAGAACAGAGCTGTCCGACATCTGGAACCTGCAGGACAAACGGCCACTATAATAATGTCTGGCACAGCCTGCTACTTGTATATGCGCCCACAATGTGATATGAAATACAGGAGCCATACATACAAAGTTATAGTTGGGGAAGATAATGACACCAGGAATGTTCTCAAATATGCCTCCATATGTTCCGCGTCAAGCTCCAATATTCTGCATTACATCACGGTAAATATGACATTCACTCTTATACCTTTAATTTTTCCATATAAAATACCAAGTATTCCTATCTGTATGGCAAAGACAGTATTTTTGAGTTGGTCCGTAACACTGCAGTGCATCAAAATCAGATTTTGAGCATTTGTTCAGCAGCTGCTAAATGAACAAGAAAGTTTTCTGTAGCTGGTGGAAATCGCTTTTGTTTCAGGGCCTCAGAATTAAGGGTTGGTTTTTCATTGCCATCAGAAACTTCAGTAAGTGAGGCTAAAGTAGCCAAGATTTCTTTTGTCTTCAGAGAAATATCCTTCAGGAACAGAAAAACAAGCAACCATGAATATAGTATTAGGTATTAAAATGTTTTAACATACACTTAATAAAAAAAAAAATCAATACAGAACAAAAAGAAAATAATGATAAATAAATAGTTAACTTTAAAGACCCCAATTATTTTAAGGCAAACTTGCAACAGCTCTTCAGCCTGCTCTTGTGTGATGTTGAAGAAAGGGAGCATAGCCACTCCACACGCTCCTCTCACTGGCCTGAGTGAGCTCTTTTGACTGAGGCACTCAGCTGTGAAATATCTAATAATCTATTAGATAGGGGAGGAAGTGAAAAAAACCATCACCTTAAAAAAAAAAAAATCAGGCTTTACAGTTGAGAAACCGTATCTCAGTAGGACTCTTTGAAACGTATTGACAATACTATTGACAAGGTATTGAGCAAAATACATGCTTTGTAGACTAAAACTGGGAAACTAATTTTACTGGAAGTCTTACAATCAATAAAACTTCTGACATTTCTTCAGCAATGTGGTTACCCAAGAGATAATATAAACCAAGTATGTCATCCTTAAAAACCTATATGAAGAATAAAAATGCTCATTTGTGAAGAAGCAGAGGGTAGAAGAGATTGACTGATTCTCAGGGACAATCTTCCTCCTACTCCTCCCCTTCCGCCAAGATTTAGCAATAGAAGTAATTTATCTAGATTTAAAAATAAAAATGAAAATAAAATATTAACCTTAATGACTTGGCTGTCTGATTTATCTGGATCTTCTGCAGATTGAACAATTAGTTGTCCAATTTCTTTGTGAAGTTTTCCCATTGTCATTGCCTCTGAGTAAGGAAAAAACCCAAAACACAAAAGCACACGTTCACATAAAATGACCATTTCTGTGACATCTAGAAATACATATGAGTAACAAGCCAAAACAAGGAGCCCTCTTCATGACTGCCATTTGAAATCTATCAGTAAAGGCAGTAACCTGACATATCAACAGGCAAATTATCTACCTCTGAAGAGGCCATAAGCAGATGACAAGGAGCAGCAAGATGACAAGCAACATACAAGCTTTCCTTTCAAAGAGCCCCCAGTCTCCAAATATTTAGTGCAATGTTTTTCTAAAGACTCATGTGATATCCCTGCATTCAGCTGAATGTCTCTTCCATGTAATTGTCTAACATGGATGTTTTGAAATCTCAGTTGTACGTTTGTTGGAAGACAAAGCATGTCTTTCCAAATTCCAACTTTCACCAGTCTTCCAGGGTCTCAATAAAACTGGAAGACAGAAGTTTGCATACTGACTTTTCAGAACCTGGATGGAAGAAGGATCAAGATTGCTTGACCTACAGCAAGGTTCACCAATTACTATCAACTCTGAAATAAATGGCCTCTAAATCCAAAATATGAAAAGCAACCAACCTTTTACTACAGGGGAAATAGTGATCTCACTATCTGCCAAATTCACATATACATCGTAGAGGTCTGGTCTACTGTTCACTTCAGAATCTGTAAATCCAGCAATGTAACCTAGAGAGCAGAATTTTGGAAAGATTAGGATCTTCATAAACAAAACCAAAACAAAACCAAGATATTGCAGAAAAATCACAGTCCTAAAGTCTGTTCTAAGAGTATTTGACACAATACTCATTGAACCCATGAGGTTGCCTTCTTGATATTATCAGTCATTTAACAAGCGTGTCCAGCAGAATGCTTCACTTCCGAGGAGCTTAAAAATCAACTTCTAAAATTGCCTTGAACATGAATGAACCCCTAACACTCCATGCAATATAAAAAGGTTACCCATTTGAAATTTTAAACTCTCTTCCCAACTTGCTACTAAAATTATTCATTTGCAAATGAAAAAGCCACTGAACTACTTCTTTAAAAGAATCTCCACTTCGGAGCTGGTAGTCACTAAGTCAGTATTAGACTGGAACAGAGGAATAAAACCAGCAGATATTCTTATTTGTAGCATGCCAGGTGAGCAAACTTGGAGCAGCTTTTCTCTGTGGAAGATGTTTAGTGAGCTGAAACAAGCACTGTTGGTAATGCAGTAGAAATATTAAAGATGAGTAGTCTTCTTGCTCATTATTCTGTATAGAGAAGCCTTTTAATTGCCACATTATGCGTCATGCTAACCTTTGCATAAACCAAAGGCCTCTTCCTGGATTATGCGTTAAGTACTACGCATACACACCAATGTGTCACACGGATCAAACTCCTACATAGCTGGTAAAGTCTGCCTGTGATTAGGAGCCAGAGACTTCCATGGCAGCAGTCAGCATAAAAATTTGGAACTGAAAAAAAAGAAAAAATCCTAAAAATTCAGTTACTAGCTATGTGTAGAAGTTGGAAAAAAAAGGTACCTTATCTAAAGTGAGCTGCTTTTATATAACAGTAAGACTTTTAACGCCCCTGATCACAACATCAAAAAAGTCTCGAAGCTGCTTTGCATCTGTGATTAGGGGTAGACTGCTGCGGATCCACCCAGAAACACCAGATTAACTAGTTATCTTCTAACACACTGGTTTAGTTGATTTGCCTTTTCTAAAGGAAATGATGCTGTTCGAACAATAGCATTAATAGCAAAGTAATTGTTTTTTCCTCCCAAAGAGCACTGATGCAAGACCTTGCAATAGAAACTGAAATTAAATTTTCTTTATATTTTTGATTAATAAATTATCACTACCTGTGCAGGCTTTTAAGGCTTCCACTTCCTCCTCATTTAGATGTACATATGAATGAAGAATTGACCAGTCTTGTCGATGCCACACTAAAGCAGGCAAAGTCCTAGGGAAATTAGATTGGTATTTGACACACTGTAGATTTTTACTTACACTGATTAAAGTTTCACAGTGTGAAATGCATGTCATAAGAAAGAACTAGTATGACTAGGTCTCATTTGGCATGCATATACATGACCTACAGAGATTTCTACTAGCAGTGCAAGCAGAGTTTATCACTCACTCTACAGTTAAATTTCTCTAAGTTTACGAATGCATGGCTAAAGCCTTAAGAGAGATTTAGCAGGATTTCAATAAACAGGTTTAAAAAAGATTTTTTTCCCTAAAATATCGGCATTTCTCTCAGTGAAGGTTCAAAATTTGTTGGACTTTTGGGGGTGGGTGGGGAGGTAGGGATTGACAAAGTACCTGGTAAACTCCTGGATAGCTTCTATTCTAGGATGGTACACTACAATTCTCTTCTTTAACATCAGTGCCGTATACAAGATAACTGTTTCCATTCCAAACTGAGATACTATATCTAGAAAAGCAGGGAAAATTATTTTATAGAAGATATCCATGCTGATATTACCATTTGTTTTTTGAAGAAGCTTAATAGTAACAGCACAAATAATACTGTTAACACTATTTACTTAAGTACACATGAAAACTGGATTGTATTTTATATTGTACAACAGAAATCAGAATAGAGACTTCTGGTATTAATTAACCTTTGATGGAACCAGCAAGATAAGCCTTCCGAGCATCAAAATCCTTGCTGAGGAAAGATCCGTTTTCTTCGCTTTGGCAGATCCCCTTTGTAAGGACTGCAATGTAGCTCTCCATCATTTTAACTGGACTTCCATGCTTCAAGTAGATTCTGTGTGAAAAGAAAAGAGTCTGGTATTTTGACTGCAAACAGTACCAGCAGACATATGAAAAAAAAAAAAAAAAATCACAGTATCACAAATAGCAATATTATTGGCAAGAATTCTTATTTTGGACACCTGGTTAAGGTTTTAAATACTAAACTAGAAGTCTTTCAACATGCACACAGAAACATGTCTTTTAGGATAAAAAAAAAAAACCTACCTTGTATTTTTTTTTTTTTTGAGTTTCCTATTTTATGAAAAAACAACATTTACCAATATGGAAACATAGCACAAAGGTGTAAGAAGGTATCCAGACTAAAGAGTCTTTGCAGACTTGGAAGGTACCTGCTTTATGAAAAGGCAACTACTACAGTAACTCCTGTTATTACATGCAGACCATGTGACTGGTTAGTTTTTCATTTTTTTTCCAAGTATCATTAGACATTCTTCTGGGCTCTTTGTTAAATGATGAAAGAAAAATATAAACATATGTCCTTGATACTCATAAAAAAACAAACAAACAAAAAAACCCACAGCACAAAACCACCACACACCAACAAAACCCATGCACTTTTAGCTGTCTTCCAGACAGCAGAGAGACACCATAACTTATTTTACAGGTTAAGGTACTTCAGGAATAGCACCGAAGCTCTCAACTATCTGTTTTCCATACTAGCTATAGTACAGAGCTATGTCACATTTGAAACTCAATTATCATATTATTCCTCTAATAATATGATAATTATCATATTATTCCTCTAAATAGAGGAATTCATTCTGGATTTGAAAACAAGTATTAGCTGATAAATCAGCATTAATGTGATCCACAGCGAATCTAAATATTTCACGTATCAGTGAAAAAGAACAACCTCAGTTTTTCAGTACCCTGCAGAACTAGTAAGCCTGATGGCATTCCCAAGTCTGTTATACAATAACCTCACAACTGCATCCAATTAGATGCAAAATCTCAGGGAATACTCTTGGTATCAAGAACCGGGACCCAATTAATTTGGGAACTGAAGGAAAAGCAAAGAAAGATGCAGAGAGATGATGATGATGGGGACATGGAGGAAAGTGAGTAAACGGGACAAGGGAAGCAGAAGATGGCAGTCTGGTTGGAAAAAGGGAGAAGGCTGAGCCACAGACCTCGAGAGGCAGAGGGCTCTTGTTTTCCCAGAGGAAAAGCAAGAACGTCCCTGCATGCTGTGCTTAGTTCTGAGGAGCTGCAAGAAGCATCTGTAATAGCAATGTTGTGGAGGGACGCAAGTTGTCCACCATACACATGGTGACCTTGACTACACAGCACTGATCTCTTCCCAAATGTTTATACTTTTTAAAAGTATGTTCTCAGACAAAATGAGCGTGTGTCTGGAGAAGACACATTAAAACCTACTGGGCATCTGACATTCACCCAACACCTATCGCATGAACTCAAGGTTAGCTCAAATCAAGGATTTATATAATCTGATTCACAGTTTGTAGGACTGAATTTCCAGCAGATTTTTAGACCAAATGCAAACACAACACAATGAAATTTAATCTTTTGCCTTGGCAAGATCTAAACATGCACACAGCAGTACCTCAAATCAGCTTTTATACAGACCTACACAGTATCCTAGTGAAGGCTGCATATTTCTCTGGGTTGAAGTCTTTGGCCATCAGAACAATGGAGAAATGGGTCACCTGGGTAAGACACACGCACAGAAAAATACACAACTTATTTAATGACACCATATGAACAGTCTTCTTCACGTTATTGAACTTACTGCAGTACTCTGACAAGGTGTTTCAATTAAAAAAAAAAGTGAGGAGTAGCAGCAGATCCAAGTTACTAACTGAAGAAAAGCCCTGGTTAACGGATTTCTGATGTGACTCATTTCCATTGAGTCAGCTTTAGCACATACTATCTTTTGCTTAATCTACTCTGTAAGAGTTGCTTTCCTTTAATCTCATGAGATTATTTTAAAAGAGAAAAAGGCTTTTTTCTTCCCCACAGCAGGCAGGAAACTTCCAGAATTTGTTGCCCAAGGAGGCTGTGGAAGCAGACAGCATCAACATATTTAGAAGGAGACTGGAAAAAAATTAATGGATAGCAGGCCCACAAACAGAAATACTCTTTAACTTCCATAATCGAGTGATTGTGGGCTGGGACAGTATGAGGCTAAAAGTCTGCAGACAGCGACCAGGCTCACGTGTCCTCCTTAAATAGCATCTCCCACTACACTGTCAGGGACAGCACCAGGACACATGATTTTATTTAATTTTTTTTACACCTTTAAGGTTCATAGGAGATGTAAGCTTGGAGTGAGGAAAGGCAAGCAACATTCTGCTGTGGGCATGCAAAATTACCACGTTATCTTTCTACTTAACAATATAGCATGAAATACAAAAACGGAATAAACTTAACAGACAATTTAATGATCTTCATAATAGGGAAAGTATAGAAGATACAAGCATATTTGCAGTCTTTCAGTTATCAATGCAGTGGAAAAGAAAGTACCTATATAACTCAACCCTTTGAAAAAAAAAAAAAAGCATTAAACTCTATACAAAGAAGATTTCGCACACTATGAAAGACCCTTTCAACTTTTTGACAAAAAAAAAAAAAATGAATTACTGAACTTGAAATGCAAAGTAACTAGAAATAATGGCATGAAATAGCATTTCTGTTTCAATACAAAGAATCTAAATTGGGTAACGAGTATCTCAATCCGTCTGCAATTCCAACCAATATATATCTTGGTGAAAAATGAAACATGTGGACTGGTTAGACAGCTGGATAAGAAATGCATCTGGAAGCACACAAAACCTTACATCCCTTCCCTTCCTCATAGCATACACTGGGAAAACACTGCTTAAACTGCCGGAGGAAGCTCTGCATATGTCTTCCCTGCACTCTACTGAAAAAACAGCTGGCCAAGTCCTACCTTTTTCAAGGCTGGAGAGTCTTGAACTTCCACAGTTGTAATGTAGAACCACGACCTTTTATACTGGCCAAATACAAATGTATGAAGCAATTTATTTTCATCTGTAAGGCAGCACTTTCGAAGCAATAGACTCCTCACTTCAGCTGTTACGGACGGATAACACCAAACCCACAACGCATCTCCATTGGTGTCTTTTTCTATGGTGGAAAGATGTTCACTGTGAGAATGCCAAACAGCAGCAAGGAAGTAAATCGATGGGTTAATCAGGTTTGTTTCCTGGAATCAGATTAAAATTCCACCTTACCCTGACCCTAGACATCCAGTTCTGCCGCTAGTTTAAGTTGTAGGGCAGCACTTGTGCTACGGGTTTTATTTTTTAAACGTTAACAAGTATCCACTCTTGACCTGCTTCACGAGGTCAAAAAAGCACCAGGAGTTTAAATACACATTCATTTGAGCAACGCGTTGACCGACAAGCACCCAGACCAGCTGACCTATGATTTTCCCTGCTTCTCCTATTTCTGATTTCATAACAGAAACCTCAGAAGCCGTGAATTTAAGACACTCCGGCCGGTTTAGCTCTGTAACAAGCAGACCGAGACGCCGACCTCAGCCAGCGGGCACCCCTCGGCACAACCACAGGCTGGCAAGCGCCCGGCCGGGACAGGCCCTGCGCCCGCGGCTCGGCGGGCCGCTGGTAAGCGGCACCCCCCGCCCCCAACCGGCCCCGAGCCCCGGCCCGGCTCCCCCTCAGCAGCCCCCCGCGTCCCAGCCCTTCCCCAGGGCCGGGAGGGCCCTCACCGATCAGCCCCACGGCCAGCAGCAGCTGCGCCTCCGGCTCTGCCATCTTCCCTACTCTTCCCTTCTCAGCTCGGCCCCGCCGCCTTCCGCCCGCCGCAAGCCCCGCCCCCGCCGGGGCCCCGCCCGCCGCAAGCCCCGCCCCCGCCCGCCATTTCCTCAGCCCTCCTCTTTTCCCGCCCTCGGCCGCCCTGGCGGGGCTTCAGCTGCCTCCCTCACGCCCTCTCTGGTACCTGCCAGCCTGCTTTCCAGCGGTAACTGGGGGGGGGGAAAAGGCTTTTGAAAAAAATATAGTCTTTTTTCATTGCCTGTGCTATCTCGCTTTCTAAGTCACAAGGCACGATTTACGTTGCGGTGTTACACAAAAGGAGGTGGCCCTGCTGGCAAAGGCTTCCCGAAGTCACGGCCAGAAGCTGCACCCCTGAACAACGGCCAAAACACAGACTTCCCTACAGAGCACGCATAAAGGCTGGTTTGTGCATGAAAGGCGGCCTGAGTAAGGTGAGGAGTATTGATAAAGCGTAACGGCTATTCCTGAGTAACTCCATGCATCAACAAGTTTACTGGAGAATTAAAAGATCTTTTTTTCAAGTTTGGATGAACAATAGTACCTGAATACCACGTACGGAAGGCATAGTGCGCAAACTCCGCTAACGGCACAGAGCAGCTGCTGATGAGGAAGAAGAAACAGATTAGGAAGAAGAAAACTTTCAAAATACCTGGGATAACTACAGGAGCACCAGAAACTGCGAAAAGAAAACGTGCAGTCCTGGGAGAGAGGCCAGGCCCATCAAGGATCACACCTAGCTAGGGAACACACTAAAGGGTAGCCTATCATATGATTTTCATAAAGTCAAAGCACACACTTTCAATATACTTGGCTATCGTGTAGAAAGAGACATGCGGAGTCAGCCCGTAAAAGCTGCTCCCCACACAAAATCGTCTGATTCATTCAAGCCTGGAGGGCTTTCAGGAACTTCAGAGAGATTCTAAAAAGTGGAGCAGGCTCCCAAAGAGCAAATGCTGTTCTAAAACAGCGATAAATACCAGGCAGCACACCTGCGGTCCCCTGCCAGAGCGCAGATGCCCCCCAGGGAAGGCTCTGCAAGGCCTTAGGATTGGCACTGGCTCCGGCGACATGGCACAGGCAGCCTACGGATGCTGGGAAGCTGCCACCCAGACCTGGGCGCTGTCTCTGGTACTCATCTGACAGACTTTTAAATTAGTTTTATGAAGACAAGAAAAGGACTTGTTCAGCACTATAAATAGCTTAATAAAGATTCTACTGAATGTATCACTGTGGTTTGAAACGGAAAACTCTAGGCTGCCAGAGCCAGTTCAGAACACAGACCGAACTAAAATACTGTCATATAAATCAATAGTGTGGCCTGATGGAGAACACTGTGTACAATACCGCTCACCGGATCTCAAAGGGAGACTGGGGACACAAGGACATGAAGAAACTCCCAAGTGAAGAGAGCTTGAAAAAGCAAAGTTGCTTTTTTTCCCCCTTTTTTAAACTCTAGAATGGAGGCTCATGCAATAGAGTGGAAAGGGATCAGTGTTACAGGGATACAGTGATGGTGCTAAAGCTTCCAAACAGTGACTGCGTCTTGTTCTTACTTTTAACTATTTTTCTGTTTAGCAATAAACTCTGATTACAAGCCAATGTTAAAAGTAAATTTTTAAGTATGTTGTATAACGGTTATAAAGCTTTTTGGTAGCCATGCAAGATGGTTAATGTGAACAGTATGCAAAAAGAAACCAAGCAACAAGTGTACAGAAAGAAATGTACCAAACCAGAAATTCAAAAGATAAGAACAGGCCATCTTTAGTCATCATAAACAGACTTCCTCTCCACCTCCCTACGTATTTTTCAAAAAATTATGCTTGGGTATACTTAAGAATCCAGTGTAAGACAGCCGGGACTGCAGAGGGTCACAGCTACAGTCACGATGCCATCAATGATCTAGCTGCAGAGGTGCGCCTTTCTGCTGAAAGACTGAAAAGCATACTGTGTTCAATGCCTTACGTGGAGACGCACTATTCTGGCGTGTACTTCTCCAAAATATCCTATTAGTCACGCATTCACTTGCTGCCGTTCTACTGCTTTTGCTACTGCTGTTACAGGACTTTTGTGTGTAATTCACACACCTTTATACAGCTTCCATTGTCCCTCCATATGCCAATAGAAATTTTCACATCAGTGGTTTTGAAAAATATACACTGGCACTAGTGGTACACTTGTATGAATACATTTCTATTACTATTGCTCTTAA
Source organism: Harpia harpyja (assembly GCF_026419915.1). Taxonomy (NCBI): domain Eukaryota; kingdom Metazoa; phylum Chordata; class Aves; order Accipitriformes; family Accipitridae; genus Harpia; species Harpia harpyja. The sequence continues at coordinate 39,969,882 of NC_068949.1, read as the reverse complement.
GAGGAATGGGTGAGTTCCTCTGCAGTAGTTCCCCAAGTTTTTAAGATCAAGAATGAAATCTGCAGCTGATGGTGACTACGTGCACACAGAAGGGCCTTTCTGCATAACTGCCCCAGAGTACAATTTCTGAACCGGCTGAACAAGTTGCAAAGAGCAAAGGCTCAGCATACGGTGATGACTTCTTTGCCAAAATGTTCTCCTGCACTGAACTACTTAGTTAACCCAAAAGCTTCAAGTCTAAGTCAGCCAAACGGCTTCGCGGAGCTCCGCAAGCCAGCTTCCTGACTTAGAGGGCCGCCGCCACCCACCACCGAGGCTCCGATCAAGCCAGGGACTGCCCTCAAGTGACGGGTACGCGGGGCTGGCGGCACCCACCCCCGGACACCCCGTTGTGACCGGCCCCTGCCTCTGCGGCGACCCTAACCGGGTGCCTGCACCGTCACCCCTCCGCCCCCGAACCTCCAGCCGGGACGCCCGGCACAGCACGGGATGTCATTTGGGCGCTAACAGCGGAAACCAGCCACGCCGTTAGCCTGAAGCCACGGCTCCCCGCCGGCCGCCTCACGATACCCTCACGATCGCCTCACCGACCCCGCCTCCGCCGCCAACCGCCCCGCCGGGAGGGCGGGAAGGGCTTCCGCTTCCGCCGACGTCAGCGCGCGCGGGTGACGGGCCGCCCTCCCTTTCCGGCCTCGCAGGCTGCCTGGCTGGAGCACGGAGCGAGCTGCCGCCGCTGCCGCCGCCCTGTGAGGAGAGGCCGCCGCCATCATGCCGGTGTACTTCCAGCGGCCCGAGAATGCCCTGAAGCGGGCGAACGGTCAGTGCGGGCCGCCCCACTCCCACCCACACACACAGCGCCGGTTCGCCTCCCGCTCCCCCCGCCGCGGCGGGCAGCCCGCACCGCTCCTCTTCCCCCCCACCAGGCCGCGCCGGGCCGTGCCCGCCCCCGGAGCTCCTCGGGCGGTCCCCCGGCGCGGAGCCTCGGCCGGCGCCTTCCTGGCGCTGAGGAGAGGCCGCCCGGGAGCGGCGCGGCGCCGCCTTGCCGCGAGGAAATGGCCGAGGCCTGCCGGCGTCGGCCGCGCCGCATGGCGGAGGCCAGGCCCGGGCGGCCGCGGGGAGCGGGCCCGGCCCGGCTCCGCCTCCCTCTCCCCGGCGGGGCCCCCGGCCGCCCGCGGGCGGAGACGGTGGGCAGGCTCAGGGGGAAGGGGATGGTCGCGGCGGCCGGGGCTTGTTCTGCCGAGGGCGGCGCGGCCCGGGCCCCGCGGCGCCTCAGGCTGCGGCCCTGCGCCCGCGGGAGCCGCCGCAAAGTCGCCGCCGTGGCTGCCGACGGGAAGGGGCTCTCCGCTGGCCGGGGGCTTTGGGGTGAGGTGTCCGGCCCGGATCTCGCACCTGCTCCGGGATGAGTTCCAAACCGGTCTGATCCCGGGCCCCGTTTTTCCATGTGGGCTTCGTATGTAGTAGTCCCGTCCTTCCTGTGCCTCTGGTGAGAAGGCAAATGATTAAACTTCTTAAATGTTGTACAGGCTGATGCATAAGCTTGCCCCTGGAATGGAAACCAAGGATGACTGCACTGTAGCTGTCTCTCGCTGACTGCCACATGTAAAGCTGGACTGGTTATATTTATCAGCTGTCTCCTTTCAGGCTAAATATATGGCTTTGACGCTTCTTTTTTTTATGATGTCCTATTTTAAGCTCTTAGCAAGACCGTTTAGACCCTTCATTGTCACAGGGCTGATTGCAGGATGACACTTAAAGACATCCAAAAATTACAGATGATGTATGGGTCTTGAAATGACAGCTGAAGAGGCTGCGTAGTCTGGGAACTATACATAATTAAAGTCCTTGGTGTTTTAATAAGAAAATGTTAAATAAAGTACTGCACGTCCTCAAGATTTCTAATCTAAAATTCGTTGTAAAAATCATTCACGCAAAGATAAAAAAGATGAAAGATAAAATCAGCTTCAATCAACTTCCAAAGATGAAGTTGTATTTTAGCAGTCCTTTTACTGGAAAGGATGCACATACAGTAGTATATAAACTTAAGTTAAACTTCAGAATTCTTGGGTAGAGTAAGTTGTACTTACGTGGTAAGCAAGTCACGTTGTTGGAATATTGACCTTAAACTGTTTAAATCTGACATTCTATCGTTGCTTTCCTGGTATTGAAGAGCAGATTTAAATTCACATCTCTTGCACTGCTGCAAGTCTACTAAATTCAGACAGACTCAAAGAGTAGAGGACCTGAAGCATTCTCTAGACAAATGTTAGCAATAATGAGTCTCAGTAGACTGAGTCAAGTCTTGCAAACTGCAGGGGCTCAATCTCACCATGGCCGAGTATAATAAAGGGTGAGAAGTTGTACCTAAGGCAGATTGTATGTTGCAGGAAGCAGTTTAATGTCAAACTGACATTTCAAATTGGAACATTCAGTGCAGTTTCCAGACTTTTAAGTGTTTGCATTTTATACATAAGGCTCAAGTGAGCATTTAGGAGCACTTTATGCTTGAGGTTCTCAGGACCTCAACATACATAGAAGATGTTTGGAAATAGAAGAGCTTGAATGATTGTAAATATGTACAGATATGTAAGAAAGGCTGGTTTTCCTTATAATGATAAATGTAGGTCAAAGCCAACCCTTAGTTATTGTTAATATCTGGCATTGCTTTGTAGTCAAGGATGTAATGCAACTTTTGGGAGTGTTTTATTGTTGCAGATACTGAGTTTGCTTTCTGTTAGAGATATCGGATAACACATGACTTCTTGTTCACCTTCTGTAAAGACGTACATTTTCTCAGATTGAAAATTTAGCTTAATTCTGGATTTTGGGTTAGCAGTAGATGAGTTGTCAATGTGTATCAGGGAGTTCTTGTCACTCAGAGCTTCAGTTGCTGTTTTGGCTACCGTTTAGCATTTTAAGTGGCATAACAGAAAACAATAGAAAAAATGTAATTCTGGCAGCTATTCAGCGGCTAAGGCTTTACATTTTGTCTGTTACAAACCTTTGTTTCCATAACTTAGAGTTTCTACTGTAAGGCATGGTGATGTGTGCTGTATTTGACTCTTCATGTTCACTGTGTGTGTGCTTTTACTAACAGTGTCTGTTAAATTAGCCTTAATTATTTGACTTACTCGTAAGAACTTGCTTGACTAGAGTTAATTAAAAGTTTCAAAACAATATGAATTAATTTTGTGCTTTGTCCAGTTGGTTATCGACCACCAAGAGCTGTGGTTGGAATGGCCTGGCATTGTTGCAAGATTAAACTTGCCTTTCAAGTTTATTTTCATAAATAAGAAATTGTAAAGCTGAGCAGTAATTGTCTCAAAAGCAGCACTGAGATAGAATAACAGTGTAAATTATGGATGGAGGATAGCTTTATTAAAATTCGCTTGGTGAGTAAAAAGTGCTGCTGAATACTGTCACACTTTAACCTTAATTATCTTTAAATGTAACAGTATGTTTTTTCTAGAAAGGAACTTGCTCATCTTATGCAAGCTCATTATTTACATGAACTAAGTCCTGAATACATGCTGTTGTGGTCCTTAAATTAAAACCGCACTGCTGCTTTCAAAATACTTCTCGGCCATGTTTAACTTCAATTTGAAGATTCCAAAACTTAGAAGCTCTGTGATGGCTGAGCACCTTGAGCAGGCCCCTACTTTAATCCTTTCTGCCATTATTTCTTCAGGAATATAGTGATGTCTGAAGTACTTCCTGGGAAATACTGGCTACACCCCTCAGCCTTTAAGAATACACACATTTCCTTTTAGCTGTATTCTACTTCTCTTTATCTTTTAAACCTGTTTGCTTCCCATTCTCATTGTTCTTTTGTCTTGCTTTTCTGCGGTTAAGAGTACTTAGAGTAGGGCCTGTGTGTCTGCCGGTAGCTGGCTGTGGTGGTAGCTGGCTGTGCTGTTTCGGTATTTGCTTGTGGATGGTTTGCTGTATTTTGTATTGAGCAGAACGTGTGGTATATCATAAATGGGAGTTGCTGTGATGCTGAGAGATCCTGTTAGTAACAGCAGCTGCTTAGGGAATGAATAAATGGGGCACTGGTTTCAGCAGCAAGGCTGATTTAAAAAATGTCTGACCTTTCAACTGGGCTGTAGCAGCTTGTAGTGTAAGTGTTCTACAAACTGAATTTCTAGACCACTGAGTTTAAAAAAAAAAAATCAGAACAACTTTTCTGAGGGAAGTTTGTTTCTTTCTTGGCTTGAGGGCAGGGCCTTTTTTTAAGTCAAATTCACTGGATGGTTTGCATCTTGTTGAATGACATTGGTAGGTGCTGTACAACAAGGCTTGTGGTGTGTATTCGTTGTCCTTCTTGATGAAACTAGCTTTAAAAGTGGATGTATATATTTTATTAATATGTATGAAGTGCCCAGTCATGCCTTGATGGGTGGAGAGACTTCTCTGCTATCCCAAAATTTTCATGTTAATGGAGAGGTCTGCAGTCGCTTGCCAGTCATGTCATTGAAAGACTGCCCCTGCAGTTGCATCTGCCAACATTTTTGATAAGGCCAGCTAAATCAAACCATCAATGCACTTTGGTTAGAGTTGATTAAATTCTGAAAGTTTACAGTGTTAAGCATAAAAACATACATCTTCTGGTTTGCAAGTCTTTTGCTAATTGGATTTTACTTTCAGAATTCCTTGAGGTCGGCAAAAAGCAGCCTGCCCTTGATGTTCTCTATGATGTTATGAAAAGTAAAAAACACCGAACATGGCAGAAAATCCACGAGCCAATTATGCTGAAGTACCTGGAACTCTGTGTGGATCTCCGCAAGAGTCATCTGGCAAAAGAAGGACTGTACCAGTACAAGAATATTTGCCAGCAGGTATGGCTTTTTTTTTTTTTTTTTTTTTTTGTAGCAAGCATGGTATGTGTCAGCTGATATGATCTAAAGGTAACTGATTGGTCTTGAGTGAAAATTAATTTGCCTTTTAGATGTTCCTGGGTTTGTAGCATTTATGTTTTAAATATTTGCTGCCTATTATGGGTGGAGACATCTTCCCATTTTCTGCCTTTGATGTAGGTGAACATCAAATCTTTGGAGGATGTTGTTCGAGCCTATTTAAAATTAGCTGAAGAAAAAACAGAAGCAGCTAAGGAAGAATCCCAGCAGATGGTACTGGACATAGAAGACTTAGATAACATTCAAACTCCAGAAAGGTAGGTAGCCTGTCTTTAAAATGTAGCAATTCACAGCAAAATATCCTTATGTTCATGAAGGAAGTATCCTTATTTTCATGAAGGATGTTGGCAATTCAGAGAACCGAGATATAAAGGTGGTGGATTTGAAATGGAATGCTAGAGGTGTTCTAGAGGTTTGAAGGGTAGGAAGAAAAACAGGAATTTTGCATTGAAGAAAATCCTAAGTCCAAGTAAAGAAAGTAAGTAGTAAAGACTAGAAAACATAGACACAGTAGGAATGGTTCTGGGAGTTGGGTCACCGCTTTCTAGGGTCTACTCAGATGTGCATCTGTAGTGGTATTGGAGAGTTTATTATTGAAAGCTTCTCATTATCAGTTGATGTACAAATGCTATTAATTATATTGGACCAATTGAATTCCTGTATGTGATAACCTCCAGTCTTTCTGACCACATTGTGCATGTACAAACAAAAGGAAATGTTACTTTATACTGGCTTGGGTAACTGATGAGATAATAGAAGAAATGGCATAAAAAGTAAATTCAGAGTGTTATAATTAATTGGATGGATAATGAGAACGTAGAAGGAATGGAAAAATGGATCAGTAAATATATCTGCTTTAGGTTGTGTATAGACCTTCACTGGCAAGTAGTGTCAGGTTAGGCTGAAACCACTCTCCAGCTCTGTGAGAAGTCACTATTCTGTTGTCAGAATGTTTTGTAGGGGAACTTCCTAATCTGCTTCAGGCAAAGTGAGGTTAGCTCCAATTCCATATTTATGTTCTTCAGATGAATCTGTTGATTTAGGGAATGGTCACGTACAGGTACGTATGTGGTGACATCTGTGGAAGAGGGGTGACAAGATGGGGGTGATGAAATGTTTTAAAGCATTCCAGTTGAGTTTGGAAGAGGCCATCTGCCCATATCCTTTAAAAAAATCAAAAGGTGTAGGGAATAAATTAAAATTTAAAAAATTTATAAAATTTAAAAAATAAGTCAAACCAAATTAAAACTTGCATAAGATATCAAAAGAAATAACAAAAGGATCTTCAGCCATAAGTGGAGAATTCTAGGAAAAATGGTGGTAAAATTCTGAGGAAGTGGGTTGAAATTAACCATCCCAGGTGTGGTCTGAAGATTAAAGTAATACTTTGCTACTGATTTTTTAAGAATATTGATTCTGAAATAAAAGAAAGAGGTAGGTTTTTAGAGCATGGAAATTACCCTGTCTGAGGTGAATGGAAAAGTTGTCTTTCTCTTCGTGTTGGGTGACAGCGTAATTCCTATCCTAGAGTTTTAAAAATATCAGCAGATGTTGTGGGTACTAAAGCTCTGCAGATACCCGTCTGAGCACACAGTGTGTTTTCTCATCATCCATATGCAGGACTGAGTAGGGGTCTGAACAGTTGCGGATGTGTTATTATCTTGATTGTAATAACATTTGGGTCTTTAGTATGAGTTTTGAAGGAAGGAAGTAGTATGTGGAGTTAAAAATAAGATAAAATTCAGCACAGGCTTGCCGAAGGGTAGATGACATATGATTATGTTAGAATTTTCTTTGGTAATTTAATTTTTTAGATTTAAGAAATGCCAGAGATATAACCTGGGGAAAAGTAAAGCTGTTGATACCATACCAGAAGGGATGTTTGCAGTTGAATTGGAAGGGGACTAAGACATTACCCAGTGAGAAACTGATGACATGTAATGACGAAAGGAGATACGGAGCAAGAGTGAAGTTAGTGGGAATTCTTTCAATTAAAGTCTTGGCACAGAAACTAAAAAAGTCAAAGTTGTATCTGCTGATGATAGAAAATGGGAAGAAATTATGAAAGTAGGGGACATTTTGTCTTGTGTAGGCGACTATGAGGAATAGAGTTACAGTAGTCAAATAATACTCACAAAGACATGGAGTTACATGTTAACAGCAAGGCTCTGGTAGAAGTTGGGAACTCATTGGTTGCAAAAAATGAAACGGTTACAGACCTGTCTTCGGTAGTTGTTCCAGGATGGCAATACTATTCATGTTATTTCCAGTGCCTGAAATAGTCTTTGCTACAGAGGAATCCCACTAATAGACATTGAAGATTGACCGCTCTTTTCCTTGTTCTCTTTTATATAACTGAGGACTAGAAAATGTGTCTTTTCAGTCACACTTCTTTATCTGAACAGCCACAGTTTCTTTTGTGTTTTTTAGGTTCTGTTTTCTAGACTTCCTGTACTTTTTTGCTGGATTCACTGCTTGATCTGTTGGACAAGGCGCTGGTGAAATGTCATCTTTAATATTGTATGTAGTACTAGCGCTCAAGGAAGGAAAATAGAACTGGAAGCAGTGTAGTAGAAGAGTTACAAGAGTTGAGAGTTTATATTAGAAGCATAGTTCAAAAAGGATTTTAAAAGTGAAAGCTTAGGGAAGATGATTCTTTGTAAGTTTGTCATGCTGGGTGGACTGTTTAGCAGAAAGGGATCATGTGGGCTGTAGCACTGAATTTGCCTCAGTGTCTCGGGAATCCTTTCCAGTCTTGTATTTCTGTGAATGAGAGAATGCAGTTATGGCCACTAAATGCAAGATTATCATATCTTAATTCTGACATCTTTAAGCATCTTTTTCATGTCAGAATTTTTAAAGGATTTGATACTTTAGGTATTCTAGTTTTTGATGTCTGCAGATTGTAAAGCACATGTTGCTTCTGTGTCATATGTCAACAAGAAGTGAGCTCTCTCTGGCAGAATTGCTGGTGACTGAAAAGGAAGTTTCAGCAAGTAGGAAAGTATCTGAGTAGACAGTGATATTTGAATCTTAACAGAGGTACAGTGCGCAGCTCCCTGCTAGAAGAGGGAAGGTGAAAATCCTAGAATTAGTTTCCTTTGGCTTACTCATGTGAAGGATACAAAAGCTCCTGATGTCCCTTACCTCTGGAGCTTGTACATGTCAGTCATACACGTAGGGGCCAAAGTTTGAAACGTAACAGCAAGAAAAGTTATCTACATCCTTTAAAGAAAAAGGGAGAAATCTGAGGGACCAATTTGAAAATAAGCAATAGACTGTTCAGCAGCAATTAGCTGTTCAGATTCATTCAGTCTCATCTTAGATCTTGATAAGAAAAGTTGGTGAGAATTGTGGGGAATAAAACACTTGTTTTCTCCCCCCCCTTTACCCCCCTGCCCCAACTGTAGTGTTCTTTTGAGTGCTGTAAGTGGAGAAGACACTCAGGATCGTACTGACCGACTGCTTTTGACACCCTGGGTTAAATTTCTGTGGGAATCATATAGACAATGTTTGGATCTTCTCCGAAATAATTCTCGAGTGGAACGCCTGTACCATGATATTGCACAGCAAGGTAAGTGGAAAAGATGGAAACTTGATGAGATCTAGGACTTCTGTATTGCATCCTGTAAAACTAGAAAATTAAAGGTTATTTCTATTTGAATATTGCTTCAGAGTTGGAAGTACGTTAATCTCCTAAGCATGGGTATGTACACACATATTATTCTTAAAATTGCAGAGGTTCCTTAAAATTACTGAGGCTTCTGGACACGGATTTTTTCTTGTAACAGAACCTGCACATACTGAGAATATGAGAATTACTCATGCTGTCTTTATTTTTTCTAACTTACTGATCAAAATTAATAGTGTTTTCACTTTGTTATCCTGAATGGCTAATGCGTCTTCCATTAATGTATTCTATGTCAGCTAACGTCAAAAACTAGTGTACACAAAAGGGTACTGTAAAATTACGATGCGCTATCAATTTTGACACAGACGTAACTTAGCAAAATATAATGCAGAAGGTAATAGGAAAAAGTCTAGTCCAATTCTTTCTGGCAATATTCTGCCAAAATTTATGTTATAAGAATGAATGCTTATGTGTTAATCTTTTCTTAAGGGTGAGAGATGATCAGAAAAATGTTTTCCTTTGTATGTATAACTTAGGGCTCTGTATTTTTGAAAGAGTCTCTTAGATTTTTAATTCAAATTGTGCAAGTACATTAGGAAAGATGACTGTTAGATGAGTTCTAGGTGTTTTAGTGTATTTGCACTTAGCTGAAAGTAAAAGCTAGAATCACTGCTTAAATTAGAACATTTTTAAAGAGACTCAAAGTATTCCCTTTGCTCCTTAAGCTTAATTATGTAGAAGCATCTTCATTTTTTGAGGTCAAGATGGAAGTGCTCTGTGTTGTCACTTATTCATTATGTGTGACAGATTGCGTCTTGTTTGATGTGGTTTTGGACTGTAAATGAAGATTCTTTAAACGTACTGGTTTACTTATTTGAATGCCATTTAGAACTACCATGAAGTCACCATTAGTGAGCATTTTTAATTTACATCGTTCATTTTTGCAGCTTTTAAGTTCTGCCTGCAGTACACTCGTAAAGCTGAGTTCCGTAAACTCTGTGATAACCTGCGAATGCATTTGGGGCAGATCCAGCGTCATCATAACCAAAGCACAGCAATCAACCTCAACAATCCTGACAGTCAGTCAATGCACTTGGAGACCAGGCTTGTGCAACTTGACAGTGCTATTAGCATGGAGCTGTGGCAGGTATGCAGCAGGGCTCCTGTAATGACGCTGTAGTCTACAGCTTTTCCAGAGTCTGTTCCACGCAGATCATGTTTCATGGTATATACTCCAAGGTAAAGATGGGATAATAGCTAAAGAATGAAGTTTTAATGTCTAGAATGTGGTACTATGTGCGTACTGAATACTTAGTCTGATGTTGCTGCATAGCATTTCAAACCAAGCTTCTGCTGGTAGTAGTAAATGGTAAAGTAGCTGAAGTCACTTTGAGTTGTGAAAGGGAGAAGTTGATGATGACACCTTCACCTCTACCATCTTCAATTCTCACGAAGACCTTCCACTGGGAAGTGGTTGGTAAACGTTAAAGCCTGCTATTAGGCTGGGGCCCCAGCATTGCTGGTTGAATTATGTTAGTGTCTAGCCAGTGAGGGCACTCCAAAGCAAGTTTTTCAAAGAGGTGCTTTGGTTTTCCAACCTTTCTAGTGTCAAATTCCTTAAAAAGCCAGGGTTGTCATTTTTGGTTTTGTGAATTAGGAGAATGTTCTCTGTTGTGTTGTTTCCTTTTTAGGTATGTAAGCAATTACATGTAAGACATTTCCAAGATTATATGTATTTTTAGGGAAACTATACCCATTTTTGATCACAAAAACTATTTTTATGAAAAACGGTAAAGCCAGTAAATAGTAGAATTGGTATAACAGTAAAATAGTAGAAGTTTTATAATTCTGGTTTAGGTTTTTTTTCCCCCCTTGGTTTGTAGCTTGAAAATCTGAAAGAAACCAGTTTGCAAAAACTACATGAACTAATCATTAACCGCTAAATTCTAAGCAGATAGTTAATGGATTTGCAGTATGTCCAAATAATTTCTTTATTAAGAAAGAAGTATTTCATTTCATGTAGCTGGCGAAACTAAAGATCATATCTCTCAGTGTTATTAAATATATTATGCTGTTATAACCTTTAGTGAATGTATATTTTTCCCTTTTTTGGGGGTTGCAAAAAACTTCCTAAAAGTAGCGTGTTTGGTTTTTTTAGGAAGCTTTCAAAGCAGTGGAGGATATTCATGGGCTATTTGCACTGTCTAAGAAACCACCCAAACCACAACTGATGGCAAATTACTATCACAAAGTTTCAACTGTCTTCTGGAAATCAGGAAATGCTCTTTTTCATGCATCCACACTTCACCGACTTTATCACTTATCAAGAGAAATGCGAAAGAATCTCACGCAAGAGGAGATGCAGAGGTGGGGAAAGATACTTAATGGGATCTTATATTCTATTTTTAACCCTGTATGTTCAAAAATAAACTTAATTGTACCCCAAAAGAAGCAGCTGACATGTATGGCTGTGAGCAGCTCTGCTTAAAGTGGCCAGTACTAATTGCCTCAAAAGAAACCTAGAGCAAGAAGAATATTTTACAAAGCTACAGTGTAAATAATGTAAACATTAGGATCACTTTAGTTAAGTTTCCTTCTCTGTTACTGACTGGGAAGCTAAGCAAGTTAATAAGTTTCTGTGGTTTGCTTCCTTTTTCTCTTCTGAGTGGTGGTATTTACTTCACAAGATTTTATTATAACTATTATAAACTTTTCCTTAATACATAAAAGTCTGTGTAGCCAAATGGCCTTTAAATTTTTGGTAATAAGTATGATACTGGCAAGGCTTTTGAGGCATGCAGAATCATTGACTGCATTAACCTCTGAAGTTCATGTAGAGGCGTTTACAGAATCAGAATCTGGTGGGAATAAATACTCTCCTATTCATCTGGGTACTAAGGTAAAAATTTAAATATTTAATGTCATTTGTATTGTTACATCAAAAAGTACACCTGGCTTGCACAGTAAATTTTAAAAATCAATGGAATCAAAATAATTGGTATGGATTTGCAGCTAAAATAGGTTGAAAAGGTGCTGCTTTCTGCTGTTTTCATTATTTTATAGGATTTTGATATTTACAGAGGCAGCTTAAGTTTCTTAGCATTTCTCTGTGTGTGTACATAAATCTGAATACACACATACGTAAATAATGAAAAAATGTTATCAATCTTTCCCCTGGTTACTGAAGAACACTGCATTCTGTACTTTTATTGCGCAGCTGGCATCTTTTCTGTTATTGCTGGTATTTTTACACAGTTTTGCATCATGAATGTCACTCATTCCTACTCTTGAATTGGTATGTATATGAAAAGGAATTAATTAGTGTTCTCTTGCAGTTCATCTTTTGTGGTTATACTTTGTCAACAGGATGTCTACTCGAGTCCTTTTGGCCACTCTGTCAATTCCTATAACTCCTGAGAGAACTGATATTGCTCGCCTTCTGGATATGGATGGCATCATTGTTGAGAAACAGCGACGCCTGGCAACCCTGTTGGGTCTTCAGGCCCCACCTACACGTGGCAGTCTCATTAATGATATGGTAGGCAGTGGTGCTTAGACGAGCAGCTATTAAACACTGAGTGCTCTTTCTGGACTATTTTCGTTCTAAAGCACTGTACTTGTTATGGGACACAGTTTAAAAGTTAAAATGGCTATATGGTGAATTGTATGACTTACGGCATAGCGTAAAAATTTCAGATTCACAAGAAGGACTGTTTGGAAATGGCAGCAATAACGGGAGGCCTGAATGCTTGTATGCACTAAAGAGTCAGATTCAATATTGTTCTTTATGTCACCCAAACAACAAATGTTGTTTTGAAACTGAGAGGTCTGAAAAGGGTTGTGAGCTAGAACTTTGGTTTTTTTCCCCTACTCTAAGGTGTGTAATTAACTGAGCCAAGTGCTTATTTTTCTGTTTTAAATGTATTTTGGATAACCATAGGTCAGATAACAACTAGCGGGCTGTAAGGACCTAAGTGGTTATGAAAACTTCCTTGTGTTTAATTTGAAGGGAGGTTAGGTTTACCTATCTTCAGACCTTCCCAGATATTCATAAACAAATTAGGCATTCATTGGTAGGTATTTTCAGAGGATGTGTGAATTTCTTGCAGTCATTTGCATGCATGCCTAAAACTTACATTCAATATTCATTTTACATTTTGCGTTAATTCTTCTGGTACCTCTCCAGTTTGCCTTAAAACCACAATTTAAAGCTTCAGAAGTTTACTCATGAACTGAGATGTGTGGTTTTAGTTTGGATGTGGACCTACATGTGTGTAGTAGGACTTGTGTCTTAGAAATGGCTAATAAGTTGAGGGTGGTACTCTATTCTAAATATTTATCTTGTTTATATATTTTTTGTCTACTTTTCCATTTTTAAATACAGTTAAGTGGTGTAGTGTAGAGTTACTGTCACTGCAATTAAGAATGCTGTAATAAAGAGTAAGTAGTCTCCTGTATTAAAAGGTACATGTGGTGCCTGTTTAACTTATTGAATATAAAATTCTTATAGCATAACGATTTGTTAATATTGTATTTATTTTAAGATCTTTGGATTTTTTTGTTGACTGTAGGTAAGGTTCAACGTAGTGCAATATGTTGTTCCAGAAGTGAAAGAACTTTACAATTGGCTTGAAGTAGACTTTCACCCGCTCAAGTTATGTAGCCGTGTCAGCAAGGTAAGTTTTGTAGCTCTGTTTGTATGTAGCAACAGGTATTGACTAATAGTCTGTTATTTGAATATTGATTTGTGGTAAATACCAACTAGCTGCTTCTGTTGCCAGAATTTTCAATGGTAGGCTTTATTTGGTCAAATTCCATTACAATGACATGTACATAGCATCTGATACATATAGTACACACATAGTACACCAGGTTATTGAAATAGAATGAAAATTCATTCAGGTCTCTAGGGTGCTATTCAGAGGTCCCCTATTAAGGTGCAGATTTTTGGGAACATATCAGAAGGTCTTGTGGGTGGGGAGATGATACTGAGTTTAAAGGTGCAGAAATGAGAAAACTGTGTGCACACATGTGCATATGCATGCAAGTGGGTTGTGTGGGAAGTGGAAAAATACACCAATGATTGTTTTTACTGTTAAAATGTAGAGTATTGGGAGGTAAAATAATGTGAGAGCTGTTGATTAGGTTAATGAAAATTCTGCAATTGATGAAGCACATCATGTTCTTTTTCTTTGATAGTGGGAACAAAGATATTTGAGGTGCTAAAAAGAACTTGAAGGTAAATTAGCAGTGTGGTAAATGTTGCCAGTACTGTCAGTCGCCTTCATACAAAAAATGTTAGCTATCCATTATAAATAAAAGTGTTCTCATCAAAAGATACACTTCAATAAAACTCTGTAGTATCTGGACACAAGTGCTGTTGTTTCATGAGCTGTAAACTGGAAGTATATAAGAGCCATCCTTTGTACTTCAATGCTGAAATTTTGAAGGGTTGATGCAGGTAGAGTAACTTTTCAGAATTTTTATAGGTTCTGAACTGGGTGAAAGACCAAGCTGAAAAGGAACCTGAACTGCAGCTGTATGTTCCTCACCTGCAAAACAATACCATTCTTCGCCTTCTGCAGCAGGTATGAGTAAAGAAAATGTATGTTCCTAAGTATACATAAGTTAGAAAATGCTCTGGAAGAACATGAAGTTGGAAACTTCCATGCCAAAGTAAATGTTATCCATCAAATAGAAGACCGTCATGATTTTAAAATAATTTTTTCCAGTATATAACCTGTATCTTCAGGTTTGTATATCATTTAGGTACAGCTGTAGTAGCTATACTTAATAGTGGTTGCGTACAGTGGTGTGATCTCTTGCCTAAATTTTCTTCATTATGGATATATGATGTCTTATTTAAGGTAATTCATCATTTCTTAAAACTTTTTTCTGGAGTTAGGTCTGGGTGGGAGGTTTTGTTTTTTTGTGTCTAGGTGTTTTATAAAATGCACATTTCATTGACCTGCTTTCGTTACAAGTGACAAGCAGTGTTATTTCTGATGTGCAAAAGGAACAGTTGAAGGCTAATTAGCAGCATAGCTATAAGTAGTTACTGCTGCCAGTCTCCTTCATACAAAGAAGCCATTCAGGAACGGCATTTAATCTCAGGTTAAGACTGAATACAGTACAGGAATAAAATCCTGAAACTGTATTTGTAATTGTATTAATATGTATACATTCATTTATTGGCGGTTTAGTAAGTTAGCTTTAGAGCCCATAAAACAACTTTTATTTCTGATCTCTTTTTAATGAGGAAAAATACCTAATGTTTCTGTTTGCATACAGGTGGCCCAGATTTATCAAAGCATTGAATTTTCTCGTCTGGCTACCCTGGTTCCTTTTGTTGATGCTTTCCAGCTGGAACGTAGTATCGTTGATGCAGCCAGACATTGTGACTTACAAGTAAGTGTTGTGAAAAGACTTCTGTGAAATGATGTATGGATTCATGTGCATTACCTTGGATAAAAACTAACTTGTTGACATTGAACCCAAGGAAGACAATTGATTCTGACAGATGGAGATAAACTAGAGTAAAAGATGCATGTGACAATATATTAAGAACTGACAATTGTTTGGATTCTGGTGTGTATTTTTGATTTAGGTCAACCGCCGTTAATGTAAGTCCAGTAGAAGTAAAAGTTGAAGTAAAATTCACTGAAACTTGCCCTGTGAGTCATTTAGTCCAGCATATCCTGAAGCAAGCCTAACAAACAGGGTTGCGAATTTCTGACTATGCTGAATTAGTTGTGCAAGACTGAAGAGCTAGCAGTCGTTGATGTTGGTTTTTATGTAACCAAGTGACTGAAGTAAAACACCAGTGCCTGAGATGTGCACCGATGTCTGAGATGTTTCAGCTGCTGTTGAAGATTGCATTGTTGGTAAAGTTGTCTGTATTGAAAGAACGACGGCCTGTAGTGAAATGTTTAAGCTGGTGATGAGATACAAGTAGTTTTTAGCTGAGGTTGCTTAGTATTATCCATTTAGGTTTTTAGATGAGATTGCTTAGTAATTACCCATTTAGGTTTTTAGATAAAGCTGACTTAATTAATTTAGATTAACACACAACTTTAGCTTATATTTTAGACGAGTTGAAATTGTCTGCCTTAAAGTCAGGATTCTTGTTTCGTGTATTGCTAATGTGGAGGAACAGGCCAAGAGTGATTTGTCCTGCAGTGCTCATTTCATAGAATCATTGAAAGTTCAGCCTCTTCCAGTGATTGATTTTTTTATTTTTTTTTTTTTTTAATAAACCGTGGAAATCAAACAAACTTTTATTCACAGTGCTATTTTTCTTCCACTAATTTGACATTTCTCATAGCGTGGTATAGCTAAAACGTTGTCTTAAAGTAATTTCTGCTTAGAGCTTCTGTTGACTCATATTGGTCATAGGCAGAGCAACAGAGAAATTGTTTAATAAATGACACAATCCTTTTCCTTCCTATTTTTTTTGCAAAGGTTCGCCTTGATCATACTACCCGGACACTGAGTTTTGGCTCAGATTTGAATTACAGTACTAGAGAAGATGCGCCACTAGGCCCTCAACTACAAAGCATGCCTTCTGAGCAAATTAGAAATCAATTGACTGCTATGTCCTCAGCTCTGGCTAAGGCTCTTGCAGTCATTAAGCCTCCTCACTTACTGGTAAGTCATTTTAAGTCTTCTGAAAATGTTGACAAATTCTGACATTTCCCCCATGTGCATTGTGTGATATTTATCTGTTGCCCTTATGCAGGCTTTTGTTATTTTTTCTGCCTTTTGTTATTTTTTTGCTTGTCTGATCAAGTGCTCCTTCCAGTAGTCTGTTCTCAGTGCAGTGGTAATCAATATTGTTATTGCTGTCCCGTCCCTTCAGAACAAATAATTGATCCTTGAGGTGTTAATATATACAAATGTAGTGTAGCATTAATGTATGTATTAATGACAAAGTATCCTTCTGCATCTGTTACATACTTACCTGTTCTAATAGATCTAAATTTTCTGGTTTAGCAAGACAAGCTTGTTTTGAAGTTGTGGGATCATACTTGAAGGAGTTACTTGGTTTACCTTTCCTTGACATAGGAAAGGCATTGAGCTATCTAATGATTAATTTAACATGACATTGCAAGGGTTTGAGTAGGCAGCAATTGGTGCATTTGTACGTTTGTTTATTTTCAGAAGTGTGTTGCTCTGTTTTTCAGAGCATTGTGGTAACAATCTCTGATCTAATTTGACAGTAGTGATGGGCTGCATTTATATACTTGTGGATTAAGTAGAAATCTAAACTAATAACTTGACACTTTATACCCAATCTTATATTTTAATTAATGTGTTTTCGCAGATTAGGTGTACCTTTTCATTTAATTTTTTTTCAGCCTGGTGGTAGTCAGCTATTTATGCTTGTGAAGAAGAATAAGTCATTCTTAAATGCACCTAACTAGTTAGTGTTTGGTCGTAACTAAAATCATGTCAAAATGTACAGAAGAGGCCTGAGTTTAAATTGCCAGTCTTGCATATATCAGGGTCAGGATATACCAAATAATAGCTTACCCATAGGTGGGCCTACAGAGCTGGGATTTGTTGAAAATTTTGCATGCATTTTTGAAAATCCAAGAGCCTGCTTTCTTTGTTCTTCCTGGAGAAACTGCTGTTGTGAAGAACCTGGAATGTAACTTCATAGTGGAATCTAAAAACACGAACAAAAGATCCCCCCAGCTCAAGAACTGACCTGTCCTTGTCACTCCCTGTCCTCCTCACTGGGGCTGTTGGCTTCGAGGTCGGACTCACCGATGAGCTCACATTTCAGGTTCTCCAGAGCCCTGTAGGAGCAAGGTGTAAATCAGTCTCGGATTTCCAGCATGCTTTGGTTGTGGCAAGTTAAACCTTCACTTCTCTTAAAAGAGCAGTGGTAATTTTTTCTTTTGCTTTATGTTTATGAAAGATTTCATAGCCAACTTATCAAATAATTTTTTCCATATGGAAAAAAGGCTGATAGCAAGATATCCGTGTTAGATTCTTTATACAGGTTGAAATACTAAGTAATATTCTTAAAATAGAAGCACACAAAGTAGGACTGTATCATGACACCTAACTTATGTTAGTTTGAACATATATTAGTTGTTTTATAGCATTTAAGAAAAAAAAATATTTCCCTGCAGGTTTTCCCCTAAAAAGATTTTATTAGGGATTGGTATTTGATGGATTGTTGGTTTGAAAGAAAAAACATGCTTTATCTGTACATTCATAGATAGAAATGAGAAATAGTCTTATACTTGACATGTTAGTGCAATTAGCTGAATAAGATATAAATGCTAGTAATTACGCTTGTAAAATTGGAGGACAGTACCAAGGTTAATATCGATCTGTGTGGTTAGAGAAGCTACAGAACAAGTTGAGACCCTTTTTTCCTTCACTATTTAGATCAAAACTTCACCTTTTTCAGGTGCTTAAAAATTTTAATTTCTGTCAAATTTGTTATAATTCACAAAATCATTAAATTCATCTAAAGCTTTTAATTTTTGTGTTTCTGGCACCTCTATTGAGCTTTAAATGCTTGCAGATCTGCAACAAAGTATGGATTTTTGTTGAATGCCCTAGAAGTGACAGATGACTAAAAATACCTCTAAGCCAGCTCACATTTCAAGAGCAGCATAACTGAAGGAGTGTAGTGAGCTTATTGGGCTGCAGTGTTTTGCTGCTTGCTGGACTGATTAAAATAGGCAGCTCCATGACCTGGCACAATTATACCTCTTCATGTGTACAGCATGAATCTCTACAAAGAACTGTTTATGTACTCTGGAGGAGAATGGTGGGGTGGTTAGAAGGATGCTTAAAGAATGTTAGAGAATAGGCTATATGCTAGTGTGTAGAAGTCTAGTGCTTTTTATTATTTAATTAAAGTGGTATTATATACAATGTTTATACCTAAATTGTTGAGAGACAATAATCAGTTTTTTATCATCTCACAGATAGTGCTTTGTGTCAGTTAGGATACTTTTCTCTTACGTTAGTGTGTTTGAAAAAAACCAAAACTTTACAGACAAGGGAGCTTTGGTGAAATACAGTACATGTGGTGCTATACTTGCTAACACATGCAGAGACAAATAGGATTGACCCCCTTAGCCCCATTTCAGTTAGTCTTACATGTCACTAACATGTGGGTGTGTAATATTTTTGGACAGAGAAAAGCATGCAACTATCATACTTAAAATGTGTTGCAGAATGTTGTCTTTTACAGACAACTTTTTCCATTTACACGTGGTTCTAGTCAGTTGATACTACCTTGCATGCCACTTGGATGAGTGATTAGATTTGCCATTAAAGTTGTATTTCCATGCAGTTGGCAAGTTTGGAGAATAAAACTAACCTTGAGTTTTCTTTGAGAAACATTTGCTATGCTTTCTGCCTTCTTAAGGAGATGGTACTTACATCATAGTCTTATCCTTAATTTAAATTCAGCAAGAGAAGGAAGAACAACATCAGCTGGCAGTCACTGCCTTCCTAAAAAATTCAAGGAAGGAGCATCAGCGTATTCTTGCACGTCGTCAAACTATAGAGGAAAGAAAAGAGCGCCTTGAAAGTTTAAACATTCAGCGTGAAAAAGAAGAACTGGAACAACGTGAAGCAGAATTACAAAAAGTTCGGAAAGCTGAAGAAGAGAGACTGCGCCAGGAGGCAAAGGAAAGAGAGAAGGAGCGTATCCTGCAAGAGCATGAACAAATCAAAAAGAAGACAGTTCGTGAGCGCTTGGAGCAGATTAAGAAGACTGAACTGGGAGCCAAAGCATTTAAAGACATTGATATTGAGGTAGACAACTTATTATTGAAGTTTTGAGTTATTTTTTATACTTTTGGTGTTACATTGCTAGGCTGCCTGAATTTCATGTTCTTTACTAGTTTTATACTGTAACTGGTCTTATAAACAGCCTCTCTTAAAAATGAGACAGTTTGACACTTAAATATTTCATTTGCTCAACAGTGTAAGTAAACCTTCATTCTGAGTTTGGATAGGACCTTTTTTACCTGGAGGAATTAAGTGCAGCTGTTTGGTTCCTCCTTCCCCACCTTGTTGCTTGAACAGTATCTGAAACACAATATAGACCTGCAGGTCCAAATTTGTATTACCTGGACTGTGTCTCAATTGAAAATCAAGATACAAATGCTTTAGAGAGTTTTTTAAAAATAAAATACAAGTTACCCAGAAGAGATGAAAAGACAGTGAGAATGTTTGTTTCTGAGGCACATTAGCTTAAAAGTTAAGGGGAAAACTGCAGAGAAGCTTAAATAAATAAACAAACCAACCACATTTGTAACAGAAAAAAAATGTTTGCTTTATTTTTTATTGATAACTTTACTTGGTTGTAGGATCTTGAAGAATTGGATCCTGACTTCATTATGGCTAAACAAGTTGAACAGCTTGAAAAAGAAAAGAAGGAACTTCAAGAACGCCTGAAGAACCAGGAGAAAAAGGTACAAAGTAGGAGGGGTACAAAACCATGTCTATACAATGCCTTAGTTAGTGATTGTGAACTCCTGTGTTGATGATGCATATATATACACACACATATATAATATTGGTGTTGAAAATGTTATTGTATGAAACTAAAAAAAGATGAATGTGTTAAAAACCAACTGAGTTTCTAGTATCAGTACACAAATCTGTTCTAATTAATAGAGTTGATTTGAAAATGGACCCTTAAGCTGTATGTGAACTGAGTCTTAGTTGGCAAGACTTGTGATTGGAAAATGTTCAGAGAAGATTAAATGCTCACAGAAGGTGAGGCCATTACAGAGAAGCTAAATTTAATTAGTTGTAATAGTCCTCACTGAAACGGAGGAAATTCCACTGCTAGAGCCCTTTTAAGATGGCAGAATAGGATCTCCCTGAAACTTGGGTGACTATAAAAGTGTGAGGAACATGTTGTTGTAGTAAATAGAAATATATAACCTGGGCAAGGTGAAACTCACTGAGGACTTCTGACAGTATTGAAGAATGAAACAGAGGTTATATGATACAGTTGGTAATTCAGTTCACTTAAAACTGGCTTGATGCTAGAAAGTGGCAAGTTACTTAAAAAGGTTCCAGTAAGGATATTTTATGCTGCAGGCTTGTAAGCCTGATGCTCATACTGGGAAAAGTAGCAGAAAATTAAACAGTAGAATTAGTAGTCACCTGGGTAAATGTGATCTACCCGGAAACGTCAGCACAGCTTCTATAAAAGAATTGTAAGCCAAGGCTTCCTCTTGGAGTTCTCTGAAGCTGTCAGAACAAACATATGAGTAAGGGTGGTCTGGTTGGTGTAACTAAGTTGGATTTTCCAGAAAGCTTTTTACAGAGTTCTTCACCAAAGAAAACTTAGCAGCTGTGGGATAAAAGGAACAGTCTTGGAATGAAGTTCAGTTTACAGATATAAAATTCTTTGTGTAGGGAAAGCAGAAAAAAAAACCCATCTCCCAGTCTTTAGCTTTACATGTTAAATGATGGGCTCCAAACTTTTTAGTCAGCAATGAGAAATTGGTGGTTCTGCATCTCGAGCACTGTGTGCAGTTCTAGTCTCTTTATCTCAAATAAAACACAGTTGAACTGTAAGTTTGAGAGGAGGCCGACAAGAATTATCAATGATGTGGCTTGGCTTCTGTGTAAGAAATACCTATGTAAATTAGTACCCCTATGTCTGAAAGACTTCTGGAGAGAGGATGTGGTAGCAGTCTATAACAGTGTACCTGTCGTAACAGCTGACAATGGGGAGCAGTTCTTTCACTGACTGCAAGGGATACTGAACTAGGAAGCATCAAATGAAGCTAGTAGAAGCCATATCCAGAACTCTTTGTAGGTAGAAGATGGGTCTTCATGCTGTGAGCCATAGACACACAGGATTTCTTTCCAAAGTACATTGTTGTATATGAAAAGCTTCTTTGAGTTGAAAAGGACAAGAAGAGAAATCCACCAATGCCTACTAAATACAAAAAAACTTCAACATGGGAAATGCTGGGAGCTGAAAATTGGTGATGCTGAGAGAGTATTGTATATATGTCTGCCTCTAGCTTCCTTGCCTAGGAGTGCACTTAGTTGCCAGTGGTAGAGGCAGGTTCTTGGCTAGGTGGATCTTTGATGTGGTCCAGTGTGGTTGTTTTTATGTAACAATAATTAGATATCAGATGTATTAGAGAAGTCTCCAGATACTGGGGTTTTCTTTGGGGGATGCTGAAGATTGAGTCTTCCAGATTTGGTCTTTGCATTATGAGATGCTAAAGGTACATTATCTTTATTTAGATTGACTATTTTGAAAGAGCAAAGCGCTTAGAAGAAATTCCTTTAATAAAGACTGCGTATGAGGAGCAAAGAGTGCATGATATGGAGCTGTGGGAGCAACAGGAAGAAGAAAGGGTAAGAACTTTTTGTTCATATGATAAAATCCATTAGCGATGAATGAAAAATTGTGGGTTTTGCACTGTCTTTTTTTCCCCAGCTCAATCCAAGGGAAGAAAGGAAAAAGTTGATATGAAATGAAGTGTTAGCTTCACAATTTCATTGTGCTAGTGGACAGCAGTATCTTCTGTTTAGGATCTGAAAGAGGAAAAGATAATTTCTCTGAAGTAGATTGAATGCAAATATATAATAAGATGTTACTTTGTAATACTTTTAATATTATCTATTTTTAGATCACCACTTTGCAGTTGGAGCGCGAGAAAGCTCTTGAGCATAAGAACAGACTCTCAAGGATGTTGGAGGATAGAGATTTATTTGAAGCCAGGCTCAAAGCATCACGACGAACAGTTTATGAGGTACATGAGATATAGTATTGTAATAAAATATTCCCCTTAAGTAAGGAACTAAACTTGTGACCCAGTGATTCTTCATGAAAACTAGAAACAAATTAGTATCTAGATTGGTTCAGAATTATGGAATTGTTTATTTTCTTTTTGACTAAAAAAAGTGAAACAAAGTATGCTTGCACCCATTCCTAGATATTATCACTTAGACTTTTTGACAACTTCTGGAATAAGCTTGTATGGAAAATAAAAGATAGGTAAATTACTTATTTCAATGCAGCTATTAGTAAGAGATCATTGGGTAACATATGAGCAGCCAGCTGTATCTGTATAAGTACTTGGACTTACTGTGGTGATGGAATAATACTGAAATAATACTGAAGCGGAGAAATAGACAGAAATACTTTTCAATTGTTTTTTTAATCTTTTTGTTTGAATCTGGAAATTTTTTTGATAAACCAAGTTGGTGAGGGGCCTTGAGCACAAGTCTTATGAGGAGCGGCTGAGGGAGCTGGGGTTGTTCAGTCTAGAAAAGAGGAGGCTGAGGGGAGACCTTATCGCTCTCTACAGCTACCTGAAAGGGGGTTGGTCTCTTCTGTCAGGTGTCTGGAGATAGGACAAGAGGAAATGGCCTCAAGTTGAGGCAAGGGAGATTTAGGTTAGATATTAGGAAAAATTTTTTTACTGAGAGGGTTGTCAAACATTGGAATGGGCTGCCCAGGGAAGTGGTTGAGTCACCATCCCTGGAGGTATTCAAAAAGCAAGTGGACAGGGTACTCCAGGGCATGGTTTAGGGGGCATGGTTAATGGTTGGACTTGATGATCTTGAAGGTCTTTTCCAACCGAAATGATTCTATGATTCTATGATTCTATTTGGAACTTCAAGTTATGTTTTATGTTTGCAAAATTTAATAACAAATTTAGACCACAAGGGCAGGGAAGGAACTGTGCCTTTGTTTCTTGCTCTGCATTTTAAAAATTCTACATTTGCTGAGGCTGTTGATAGCTTTGATTATTTGGCTATGTTGCAGTAAGAACTGGTTTAAAAAAAGAAGCAAAAGAGGTATTATGTTAAAATAAGTAACCGCATATTATTCTTTGCAACAATATAGGTTAATTTTAAGTAATGTATTTTAGGTATAGGTAAATTATTATTCAGGTAATTACTTTCCTGAAAAAGCAGATGAAGGACTAAAATTGTGCATGGTGACTGTCTTTCTTCTAAGTAGGAGTATATTCCCTTATGCAAAATTTGTTGCAGAAAAGGTTGAAATGGCAAACAGTTAGTTGTTTTTCAGCAGAGCAAAGTTAATATGTTGCAGTTGGTTTGTGTTTCTGTGCAGCTTTATTTAGCAATTTGTGTAACTGTCGAACTCCTAAACTTTACAGTTCTGGTGTTTTCACGTGTATTTGTATTTCAGGATAAACTCAAGCAGTTCCAGGAACGGTTAGCAGAAGAGAGGCGTAATCGTTTGGAGGAACGCAAGAAACAACGCAAAGAAGAGAGGCGCATTACTTACTACAGAGAAAAGGAGGAAGAAGAACAAAGATTACGAGAAGAACAGCTGCTTAAAGGTATAATCAAGAAAGTGATTATTTTATCCTTTGCGTCCTTGACCCATTCCAGGTGTGTACGCAGCTAACTTCTGGTTCCACTGTTTCACGATATTAGAGGAAGTCTTTTAACTTTCAGTCAGTGGCAAAGACTGTGTTCATTGCTATTAGACATTGTACCTTTACATTTTATCTAATGCACCTTCTGAGTGTTTACCTGTGCAGCATAGAGATGAAAGTAAAGCTTTATAGGAGGAAGGGAAAATGAAAGCAGATGAATGCTTCCTGCCCTCCCCTTCTCCCAGACATAAATAAAGAGGAGATAAAGTAAGAGAGGCTAATGACTAAAATCAAAGACTCAATTTTTTGTTTAGTTTGAGTTCTATCCGCTTTTTTGTGCACATCTTGAAGAGAATAGAAAGGGAACATTGGTGTCAGATCAAGAACTCAAGAATTGTGACTCACACACCTTTCCTTGTGAATTGCTTTGTCTGGTAGCCTGTTTCAAGGCTTGAGAAGAGAAGAGATGATAGGCATCCTGTAAGGTAAATTTCTGTCCTGCTTGTCACTTGGTGGATGAAGATTTTATGTATCAGAGTTCATCTTCATGAAATATTTAAAACCCAACCAAACAAAAACCAAGGAGTCCTGAATATCAAATTTCTGACACTGCTAGCTGATTTTTTTTTTTGTTTGACCTTTTCTAAGGAAGGGATCCTCTACTATGCTTGAGGTAGTTACTAATACTTTAGCTGGCACATTTGTGGTCTGTACATGGAATTAATGTACAGGTATTGGAACATTTTCTTTCCTTTCTCGCTAGCTGTTGTTCAAGATATCACATTAATGGATGTATCAGGGTTCCTTTTCCTATTGCTTTTGAGTTAGGATACTTCCAGAAAACAGGTTCTATGGCTAGTTAAACGCATCCTGTGAAATGCCTGGGGGTTTTTTTTCCTGTTTTTCATAAGGAGTCAAAGGGGAGCGACTGTATTTTGTAACCCTTCTGTAGATACAGCAAAGTAACAATTTATATTGGTAATACATTCTGTGTATGTTTGCAACTCTGTAGAGCGTGAGGAAAAGGAACGCATTGAGCGTGAGAAACGTGAGCAGGAACAGCGTGAATACCAGGAACGTGTCAAAAAACTAGAAGAACTGGAGAAGAAAAAACGTCAAAGAGAAATGGAGATAGAAGAAAGAGAGCGTCGTCGAGAAGAAGAAAGGAGAGGTCTGGATGACCCATTTTCAAGAAAGGTAGGTAATACCTGCAAGTTTGTTTTCTTTTTGACTGCTGCTTCTTCTGTAGGTTATTTGGAAGAAGATGATAGCATTGCAGAATCATGGGTTAAAAATTTTTTTTTAAGTTGTAGCGTAAGTGGCTACTTTAATAGTTAAGTTATTCTCACTTAGTTTCACTTCACTATCGTTCTGGAATCTGTAGTTTAGTAATAAAATGAAACAAAGAAACTACTAAGATCTCCAAGCTGTTTAAAAACTAAACAAATAAAGACTAAAAAGAATATTGAATAAAATTTTCTTTAACACAAAAGAAGGAAAGCTATATTGGAAGCAAGTATAGTGACTCATGCCAAAGCCAGGAATTAAAAGTAGATATTGAAGGAAAATCCCAGACTAAACATAATAGCATAGTTTTATATTTTATAAGAAATACACAATTAGATAAAACATAAAAACAAGAGGTGTGTGCAACTTCCCATTTACAAATATAAGTATTAGGGAAAATCATTATCCCAATCCAACAGGGAATAAAGTAAAAGTTATTTGCAAATAAATGTTTAATGATTTAAAAGAATGTAACCGAGTACCACCAACTTTCTACGTCCCACTTTTTCAGAACTTATTAATAAGGGAACTAGTTTTAAATTTCATCCGCCATAGACATTGTCTTTGTTTAATGCATACTTCATTGAGTAACACTATGAAGATAAGTGACCAGAGCTCGAATAAATTGTTTTGACAGTCTACCAGGTAAATAATCATCACTGGTATTTTTCACATAAGAGGTACTCCTAGCCATGGGCACTTGGGCACTTGATTATATGGAAAAGCTGATTCGGGTTCTGAGAGAGATATCTGTGCCACTTGAAAAATACTACTTGCAGGTTTAGGATTGATTCTTTGCTCACCCTTGTTTGTTGGGGTCATTTCAAAAGCGTTTAAGTAGACAGTCATGGAGTAGTGGATATGCAAGATCTTGTGTAACCTGTGTATTCCCCATATTGAAGCGTAGACTTTGACAAATAAAAACACTTTTCAAAGAGTGGTTTAAAACTGGAATACCCTTCTATAAAGAGGTTGTGTGATTATGTGAAATCAGGTATTTCATATGGTTTGCCTAATTTGCTCCTCGTGGTGGAATTAAGGAATAAACAACTGTGTTAGAAATTGTTTAAAAGGTTTGTCTTTGTCCAGCAAAGGGGAGAGACATTTTGCCTTTATTTAAAAAAAAAAAAAAAAAAAAAAAAATTATTGCTCTGCCCTGCATCTACGCATCCTGTGTGAATCACAAATACCTCACCTGTTCTGTGCATTGAGGTACTCGGAACAAAATGGTCTCTGCTACAGAGAGCTTCCAGTTTATACAGTTACATTTTCTGATCTAATTAGAAAGCACAAAAGCAAATAATTCTTTGAATTCATTCCTACTGTCGTTAAGCAGCAGGAAAGTGAAACTGTTAGAATCTTTTTTGTGTTAACAGGTGGTAGCTATGGCTCACTGTAGCTATTGTTCATACACTTGTTCGTAAAATCTTTAGTGTATTTGCATATATCCTACCCTGCTAGTAAAGTATGTGGCACAAAGGGAACCATGTTGTTTTTTAAACTGTGCCAGAAACAATGAAGTTAGTCAGTTAAGACCATACTCAAGTTATTCAAACTTCTAATAGTTCAGGATTCTCTACAGTGGAACAAGTGAGTTTTTAATGACATAGTGTGCTCTGAAAGGAGTAAATTATATGTTGAAAATCTTTGGTTTAAAGTATTCAGAGAGAATGTTCCTTATTTCTTTTGACATACAGGAATCTCGTTGGGGTGATAGGGAGTCTGAAAGCTCCTGGAGAAGAGGTGGCGAGACAGAATCTGAATGGCGACGAGCACCAGTGGAAAGGTAATCATGGTGTTACTAAGCACCAGTTGTACTGGGCCCAAAATATGTAGGCTCCCTTTTTGTTGCTGCTGCTAAAGCTGCACTAACTGAATATCTCATGCCTTTACATCTCTGAAAGTTACCTTCTATTAAAAATTGCTTTGTAAGGATCACGAGAGAGAGTTTTTATCTTGGAACTGCATTCAGATAACATTCCTGTTTTATTTAGTTTAGATATGTGAAAGCTAGCAGATACCTTCTGCATGTGATAAACAACTTGCTTACTTAGTTTCTTTTTTTAAATTAAAAATTTCTGTCCTACTCAAACATTGGTGTCAGTTGTATAAATGCAGAATGGGGAAGGATGACAAGCAAATGCAGGGTTCCTGGATGATGAAACTGAGATTTTCCATTTAGAGAACTGACAGTAATATATAAGAATAGTAAAGTCAAAGTTCAGAGTCTTAAACTATTCAAGTCCCAGAGTGAGTCACAGAGCAGAAAATATATGCCATAAACTAAAACAAAGTTCTGAAAGACTATTGAACAGAGAAGGAAGGATTTCTGAAGGAAGACTATTTTGAAGGTACTTGGCACTTTTTAAAAAAAAAAACCTGCTTGTTCACATCTATGTATTTTAGGAGTTTTGGATATGTTCACTAATCATAATGAAGACTGTTTATACAGTTGTAGAAAATAAGATCTTTAATGTTTGTCCATCCCTCTGGTCCACAACAGCATGAGCTAACAAAAATATTTCTGATGGTGCACATCTAGTTGTTCTTGAAAGCCTGTGCTGATGGAGATACCACTGCTTGTTCCAATTGGCACTATGTTTTATTGCTTAATTAGCTTTCCAGGTAGATAGATTTTTATAAATGTCTAACCTTAATTTCCAGTGCAGCAATTTAAATCTATTACAGCTTACTCTGACTCCAGTGGAAGCAAATTAATTTACTCTTTCTCTCTCTAGTAATTTCTTCTAATGTATTGGAAGAGTATGATTTCTCAATAAACAAAATAGTCTTTCAGTCTTTCTTTAAAAGCTGTGTTGCCATTCTTGGTAGTGAGCCACTTTCTCGTGAATTGCAAAATCACAAATTGGATGAAACTCCTGGGTGAAGCCTTTAACTATTAACATATTGCATAAGTGTATAATGCATCTCTTTATATGCTTCAATGTGATACTTTTTTTCAGACAGAATGATACAGGTGACCCATATTCATTTTTTAATCATTATAGCAGAGAGTTTTTCTGAGTAAGTGTTGTGTTAGTCATTTCTCATTCAACTTCTATAGCAATTGAGCCAAGTGACTGCTGAGGAGTTAAAATTAGGCATATTTGGGGTTATTATGTAGCACGTTTGGTGAAACTTTCCTCCTTTTTACTAAAAGGAATATACTGAGGAATACTAAAAGGAAATACTGATAGCAGTGAAAATTAATATCTTTATGGAATTTTAAGTAAAGCAATGTTTCTCGATTGTTTTCTTTTTGCTGAGCTTAGGAAATAACGTAAAAGTGATGATGCTCAGACATAATTGCAGAAGAAAGGTGTAATTCTGCATTCTTCAGTAGCCCCTAGTCTACTTTCAGTTGGATTTTAACCCTAAAGGGAAAATGTGTTGGATACAAAGACAGCAGTGCAAGCCTAACTGAGAGTAAAGTAATTCCAAAACGTGTTTCTGAATTGAGTGATAAAGGCAGTAACATAGAGGACAGAGCATCAGATTTAATTTGCAGCATGTATCTAGCTGTAACTACAGCTATTGGATATATGCATTAAAAAGTCCTTATGGATGCTAGTACAAGGAGAGAAGCTATAAAATTTGTCTCACAGACAATTTCTCATTGGAAATGGCACATTTTCGGTGTACACCCCATATTGGTACACAAGTCCTTACAGTCATGGAGCAACCAATTGTACTGTGCAGCAGTCCCCAGAGTGCTGAATTCCAGGTGATCAGCATGTTGCAGTGTTCTCAGATTTCCACACCATGGTCCCAGTTACAAGAAAAACAGATTACAGAAAAGCAGAAGAGTCCAGCAAGGGCTGTCTGTCTCTTGGACAGCTAGTGGCTTTATTATGAGTTATAACTACACTGTATTTGCTTTGTTCATTCACTGTGCAAGAAAGGTAGTGTTAAGAAACAAAAGAAGAAAATAAAACTAATTACGTAATAAATTTTATAAGGAAGAAAATCAATCCTAATATAAAAAATATTACAAATACTGTGATTGCAGGAAAAAGAGGTTAATATAGAAGTGCTATGTAGGAGTTAAACTAAAAGCCAGTTATTTAGTAGAAAAAGTCATTTTATGGTCGTACCTCTTGTTCTTTCTCTAGATCACAGAAAATCCATAAAATGCTGTCAGGAATTGGGCACTTGCTCATTGAAACAATGAAATGGCAACTAATACAGACCTGGTATTCACTAAAAGTGGTGGGGCAGTGCTGCAGGCTGTCATACCTAGCTCATTAGAGTTATTATTGCCACAGATTGCTATCCCAAAGCATCAACAAATGGTTATGTGCTTATGGTCAAGAAATACTAAAAAGCCAAAATTCATAGAAAAGGGGAGTTGAGCTCTATTTTGTGTCTGTGCTGTTTGTGCCTGAGTTAAGACAAGCAAAAAACCAAAAGTTACAAACCTGTAATAGTGGTAGACACTATAGCGTGAACTTTGCCAGCAAATTTCTGCTTTAATTGGTAAAGCTGTCTGCATACTTTCAGCTCATGTAGATCTGTGTGTAGGGTTTTTAGAGGTTAATGAAAAATGGGCTATATAATAGAAACTGGATTGCATCACTACCAGTGACTGCCATTCAATAATATTCTTAATATTCATGAATCCTTCTGGTTTTACTAATTGATCAGGTACTGTTTGACTCTCTATTTCAGTAAACTTTTAAAGTGAGAGTTAGAATTTCTAAGAGGGAAAGGACAAAAGCTGAAATATGAACACTAAAGTTGTCAAACGAGAAAAAAATGTAAAAAACAGAGGCATAATTTCACCTGCAGTAATAGTTTAAAAATCAGAGTAGTAATGGTTTAAACATAGATTTAAAAATCCTAAAACCCTGAAACAATACCTAAGTATGAATGAATTAAGGACTTGTTCATTTGATGAACTTTATAGCCATTTCTCTACATGTCTTTTATGTCAAAATAATCAGATTTTTCAAAGGAGACAATTATCCAATTTGACTGTAAATGGAAGTTAACAATCTCCATGTCTTGTTTTTATCTCACAGCTCAATGGTAATTGCGTTCTCCCTTACTCTTCCAAAACTAGGAAGTATGCTGCTCACAGTTCCTCAAAATTCTTGAGATGCAGAGACAGTGTCTTTGTTCTCACCTCTTGGAGTCCTACATCTGTTGTTTTGTAGCAAGTGATTGCTGTTCTTTTGTTTATGTTTTAGTAGCATAGTGGATTTCTAAACCTGTGGGGGTTTTTTGTTTTGGTTTGGTTTTGATTCTATTTTTTTAATCCGTGAGATTCAACCCAGTGCAGCTTCTCTTCTCTTGCCAAGAAGCAGGTACCAGTATATCTCTCTGATGTACTATTCCTTGTTTCTTTTTATTGCTGAGGAACTAGTTTAGAAGGTTAATTTCCTAAAATAAGGAAAATAATCTGGTGACAAAGCCAAAGTTTGTGGTCTAAATGTATGTCTAAAATCCTGTAGACGTTAAACTAAATGGTGTGTCCAGAGAAGTGACAACAGTGGAAGGCTCTAACTGTTGTTCAGCAGTGTGTGATCTTTTCAGTGTTATAAATTCAAACACATTTCAAAGATGAACTGATGACTCAATAGCCCAGGGAAAATTCTTACCAATTCTTTACTTCCCATGTACATCCTCGTAAGGAGAGTCCTCTCTGTGCAAGCACTGATAGCCTGCCAGAGCCTGGCGCACCCTGCTTGGTGTCAGGCAGTAGCAGCAGTCATGAGTTTACTACGTTGTCCTGCTGTATGTAGTTGTGGATGCTTGTCAGTGAAAGTATTGCCAATCTTTTGGGCTGGAACTGTGACAAAGCATATGAAAACAGGGTTTGGACTGTAGGGTTGGCATGTGCGTGAAGAAGAGGGATACTTACTTGATGGTTGTGGGTTTTTTAATACTGGTTCTTTGAGACTTAGCTTGTCAAATTAGGCTTGGTGTAGAAGCCAAACCTCTTCTCTGTTGTGTTGCAGCAGATAACCAACAGGGGACTGTAGTTATCCACTTCAAACTGTAGTTTTGAAGGAGTTAGTAAACCATTCAGTCTTTACTGAAGCTGTAGGGATGGTGACCTACCACTTTCCCATAGCAATGAAGGCAATTAGAAAGTGCATTTGAAAACTGCAAGCTCTGTACATGTGTTTGCAACCACACATCAAGTGGATGCATTCAGAAATGGCCTTGAGGGGTTTGATACTGTCAATCTAATATGTAAAGCTTTCCTGGATGTCAGCTTCTACTGTTTGCTCATTCCCTGTGGTTTTTATAGAGATTGGCGTCGAGGAGAAGCAAGAGATGATGAAAGACCTTTCCGACGAGGGGATGATCTGCCCCGACGAGGAGATGATCTGCCGCGACGTGGTGCTGCAGAAGAAAAGGAACGTCCTTCTATGGAATCAACAGAGGACAGGCCGCCTAGGCGTGAAGGGGATGAGGACAGGCCGCCTAGGCGTGAAGGGGATGAGGACAGGCCGCCCAGGCGTGGATTGGATGAGGACAGGCCGCCCAGGCGTGGTTTGGATGATGATAGAGGGAGCTGGCGGGCTGCAGATGATGACAGGGGTCCCAGGCGTGCTTTGGATGATGACAGGCCACCCAGACGTGCTTTGGATGATGACAGGCCACCCAGACGTGCTTTGGATGACGACAGGCCACCCAGGCGCGGCTTGGACGATGACAGAGGCAGTTGGCGTGCAGCAGATGACGACAGAGGACCCAGGCGTGGGCTGGATGACGACAGGCCGCCCAGACGGGCTTTGGATGATGACAGGCCACCCAGGCGTGGGCTGGATGACGACCGGGGCAGCTGGCGTGCTGCAGATGACGACAGGGGTCCCAGGCGTGGGCTAGATGATGACAGAGGTCCCAGGCGGGGGATGGATGATGACAGAGGTCCCAGGCGGGGGATGGATGATGACAGAGGTCCCAGGCGCGGGATGGATGATGACAGGATGTCAAGGCGTGATGATGACAGGGGACCATGGCGTAGCACAGATGATGACAGGCTCTCCAGACGAGATGATGACAGGGGTCCGTGGCGTAGCAGTGATGATTCAAGGCCAGGTCCTTGGAGACCGTTTGGTAAACCAGGTAAAATACAATAATATAATAATCTTCCCTCCGAAGCGTGTGTTAATCTAGTAGATAATGGATGTAATGTACTTGGTGCCAGAGATGGGAGAATCAACTCTGAAAACGTCTGGATTAATTTGGCTAATGCGGACACTCCTTTACTTAGTATAATTAAACCTTTTGATTTGGTTGAATTTAAAAAAAAAAAAAAAAAAAAAAGCAGCAGTGTCTATTGCTTGCCTGGAAGATACCTAAAGGTCACATAGTAATGCTGGTAATTTACCTGTGTGCAGAAACAAAATATACAAGTTGAATGCTCTGATGGGAGAGAAACTTTCTGACTAGATTAGCACACCTTGATCTCTTTCCCTGCCCCCTCTATATGTCTGAAATTAACCTCCTTCGAAGGATTTTGATAACATCATTCAAGTGGGTCTGGTTTTGATAAGCCTTTTTTATGTGTACAAAGATACTCCTGTTTTTAGCATTTTAGCATTTTGCTTTTGTGTCTACCTTTCTTGAAAATCCTGCTTTGAGCAGGAGCTTGGACTAGATGAACTTCTGAGGTCCCTTACAATCTGAATTATCCTATTCTTGTATAGTTTATTTCTAGTCTTAAGTCTTGTTGATGGTGACTAGAACAACTGTTTCTGATTCTTTTCAGAACTGTTGATGATGTTTAAATGTTAGGTATGATATTGATTTAGACACCAATTCTGTAATCCAAGCCTGTAGAAAAGTTACCATAAATCTCAAAACTCACACTCTAATAGCTTTCTCCTTTTTCCTATTTAAAGAAAAAGCAGGCTGCATAATAAAGAACTCCCATTCATAAATAACTGAATGATATTGCAGGATGCACTGTGTAAGTAGATGGGAAACGATAGTCATATTTTAAAGTAGTGCTTTAAAAAGCAGTAAGTTCTTAAATAATTTTCTTGCCTAAAATCTCCTCACTTGCAGATTTTCACAAAGGAATCTCCTGTCTAAGCTCCCCCCTTTACTTCCTCCTGCACTTGTTTTGCACAAGACGCTTGAGGAGTCTGTGGTTTCTGACTGAAAACTGCAGGGTGTAATCAACTCTGCTAAACTGTCACAGGCAGTCCTGATAGATGAGGTATATTACTGTCTTTATATCAAGCAGTTTCTACATTGTTTTGTCTATGGCTCCCACTCAATGTGCACACTTTTTACAAGCATCTTGAGTTGGATCCTCAGGGATCAAAACTTGAAGAACCAGTTTCTGTGAGGGAAGTAAAGGATTCTTTGTCTACGGAGAGATCAGAGGTCAGTCACAAATTCCTTTGACTGTGTTTCTTTCTTACAGGGGGATGGAGAGAACGAGAAAAGGCTCGTGAGGACAGCTGGGGGCCTCCCCGAGACTCCAGACCTCCAGGAGACCGTGAATGGGATAGAGACAAAGATCGTGATGAAAATGAGAAAGACCGTGAATTTGACAGAGATAGAGATTTTGATCGAGATGATCGTTTCAGGCGTCCCAGGTTTGACTTCTCTGTTTAAATACCTCTAGAATGTTTCTGTTTAAAAAAAAAAAAAACCAAAAAAAAAACCCCCAAACCGTGCCCTGCTGATAAAGAAATAATATGACATTGCTGAGTGAAAGGAACAGTGGTTGGTTTGTATGAAATTAAGCACTTCAAGGCAGTAAATGGATAGTGGCATTCTGGGGCCTTTTTGGTTTGTTATTTTTAAGGTGACATTAACTGTTTACAGAAGGAATCCCAAAATGCTTTACTGCTTTTAATTTTTTTTTTTTTTTAACCTGTTATCAGGAGAATTTCCTGTTAGGCTCCAGAGAAAAAGAAAATGTTTTGGAAGTATGTCAGTATGTTAAATAGAGACCCACTGAGCCTGGAAATATATGTGTTGTGATTTATTATTGCTTCTTTCCATAGCAAAGTTAAAATCTTAACACTTAAGTTTTATTTTCTGTTTTGAATGGCAAAAGGGATGATGCTGGTTGGAGAAGAGGACCAGCTGAGGAAAATTCTAGCTGGAGAGATTCAAGTCGTCGTGAAGAATGGGACAGAGGTGGTCGTGACATGAGAGAGCGACGTACTGATGACAGAGATCCACCCCTCAGAAGAGGACCACCACTCAGATCTGACCGTGAAGAACGTATGTTTATTTTAGTGTTCCTAAAGGCTTACAGTCATTATAGGGCCTTCATGTTACTTGGACAGTGCTAGGATGTGGTGAAATGGGAATAAGTTACATTTTCAGCCACTTAAACTCCCTTTGCAGAAGCAAAGTAATAGAAAAAAGCTTTAGTGTAATTGAGAATTCTTCCTTGAATCTTCTTTTAGTTGTATTCTTTTTCTGTCATAGTAGCATTTCACATCTGCAGAAGGATAACATTTTAAGTGTGCAGTTTTCATAGTAGGATTCAGGGTGAATGAAATTCTTGTACTTAAATTATCAAGATAGACATCCCAGAAAGTAATTTGTGGCTCATGTCTTAGAACCAATAAAATGTGAGCGTAATATTTCCAAACAAGGCCATATGGGTTTCCCACTATTAATGGTATTGATTTTGATGAATAACCTATTTTAATTACATACATTAACCTGTTTTAATTATGTACACTTATTAATCCTTTGCTGTGTTCTAAAAACACAATAACAGCAAACACATTTGGCCTGAGATACCATGTCTTCCAATTCTGGCGTTCTTGCGTTCAGAATCTCATTTGGTCTCTGCCCCAATTGTGGGTGCTCCCTGAACGTGGGTGCTGTCAGGCAGCCGGTCTCGGAGAGCAGACTGGGACAGAACACAGCATGTCACACGGGACTTCAGCTGGCAGAAAGACCGAGGGTTCTCAATGTGGAGGCTTTTTTTTTTTTATGTATCAAGAAGTTTAGGTGTTTGATTGTCTGGTTTGGTATTTGACACAGCTTTGTTCACACATAGCTGGGGTAGAATTCTTAACATCCTTTTCGTGGAAATGAACAATTCTTCATATAGTAAAGGGTGGTGAATGCTGTTACCGGTGGAGTTGTGTAATCCGGTGCCGTTTATACCTCTGATTTCAGTAAGCTGAAGAGTAATTTGCTGTCTTTCAAGGCAGTGAACACCTAAACATTTTCCACAAGTGTTTTTAAGTTAGGATATTTCTGTTTTCGGGGTTCAGTCATTTCTAAGGAGATGCTGTTGTGCTTTTAATTCTGATAATAATATAAGAATATATTTTTACATCATAAAACCACATACATCAATAGAACATTCTTATTGCAGTTTTTGTATTTTAAAGATGACACTTGGGTTGCTCACAACAATCCTGAATCTGAAAAGAGGCTCGAGTAGTTCCTGTCTGTTACTTCACTGTAGAATTAGACTGTGCATTTGGCTGTCATCATCATCTTGCCTTTTGGCAAGATGGAGAATCAGTAAATCAGGCTGTCTGTGCTGGGCATATTTGTTTAAACTCTTGCAGGCTGCTTGGTGGAGCATGACAAAGGTTGTTTAATTGTCCTTCTGTATTTGTAGCAAGCTCATGGCGGCGTGCTGATGATAGGAGAGAAGAACGTGGAGAAGAACGTGAAACAGTTCGGCGATCAGCTCCTGCTCCTGCTGCTCCTCCAGCTTCTGCTCCCCCACCAGCATCAAAAGATCGAGAAAGAGATGGGGAGAAGGAGAAAGGTTCCTGGAAAACAGAAAAGGAGCGTGAGCCCCTTCGCCGTACTAAAAATGAGACAGATGAAGAGGGGTGGACCACTGTACGACGTTAAGTGAAAATCACAGAGTTTAACCAATGTTTTAGCTTTGATTTGATGGAATCCATGGATTATATTTGTGCTTATAAACATTCTGAATTGGAATTCTTTAACAAATGTTTTGAGGTAATGTGAAAGCATGAGCTTGAATTACTTACTCATATAGATTGATCATGCACAAAACTCACAGCAGAAGGTTGAAAATTGAATGCCAGATTTTGAAATTTCAAATGATGCTTATTTCATGGGTCATTTGTTGCTAAAATAAAAAGAAGCAAGCCCAACAGCTGTCTTGAGTAATGCTTCTGTCTTGCACCAAAACAGGCTGACCTTTCTATTTTTAGTCTTTCTTAATTTGGAATGGGGTATTATCGTTGCAGAACATGCATTTGAGAACACCTCTGTTCACACAGTGGAATTACTGAAAAAGCAGAGCTAAATCAATTTCCATAATTAGCCAAAAAAAAGGGAGGGGGGGGAAAGCCCTCTCTTACATAGGTATCTTTGAGGGCAGGCGGTTTCTGAGAGACGTATTTTATCACTATCTAAATTCAGTAAGTTGTTTAAATTTGAATTAAATACAATAAATATTATGAGCATTAGCTACACTGGGATATTTTCTGTAGATTTACTTGAATACATAACTCCTACGAGGCCATTTTGCAGTCATTGTTCCAGTAATGTATACTGCTGCAGTGTACAACCACAAAACTTCAAGCTTTTACAATTTAAGTGTTTTGGTAAGCATATGGCTATGTATTTTCTGTTGCCAATATCACAACTGCTTTTTCCATTACTGGATAATTCATGCCTTTCAAGGATTTATAAATATTGTCATATTTAAAATGTGTGGTTTTGGAGAAATTGTTGAATTCTCCCCCAATTCTTTGTCTTCAGGGTCAATTCTTTCCCTTTCCAAAAAAGTGATTTGTAGTAATGGCTGTGTTGACTTCAATTTTGGGGTGTGGTAACAACAATTAATTATCTGGTCATAGTGAAGCCAACACAGAACTTGCTGCTGTGTGTTTCTTCAATGATAAATAAACAACTTAAGGAATTAGCTGCTACAGTGTCTTGACTTTTTAGTAATTTCCTGCAATGTACATTAATGCAGAACAGCTGTTGAACAACTCTTTTCTGTATGCATACCTGTTTCTGTACCTGCTGAAGGAGAATGTGAGAACACCTGGGACAGTTTCTTCTTGAGTAACCTGGTTTAATTTTAATGTGTGTGAACAAAAGTTGTCATACTCCTCTTGTCCTTTTCCTGCCCTCTTCTGAGTTATCCAGGACCAGTAGGTTTCTCAGGAGAAACTTGCTCTCGGAGTCATCTTCTGAGATCTTCTGAGTTTTTGTGCCTTGGGAGCCTGTCATCTCATTGCTTGTTGAGTCACAGAATTCCTTCAGGGCAGTAGTGTCTTCTAAGTCTTTGGGGTTTTTTGCTATGTTTTTGTTCATCGTACAGTCCTACAAAGGATGGAACTAGAGGACGGCAGCTATCCAGTAACAGAGCACTTACTGGATTTGGAGTAGTGGGTGCTACTGCTGTTTGGCTGCCTCTTGCTGTCCTTACGTTCTGTGTTGCAGGATCACAGGATTATTCCTGTTAAAAGGGACTCCAGGAGCTCACTTCACCTCTGGCTGTCAAATGATTGTGTTACTCAGAACCATGTTTCTCCAGTGTGGTCTTGTGCAGTCCACAGCCTTGGAGGTTTTCAACTTTTCTGGGTAGCCTCTTCCACTGCTTGACTGCTCCCACACCAAAAAATCATAGAATCATGGAATAGTTTGGGTTGGAAGGGACCTTTAAAGGTCATCTAGTCCAACCCCCCCTGCAATGAGCAGGGGCATCTTCAACTAGATCAGGTTGCTCAGAGCCCCGTCCAACCTGACCTTGAAAGTTCCGAGGGATGGGGCACGACCACCTCTCTGGGCAGCCTGTGCCAGTGTTTCACCACCCTCATCGTAAAAAGTTTCTTCCTTGTATCTAGTCTGAATCTACCCGCCTTTAAGTTTAAAACCATTACCCCTTGTCCTATCGCTACAGACCCTACTACTGTCCCCATAAGCCCCCTTTAAGTATCGAAAGGCCACAATCGGGTCTCCCCAGAGCCTCTCCAGGCTGAACAACCCCAACTCTCTCAGCCTGTCTTCATAGGAGAGGTGTTCCAGCCCTCTGATCATTTTTGTGGCCCTCAAAAAGCATAACCCTCTCTCTTTTCAGCTTCTACCCAGTGTCTCTCAGCCTCCTGCCTATGCACTGCTGTGAGAAGTCTGTATTTTCCCAGTCACTTCCTGCTAGGCACTGGGTGGCTGCCGTTAGGTCTCCCCAGAGCCTTCTCTTCTCCAGGCTGAACAAGCCCTGTCCCCTCAGCCTTTCTTCCCAGGCAAGTGCTTCAGCCCCTGACTGTCCTGTCGGTCCTCTGCTGAACTTACTCAGATTCGGCCATGTCCTCCTTGTATGGTGGGCAATGGGACCCAAATCTGCCTGCAGCAGTCGAGATGAGGTCTGCTGACGGGGATGCTCTGCTCATCTGCAGGCTATGGTCCTGTTCAGAACAGCCGGACATCTGCTGACTCAGGCTCAGCTTTTTGCCTGCCAGGGCCCCGGAGGCATCTGAGCCTCCCCCCAGTCTATCGTTGGAAGGGCTTCTTCCTTGGCAGTGCAGGACTCTGCCCTTCGTGTTGAATTTCACCAGGCTCCTGCCCAGCCTGTCTCAGTCCCTCCGGATGGCAGCCCTGCCCCGAGCGTGTTGGCTGGTCCTGCTGCTCCGGTGCCGACGCCTCCAGGTCCTCGAGAAAGATGTCAGGCCAGGTCACGGGACAGACCCCTGTCATACCCCGCTCCAGGTGCAGTCCAGCCCGTTGGCCACGATGCTGAGCTTCAACATCCAACTATTTTTTCTGCCCACCTTGTTACCTAGGCTGTAACATCCTAACTTGGGTACAAGAATATTGTGTGAGACAGCATCGAAAGCCTCGCTAAAGTTGAGATGAAGAACATCTGCTGTTCCTTCCCTTGTCCACAAAGTTACTGTGTTGTAGAAGGCAGGATTTACCCTCATTCTGCCAGTCA
This sequence comes from Harpia harpyja, assembly GCF_026419915.1. NCBI lineage: Eukaryota > Metazoa > Chordata > Aves > Accipitriformes > Accipitridae > Harpia > Harpia harpyja. The sequence goes on along the minus strand of NC_068949.1, from coordinate 39,930,813 downwards.
CCCAGCTGCTCCCAGTCACCACCTCCTGCATGTGCCCAAAAACATGCTCTGAAATTACCTCCTCCACGATTTCCCCAGGGGCTGAAGTGACACCATCTGGCCCACAGTTTCTCCGATGGTCCTTTTGGCCTTTTTGGAAGATGGGTGCAACGTTTGCTTTTCCAGTCATCAGCAAGATGTAAAGAGTGATTATCCCTCCAGTTACATATTTTTAATTTTATCCAAAGCCATTTTTACATGGGGATAAATGTTAGCGATCATTGTACCAGCTAAGGCTCTGTTCCCAAATCTGTGTTCTTAACTTCCATTATTTAAGATTGTGATAATGTTGCCAACGCGTGTAAAATTCTCAGGACTGGGCAGCTTGAGAAAAGATCTGCAAGATACAAGCTTTACAGACATTGCCAGTGTGTTTATTTTACTCCTTGATCATTTTAGACAGAATACTAACTACAGTGATCAAAACCCACCACTGACCAAATCCAACAGCTAAAACCTCCACCTACTGCCATAATTATACATTAGCACAAAGTTTTGTTACCTGAAAACGTTGATGAAGTCAAATGAATTCTCTGACAGGCATGGCTGTGTTTGATCGATTCATGTTCAGTTAAACATCTAAAATTTTCAGTGAACCTTAGAAGACGACAAAACTGTCACACGCTATATTTAGAAGGCAGAACTTACGGCTACTGCTGGTTAAACGGATGCAAATGTTGCTCGATTAGAACACATCTCCAAGAGCAGAGCAAGGCAGGTGATCAGGTACGAACAGTTCCGTTTCTTTCCTGCTCCAGGAGCAGCCCAGTGACTGACCCCAGCTGGTGAGCAGGGCTGAGGACCATCAGAGTGCTCAGCAGAAGTAGGGTATAGACAATTTAATTATATTTTCTCTCAAGTGCCTTTGTTCTAAAAAATAAAATCACTATTTGATCAGAACTGGCAGACCAGGGCCGGGGCAACGGATGAAGTGGTGCCACTCCAGTCTGGGCACAGCCACGACTGCATCTCAGGAGACGTCCTGACCTTGGGTAGATGGGCCTCGGTGCGGTGAGGAGCAGGAGCAGGAGCAGGAGCACGCTGGGGAGCTACGGTGCCGCTGGGCTGGTGGACAGCCAGGAGGTAATCTCAAACAGAAAGAGTCCTGGAACTCTCGTCTTGCTGTAAACAAAATGTATCTGTTGTTGTTTTAATATCCCTGGGCTGCAGTCATTGACAGCAACTGCTATATGTAAGAAGTTTTCCTTCTGTAACTAAAAGGTACCGTTAAATTGTGTAAGCCTCCAAAGCGAAGGTGTTAGGTCAGTGAAATGTAAGATTCAAAATTTACCTGTTATTCAGGCACTAGTACCCATCCTGTGTGGTTTACTACAGAATTGCAAGGAGTAGGCACGCGACTGGCATAACAAGAACGCCCAATTCTTCCTATTTTGCCAGGGCAGGACCAGCTAGAACTGAAGTGCTCTACACTCTCTGTGGTCCTCCTCTGAAAAGCAATTATTACTGCATTTAATTATGGTAGGCTGGAGATTCTACAAGCTATTCCACTGCTTTTTGCTAATGAAAATCTCCCTTGCTGCAAGTCAGGCTTTGTTAGTCCTTTCACTCTTGGGCAGGAGAACGGTCTACTGGCTTTGCTACATCTTTTTCTGTATTTCGCATTATCAGTTCTGTTTTGCCCAGACAACAGGCATATTAGAAGTAATTATCTTCCTCCCCATGTGACTTAGCAAACTATCTCCATTATATATTAACCTATATATTTGGTGGGTGAAACTGGCACATCTATGGGAAGGAAAGACATTTTATAACCATCATGGTTTAGCCCTACAGCAAAGCAGCTACCTGAGGCACCCTGGTCAGCAGACTGAGACCAAACTCTGTCTAAATAAAAGATGGGTCCAGACTTACCTGACTTCAGCTGGACCAAGCTATCTATGCACATGAAAGTAGTTTTTAATTAGAAGTAGCTTGCTTATTGCCGAGGCTAGTACCAACTGAGGATGATTACAGGCTATCCGATACTGTGTTCACTCCTCTTATGAGAATATCACTATGGAAAAGATTCCATCACTTACATGCTTAGGAATATTTCCCTGTAATAAAGTAATTCTCTGAAGATAAAAGTATTTCATTTAAACAAGTGGCCATAATAGTTCAATTTGCAGATGCCTGTAGAATAAATGAAAATATCTGGCTTTTCTTAGACCTCTTCTGTGGAGCATACAACAGCTCCAACCAGGGCTGCTTTCAGATTAAGCTATTTGCTGTTCCTAGGATTTAAATTACTAATGTAAATGGTTTCCACTATTTAAGCAAAGTAACACTATAAGCACTATCTATTGTAATAAGCATTTCAGAATGACCAAGAACAAGCATGTTTCAGCTCACTCAGTGCCACAAGGAGTGTGCTGGTGCACAGGAAATGGCAGCAGCTTACTTAAAAAACCCTGAAATGTCCTTAAAGGTTCGGTCTTTGTAGACACTGACTTGTAAAACTTTAAAGGGCAAATTGTCCTGTTGAACGATCATGTAACTGAAGAGCTTTGCTCTCAGGCTGCCTTGTGCTGATGCTGAATCTTGTCCTCTCCTCTCTGGAATAGTTTGGGGTTGGTTCCCCCCCCCCCCCAACTGGTCTTTTGAAGCTGTTATTCTACCTCCTTACCTGTTACGACTTTGATCAGACGCCTAATGCCACGTAGGGGCTACAACAGGCAGCTCTCGGCCTTTCCACAGCAGCCAGGCTGCCCCAGTACGCGTGTAGGACCAGAGAAGAACCAGGAGGGACAGGCAGCAGCAGAGGCCGTCGATACAACAGTTTTCCTCTTAGGCAGGCAGAGGGAAGACACGGGCGCTGCAGAAAGCCAGCGCCATCCAAGACAGGGCACCTTCTGGCGTCTTGATGAATTTCCAGGCATTGATAGGGCTGTTGCTACACGGTAGCTTAATGTACAGAGCAGAGAGGAGGGGTGGGTACACTGCAAACTCTGCGAGGATGACCTGGGATCCAGCCCTGCTGGGATTACCCCTTGGAAAACACCCGAGACAGATTTTCTCAGATCTTCCTTGCTTTTGCGTCCAGTAACAGTCAACTGCATTAAAACGCATGTACTGATCTTCAAAATTCCCACAAGGAGGTAACAAAAGTACAAGAAGAAAACTCTTCCCATAGCATCACACCTGAGCTTGATTCTAAGGTGTGGTGGATACAGATTCAACCTATGTGGACGAGGCATCACAAAACCGAACACATCTAACAGCTTTGAAGAGCCCGTGGTGCAAGCCCCGCAGAATGACAGACAATATACAAGGGGTATTTAGCACGAGGAGAGGGTAGCCCCAGCCGCTACGAAGTGCTGCCCCGTTGCATTTGGTAATTAGACCCGACACCACCTTTGAAGCCATTTGGTGAAGATTTAAGAAAACACTTCCACACAAAATCAGTTTCTCCCTCCCAATTGCTGCAGCTGTGCATCAACAGCAGTGACAAATTAATGAACGCTGGGCCCTCCCGCCAGCTCACCCTGCACATTTTGACTCCATTCTCAGCTGTCGGGCTCTCCCCCACTCCTGCCCCCACCTACCACCCTGTTGAGCAGCATATCAAGAAGAATGCGCGCATCGCCCCTCGCTTTCCTAGCTCCCTTTTTCTGCAGGACCCTTCCTCCTTTCTCATCCTCCCGGTGATGCCCCAGCAGTTCCCACGCAAGGCTCTCCTCACCTCCCTGCTTTTGGCAGGGCCAACCAAGTACCCTTCCGTGTCACAGGTGTTGGTAAAGCCACCTACAGCATAAACCTCTCGAACTTGGGCACCTGCCTTGTGGCTCCGGAAGACTCCTAAGCAAACTATGAACCTGCTGCTGTTCCTTGTCCTGCCTCCGAGTCACAATAAAAGCCATTTCTGATCTCTTTGAGGATTAGAAGCAACGCAGCCCTGATACTTGGTACCAAGGAGCTGCCATCACCTGGGGTCTAGGTCTTCGGCACCATTTTGTATAGTCTATGTAGTGTTAAGGATATTTGTTAACCACATGGGTAAATCCCTCCCACCTTGCGATGAGTTAAAGCCATGTTCTCTCAACTAACTCCTGAAAATATGTCACCTCCCCTTCTACCATTCTGCTACGGTCGCAGCTTTCTGCTTTGTCCAGGTCTCTTCTCTCCAAGGGCTTCCCAGCACCTCCCCATTCCCCACCACAACCACCAGCTGCATCAAAGCTTATTCTCTGCCATACCTCCTGCCTTTCCTTCAGCAGAGAGGGCTCCGTTTGTACCTCAGCCCAGAGCCATTATGTTTTTGAACACGCAACTTTGATGCTTTCTCCTCTCAGACCTTCCCTAAAGCCGCGTATTGGACGCGGGGACCTGCGAGACCAGCGCCGTCCATGCTCGCTAGTGGAACGGTTCAGGGGTGACCGTGGGGCACGGCACCGCTCTCCCATCGTGCCAGGTAAGATGCTGCGATTTTGGGGAGGAGGCGTTAAATCACCGAGCAAGTAACCCAGCGCAGGTTTGATCACAATTTGCTTCCCGCTTTTAAGACCGGCGAAGAAAATTGCACGGATATATACTTTAAGAGCTGAAACGCGGAGTGTTGTACCCCAATTAAATACCCTGCTGTTAACAGCCAAGACGACAGCTCTCCCGCCCGACAACCCCCCCCCCTCCGCTGCAGCACCGGCCCGCAGCACCCAACCGGACCCCCCCCGACGGCACGGAGCGGCTGCCGCCGTTTCCCCCCCGCCTCGGGGAAGGGGGGGAACGGGACAACGGAGCCGGGCCGGGCCCGCAGCGGCGGCAGAGGGCAGCGCTGCCCCGCTGCAAGCGCCCGGGGACCCCCCCCACACCCCCGGACCCCGTTCTCTGCCCGGTTCTTGCTTTAAACACCCCCCCCTTCCCACACACACGCACACATTCCTCGCAGTTAGGTCTCGCCGTAAATCCGTTTCCGTAAAAATCACATATATATATATATATTTGTGTGGGTTTTGTTTTTTTTTTTTTTTTCTTACAATAAACAAATACAGTGCATCTCAGCTGCGCAATTCCCGCCGCCCGGCTCCGCGCGGGCCAGCGCGCGCCGGCCGCCGCCTTTTAATAATATATTAACGTGTGAAGGAACGAAACCGCCATCCGCTTTAAAAACCAAACCAAAAAAAAAAAACCAAACAAAAAAACCACCAACCAAACCAAAACCCCCCAAAAACAACCCCAAAAAGAAACAGACGGGAGGAAGCCCGGGTCGCCCCCGGGGTCCCGGCGCCTAACGGCCCTTCTTCCCCAGGGCGGTCCGGGCGTGTTTGAGCTGTTTGGCCGCCTGCATTTTGGAGAGGGGACAGTACTTGATGGTGTGGGCATTGTCACCGCTGGCACCGCAGAGGGGGCAGGTGTAACGCCGCAGCACCGGGCAGAGGACGCGGCCGTCGGGTCCCTTGAGGATGTGGGTGGTGTAGAGAGCCACGGCCTCCTTGTTGTTCCGGCAGAAGACGCAGACCTGCAGCTCGGGTTTGAGCAACCGGGAGGAGGCCCGCGGGTGGGTCGGTAACCGGCCAGCCACCACCACGCCGCCCCAAGCGTGGGGCGAGCCCTCCCGGCCCGGGTGTTCTCCCGAGCAATCGAAAACGACGGCGGCGGGGCCGCCGCGCCCGGGGAAGGGGCTGAAGTCGGCGAAGCGCTCCTCCAGCAGGCCCTCGCCGTGGTGGTGGTGGTGGTGGTGATGATGGTGGTGGTGATGCCCGCACAGGTCCAGGTCGTGCAAGTCCAGCGCGCCCTCGAAGTACGGCCCCGCCGCCTCTTCCTCCTCCTCCTCCTCCTCTTCCTCCTCCTCGGCCGGCGGCACGGCAGCCGCCACCACCACCGAGGGGGGCTCGGCGCCGAAACCCTTGCCGGGGCGCACGGCCTTGGTGATGAGCGTGGCCAACCCCAGGTAGTCGTTCCAGGAGTTGAAGACGTTCCCGCAGGCGCTGTGACTCCGGCCGCCGTAGCGGGCGCCCGGCAGGCACTCCACGGGCGGGAGGTGCCGGTGCTGCTCCAGCTTGGCACCGGGAAAAGCCTCCATGGGGGTGGGTGCAGCCGCCCAGGGAGCACCCGCTCCCCCGAGCGCGGTGCGGGGCTGCGCCGGGCGCCCTCCCCGGCCCCCCACCCCCCCCCGCCCGCCCGCCCCGGGACCGCAGCCGAGCACCGGCCGCTCCGGTTCCCGCCGGCGCCTCTGCGAGCGCGCGGCGGCGCGCCGCGCCTCAAATAGGGGGCGGTGGCGGGAGCGGGGGAGCTGGGTGGGGAGGGGGGGGGGGGGAGGCGGCCGCCGCGCTCCTATTGGCCGCCGGCCAGCACCCCCCCCCCCCCTCCCGCTCATTGGCTGGCGGGAGGAGCGGGGTGGAGCGCGGCGGCGGCGGCGGCGGCGGCGGGAGCGGGAGGGGTGGGGCGGGGAGGGGTGGGGCGGGGCGGGGCGGGGGCGGGCGGCGCAGGTGTGGCGGCACGTGCGGGGGGGGCGGGTCCCGGGCGGGACCCGCGGAGGCCCCGAGCCGTCGGGGCAGAGCGGTGCGAGGGTCAAACGCGTTTGGTAACGTGCAGCCCCACATGGGAAGCGTTTCGGAGCTGGTAAGCCGTTAAAGGCAACAGATACCTTCCCGTAGGTGCCCGTAAGTGGTATGGGGCAGAGGTGATCTCTTCTTTGGACCCCCCCTTAATAGGTGGGTTCGATGATTATCACCTCAAGCTAATAAAAATTTCAGGTCAGGCCTCAGATCAGGTACGTGCGCTCGCTGGAGCGCTGCTCGGGTGTGTGGAACTGGTAGACTCAAGCCCCAAAAGGGAGGGGGCTGACCTACGCTATGGCTGCGGGTGAACGCGGAGGGTGCCGTGCGAGGGACACCGGACGGCAGGACGGGCACGGGTGTCCCGCGGTCCGGGTTTCGGTGGCGCAGCTCTCACCCCTCTGAGCGGTGCTTTGCAGAGCAGCCGCCGCGCTGCTGGACGCTGGGCCGTGGTGGGGAGATGCAAATCCCCTTTCCTGCCCCTGACGATTCCCCTCCGGTCTGGCTCCCCAGAAACCAGATCCTCCGGGAAGCATCACGTGCGTGCTCTTCCATTTGGGCAAGAGGAGTTAAAAATGCGGCCGCAATTAAAAATCCTATTAATTTCCAGCCCCTGGTAAGAGCTGCTGGGCTGAGCACAGTGGGTGGAGTTTTGTCAGTAGTAAATCTGTCTCCCCTGTGCACTGCCTTGATTTGTAGGTCTGACAGGCGCTCCCCCGGCAGGTAAAGCAGCTTTACGACGTGGTTTGTTTGCAGCTGAAATCGTCAGGTTTCAGAAGCTCAGATATCAGAAATACCTCCTGAAGGGCTGGTTTCTTGCACTGCAAAGCCTTGATATGCTTCTCCAGCCGCGTGAAGTGGCTGGGAAGTGGGTGTGCTGAGGACCGAGGAACAACGCGGACGGCTGCGGGGAGTAGAGCCGGCTGGAAGCAGCATTTCAGAGCGTGAATGCTCTGGTTGGGAAACGGGGCTCCTTTCAGTACTGAAAACATTTGCAAAAGAAGTCTGTTCCGGAGTCGTGCTCGTGGTGGGATGCAGTTCTGCAGCAGGTGACCACAGGGACATTTCAGAGTTGTGTGGCGTCAGGCTCAGCCTAGAGCCTTTCTCCGAGACGCAGTTATGTGACAGGCCTTTTCTCTCTTCAGTGGAGCGTTTCGGGGCCTGTCCAGTGAGGCACAGGGACATTGCCTCTCTGAACAGAAACGGATGGCCCGGTTTTCACGAGGGCTGGGGGCTTGCAGGTTGCACTGGAGCCAGTGGGGAATGGCAGAGGTAACAGATGGGTGAAATGGCACGGGGTGATCAGTCAGAGTGCTTGAGCGTCACATGCTGGGGCAATTGTCGCTCAGCTTCTTCTCTAGACATTTTAAGAGGCAATCTTGGAGAGTGAATAATTTCAAATCACTTCATGCTGTAGCAGTGTAAGTAGCACAGGCAGAGAGGAAAATGGTACTGTTCCCCTCACTGCTAATGCAGGGAGCAATGAAGAATGTGGAGCAGCATAAAAAATATCCGGACCAGAAAAATACTGTGAAGGATAGATACCTGTCACCAGCACTGCACTAACAGCACCCTCTATTTGACCAACAGCTCTGGCAGAGCTCACGCGTGTCAGCAATCCAAGTGTACAAGGTATGTTGCACAAGTTATTCCGCTGCTTTCCCTGTCCGGACTTTTGCAAATGGCCCCTCGTGTTCCAGGTGTTGAGCAGAGACTCAAGAGCTTGACTCAGGGGTTGGGTCTCCGTAGTGCTGTCAGGCGTCATCAGACTTCAACCAACCTTGCACTGGCTCGTTGGGTGGCATGTCACAGTGCTGGGTCAATAGTAGGGAATGCCACTGCTGACATTGGAACAAATCGATGTCTCAGTGAAACTCTTTCATCAGACAGATTCAAACTGTAAACAAAAAATATGGTCATGAACAGTGATGGGGAAGTAGCTGCTTCTAGGAAGGATGCAGCATTGGTGTTTTGGTTTTCTTTGAAAATGCTTTTCATTTGAAATGTTGAGAACTGCAAGAAAAACTACTGCTTTGTCCTTAACTGGAGGTTGGGAGTATTTCTCACTCTATCCCAAACTACCCTTTTGGCAACCTTTGTAAGGACTTTGACGGTGTAAGACCACAGCTGTCTTGGTGGTGGTGTCTTACGTGAGTTTTTGCAGCAAGGCTGCACAGCAACCCTGGAAAACTACCGGCTGGAGCAGAAGTGACAAATAGCTGTTGGCACCGTGAACTCAACACCACGGGCCAAACTCTGCCCAGCGAAGGGGAAAGTTTTCTGCAGTCCCTCAAAGCAGCAAGAAGCCATGTCACAGATTTAAGCCGATCCGAGTGCAGGAAGCCTTCAGATCTGCTGGGAGTGAGTAATCTGCTTGGGGGGACCAGTATGGGAGCTCTTGCCGGCCGCAGGAATTTGTTGAGCCTGGGTTTGCTCCTGGGAATATATATATGAAAACTATGGAGCTGTAGAGCCGTGGTAGTGGACACCAGTGTACGTGCCACGGGTTGCGGTGTCCCTGGACGTCGCTGCCTCCCCAGGACACCTCCGAAACCCGGGGGGGCCAAAGCAATGTGGTGCTGCTCTCGTGCACGCCAAAAGCAGGTCAGTCAGGTCTTTGTATAGGGTCAGAGGAAAGATTTCTTTCTTCATATTAAAGGAAAAATGATCTAATAAGTCATTTAACATGAACGATAGAAGGGTTTAAGCACAGGGGGTTTTGAATGCATGCAGGACAGCTGTCAAGTTTAGAGAGGAGATTAGCAGTTCATTTGAGATATACATTAGGAAAAAGAGCTTACTCCGGGGGGCTGTTAGCTCCCTTGAGGCTGGGGAGGATTTAGTGTCTGTAAGTGTTGATCTATTGTGCATGTTATGAAGCTTGCCATCCCAGCAGCTTTGATATGTTCCAGCTTTTCTTTAAAACCCCTGTGGATGTTAAAGTGACTTTCATTTAACGTGGGAGATGTTGACAAGCTCCCCCAGGAGGCTGGTGAGTTCTCGAAAGGGTCTTTTAAAATATTAGCTTCACCGCCACTTTTAGATTATTTTTTTCCCCCTCTGGAATATCAAAGAGTGGTTTGTTTCTGACAGCACTAAAAATAAATTAGGTGTCTGCTGACACAGGGAAGATATGGCCTGTGCTGGTTGGACTCCCAGCCTAGTGTTCGGGGATCCTTTCTAAAGCTTTTGGCTTAGCAGATGATGCTTGTGTTTGGAAAGCTGAAGTTTATAGCACAGAGTGATCCTTCTCTTTAGAAGATTGGAAGCAGCTGGTGGGACTAACACGGGCGAGTTAGGTTTCAGCGACGGATGCAAACACAAGTCATGAAAGCAGAGCTTCAACTTGGCGTCTGCCCAGCGGCTCCAGTGCCGATGTTCGACCACCCATGGGCTGACGGCTTTCCCCAGTGTTTCCCTTTTCAAAAGGGAGAGGTGCACGAGGGCTTGCGCTGGAAGCGCACGTGGGGCGGCCGTGCTGGCGGGGGGCTCTGGGGAGGAAGCCCCTGCTCCACATCACTGGTGTGGGGAAGGTGGGGGACCCTGGGCACGGCGGCTGCCAGGCTTCGGGGTAAGGAGGGCTTGAGCTGGCATGAGGGTGTCGGTAATAAATGCAATGAAATGACTCCAGCCCTTTTTACTGGCAAAAATACACTGGTATGGAGGGTTAGGGAAGTAAAAGCCAGCTGTGAAATACGACTTTGGTTTTGGGAATCTTTCTTTGAAGACGTGCTTTTGCTTTTGTTGTGTGGAAGCAGCTGATCCTTCAAGGAGGCAGAATTCTGCTTGATTGCAAAGGAGGCAGTGGTGGTCTCACCCTCCTCTGATCTGTGCTGAGCCCAGTGGGCTATTTCTGCATAACCAAACACCTTAGGTGTTTCTGTACCAGGGTATCAGACTTCTCAGTGGTGTAGACCGCAACTTTCACGCACCGCTCTGGAGGCAGGAGTGACTGTCCGGATCCGTCATCTTCAGCCGCTTTGGAGTTACATGACAGTCCTCAGGCAACTGCAGCAAATGTTTACCCGGGCAAACAGAGCTGGTGGGGGACGTCATGTATTTTTAGCTGTCTTTTAATTTGATTCAGCCATCGAAAATGCAGAGCAGCACACAGCGGTAGGCAGCTCTCTAAGAACCGCTGCTCCACCTCTTTGCACGCAGACGACTGGAAAGAGCTGAGAGGAAAAAATGAAGGTGCTTCCAAGAGTACATCATTGCCAGCACGATGTTAGTCTCCATTTCATGGGTGTAAAACCAGAGGAGGCAGTTGTAGGTCCCCAGTGAAGCAGAACTAGGCTGTTGGCTCCCAGGTCTCGACACCTAGCAAAACCTCCCAGCTCTCTGCGACTGCAGTGGTATCTGTTCCAGGTTCAAGTGAGGAACTGGGCTGCAAGAACTGGGGCTGTGATCCCAGACCAGCTCCTAGAGAACCACGCAGAAACGAATAATCCTATTCAACGACAGACTTTGACAAATGCCACCTGTTGAAAGACCTGGAGTAAAATACTGATGAGCTATCTCATAACCTGGGCACTGTACAACCTGGTCTTTGGATGGCATGGAGAACCCAAGTAGTGGTCATGGAAGTAATGTGCACATCATAGCAGAAAGTTATATGGGCAACCTAAATATGGCTCTGCTTGACTGCTGAGTTCTTGATTCTCCGGCAAAATGACATCCTTTTCCCTATTTCATTTTATCTCTAGCAGTGGCATCTTCTGCATCCCATATGGTTTGAAGATGAGCCTTCAGCAGAGTCCAAACTGCAGTCTGGCAGCATCAGTCTGGCTGTGGCCGTAGCGGTAGGCGTGCATGCATGGGGGCTGCCGAGGCGACAGCTGAGCCCTTTCCAGGGCTGACAGCAAAGAGGAGGAGAGTAGACTTCATGTTTTGGGGCCTGACAGTGCAGAGAGGAGAGAAACGGGTTTTCCTCTCCCCCAGAAAAGTTTGTCAGCTGAAGCTGAACTAGTTTTCAGGATGCAAAGTGTTTTCTGGACACAGACCTTTTTAAATCTTCAGATTCAGAGCACTGCTGAAAGTGTTGGAAAAAGTAGCTGTTCAAGAAAGAAAATCCATTACAGGACTATTTTTACAATCAAAAATGTATCCTCTCTAATTATCGTGGCTGATAAACAGAAGACACTATCAGCTTTTCCATCATCTCTTGCAAATGCATGGAATTTAAAGGAGAATGCAAAGGTCGTAGATGACCAGCCAGGGTTTTGACTTGCCCATCCAAACTACTGCAGAACACAAATACAAGCCAAGAATCAAATGTTTATCAGCAGAAGCATATTTTTCCTGAGGATATATAACTCACACTAATATCTCATGGAAAGGAATGTCAAAGTAGCATAGAAATTCATATATACTGTTTATGAGAAAATTAAACAGTGTTTATGAGAAAATTAAACAGTTTTTATGAAAACTGAAAGGGTTTTTTGTTTAAGAACAATTTGTGTTTATGCATTTTACAAATACATCAGGGAAGCGTAATAAATGCTATAAGCATTTTGGTTTCTAAATGTCGAATGAGGTTTCCCTCTTACAGCAAATAAGACTCATGTTGAAACTGAGAATCAGGTTCTTCTGTAAAGATCCTGTGAACCTGAAATAGCACAGAAAAAGTGTTCATTTTACAGTTTTATAATGAATGAAATCAAACTCGATATTATTGGACTTTATTATTACTGAATATCTCAAACTCAAGATGAAACGGCGAAGGCAGGATGGGTGTTTGGGGACCAACAGCTCTCTGATCCATGCTGAGCTGCTTGACCACAGCTGATGTGACTGCACCCACCGACACCAGCCTGCAACCTGGCCTGTGAGTTTTGAAATGCCGCAGTTGAAATCCTGGCTCATCGGTCTCCGCTTTATCCTGGCTCATCGGTCTCCGCTCTATCTTTGGAGCTTATCGTGGCTGGCAGGTTATTATCATGCACCTCTGTCAGTGTTTGCTCCAGCAGCTGTGTGTCAGAGGTTCGTGCTGTCAGTGCCTCTTGGAGGGTCTGGTATTTTGGAGGTTTCACACATCTAAGTTTGAAGTGTTGGTCGGCTTTGCCTGCGTGTAATGCTGTTTCACGCTTTCTTTTAACTCCAGGGTAATAATAACTGAAAACCCAGTTCAGCAAACACTTAAGTACGTGCTTACCATTGCAGGCCTTGCTACAGTATTTGCAGTTTTTCTCGAAGTTGGCAGTTTCTGCTAGATTTCAGGAGACTGCAGAGTTTTTAAAGCACAGAGAGATGTTATGGTGACTTGCAATGGCACGGTAAAACCCTGTTTGGTTGATCTCAGCGATGAAACTCCAGCTTACTTAAAGGGGGTGGCCAAGAGTTTACGTACTGATTGCATCGCGTGCTGCCCATGCTTTCTTGTCTCCTGTGCAAGGTCATGGAAGTAGAAGGCCAAGCCAATGCATTTGGGAAAAATCAGAGGTTTCCGTTTTGGATTCATTGAAAAGAGTATTTCAACTAAAATTTTGGCTAGACACTCTACATTCCTTTATGTATTCCTCCTCTCCAAAAATTATTGCTCCAGGATATACTTGAGAGAGCTTGATACTTGCATGAGGATTTATTGCTTTTAGTTTCTGAATCGGTTCTGAACCTGAATTAGCAAATGCTAGTGCATATTTCTAATAGTGACAAGAATTCCAGCAGAACTTCTGAGGTCTGCCTGGCTGATTAAATCCAGCAAAGGCTCCTGCTAAGCTGCTAGGCAGAGCCAGCCATATCAAGGACCTTAAGACGACCGCAAATTCAGTTCTGAAGATTTTTTTATTGTGTGAAATTTTACCAAGCGGAAGACATATATTTTAGTTGATCCATATAAATGTCATACACACATGCAAGACAGTAGATAAGTTCCTGATACATTAATTTCGCATGGCAAGGATAATAGTATTTGTCCTGACAACTTGATTAAATTTGTAAGAAAATTCCTAGTGAAAAACAGCCATTGCATTTTTTGTCAAGCCGATAAAGTATGATTTAACTGCAAGAGAAAAGCAACCGAAAAAATCAGGCTTGCACTCGAAAACTAGCACTCTTGTTTTCTGTTTTGTTATTTGGTAAAAAGAGTAAACAGAGGGTTCTTCATTGTTCTGCTTGCTTGGTGGTGCTGGTTTTCTTCATCTGAAATTGAAGTTGTCTCTATTGGGAAGAACGGTGATGACCAAGAAAATAGTGAAACAACTGAAGAATACTGAAGTCAAGACAACAACAGGAAAGAACTTCTAATCAGTCTAAATGTTCTACGCTTCTGATATGTTCTGGGATCTTTTGTCTTCTCAGAAGTCATAGTTAACTTTGAGACTTAAGATTTTGGGGAAAGGAGGCCTTCATTAAAGATTCAACACCTCCACCCTGAGATTTCCAGCAAACGTGGTTGTGGACATGGGGTCCACAGCTCATGTGCTCCAGCTGAACGGAGGAGATTGGGGTTTGGAGTCTGACCTCCTCTGATCTTATGGGAAAAGAGACACAATCTCAGGGTGTTGTTTCTCAGAGCATTTTGTGCTGCGCAAGAGGACGAATGCCCCTCAGACTGTTAATGTAAACATCTCGGGTCAAACGCATCTCGGTTTGGGGAGGGTTCCTGGAGATCTCTGAGGGTCAGGGCTTGGGCTGCAGTGCTGTGCACCTCTTGGGTCCCGTTGCTTTGAGGCTTGGTGCTTGCATCGGGTGAGAAGGGGGGTCCCATGGCAGAGCCCTCTCCCTGGGGAGGCCCTGGTGTGGTTGAGGGGCTGGTGTTTCCCTTGATGTACAATGGTACCCATGCAACTGGCAGCCACCCCAGTGCCTGGCCAGGGCCACATGCACAGAAGCTATCATCCACCATGGTGTGTGCCTCCAAAGGGCTTCTCTCTCGTTCCTCGGCTGCGCTCTTCTCCCAGCTCATCTCGTGCCCATGCTCACAGCTTAGGCTGGCACACAAACCCCGTCCACCCCCAAGGCTCTCCGTCGCTCCCTGGACTATGGGGTCCCTCCTGCACCCTCCTGCAAAGAGGCTGGGGCGTAGGTGGCTCCTGCCCATCCATGCTCCTTACCCCTGGGAACCCTGGGCACGGATGCCCACGGATGACATGTGAGATTGGGTGGTCCTGGGTGCACATCTCTGTGCGCAGCAGTGTGTGAGCGGATTGCGATTTGCACTTTGGCGTTTCACATCCCCTGGGAGCCTGTGTTAAGTTTCCAAATTCTTGTGCTCCTGTTTTCTCACAAATCCCGTTCTGAGTCTGACCCTGAGTGCATGGCTGCATTTATGTTTTCAGTAAGAACTATTTTGTTCAAACCTTTGGGTGCTTTTGATTTTTTTTTTTTCCTGAAGGGATAAACCACTAATTATACATGGAAATTGTACCTCAAAGATCCATCTTAATATTATAATTGTAGTAGCAAAGCAACTGGTATGATTATGTGCATCATTGCACTTTTTAGCCATCAACCAGCTTTTCTTGGTTAATGAAGTTAGTAAAACCTAGAATGTGCTTTGCTGGAATATATCCAGTGGAATCTCATTATCACCTACAAGCCTTTATAATTGGGGTGATAATGTGCAAAATGTTATATTGCTGATAAACGAGATGGGATTAAAAGAGAGTGGAGTTCTGCTCTCAGACACACGTGACAGATCTTGGGATTTTGGTCTGTGTTTGTGGAATGCCTGCAGCCCCGTGTCGAGTTTGGGGGGTTCCATTTCAAGCGAGAGGAGGTACACTTGGAAGGAGTCCAGTGGCAAAACTAATGAGAGCTCTGACCTCTCAGGAAAGGTAGAAAGAATTGGTGCTGTCGAGTCAGGAGGAGACTGTAGTGAGGCATGAAAATGGTCTTAAACGCCTTCAAAGACGGGAATAATCTGTTCTCTATGATCCTGTTGGATAGGATACAGAGGAATGGGCTTAAAGCACAGTGAGCGTAGTTGACATTGGGTATTAGGGAAATACAGAATGGATAATTAAGGACTGATTGAAATTGCTTGGACCAGGGTGCCTCAAAGGATTCTCCAGCGTTGGCAGGCACCAGGAAGAGGCGAGGGAGGCATTGGCAGAGGTGGCATGGGTGTGATTGCTCCTGGCTTCAGGCGGCGGGGAGCTGAAGCACCAGTGGCACCAGTACGATGTTATTTTATGGGTCAAAGCACACGCAGGTGAGACTAATAGCAGAGAGACCAGAGATCTACTTGGTGCTCGCACAAACGCAGACCAGATCTGCCAGGAGGATCTGTGATCAGAATTATACTCACACCCGTTACACGCTTGGAATTACTGTCAGGACTGCTGATAGAAGGGAGAGAAGACTATCAATGTTATAAAAGTAAAAGGGAGCATTACTGTTTGTTTCCTTGGATGATATAGGTCATAAGGCTGCTTCTGTTTGCAATTGTTTGAATTTCAGCTTGTCCTTTTAGGAAAAAAACATCCAAATGTTATTGAAAAAAACCTGTAATGAAAAAGCATCCTGCCTGCTCCAGCACTGGCATCAGTAATAAATTCATTACTTGCACTGTTAAAAATGTGCCCCCGTCTTTCCAGTCAGAACTTGTCTGTTTTCAGTGTCAATGTTTTCCTATACTAATTGAGGACCCTGATCTCAAAATTTCATTCTCCCTGTAAACATTGATAGCCTTTAACCAAGTCATCCCTTAACCTCCTCTCTTCATAAGCTAAATAGATCGAGCTCCTGGATAGTAACTGTAAAGGCTGTTTTTCCGTTCTTCATATTCCTTTCTGAACTCTCTGCAACTTGTCAACATCCTGTATGAATTGTGGGCTCTAAACTTAACACAGCCCTCCAGCGGGAATTACACCAGTAATGCCAGGAGCACAGGAAGATTTGCATTCTTTGCTACAGTACTGTACTCAAATATTGTGTACGAGTGAGTAGGAACATAAAAATAGGTTCAGACCTAAGGTTCATCTAGCTCAGTATTTCGTTTCTGACAGTGGCTTGTAGTGGGTGGATACTGAAGGGTGATATTTCCCTGCGTAGCCCTCCCCTTATCTTTTTAAAATAAAGACACAATCTGAAATCCCATGCAAAGCCTTTGGTCTTTATATGTTTTTGGTGTCTAAATGGTCTCTTACGCCTGTCGTTTTTCAGCATTTGTATCATGTGCTGCCCAATGAGTTAAAGTGTAAACCAGAAGATTTGTGTCTTTGCTAAGAGTCTGGGAAAGGATATTTTTAAATCACGGCAGGGCCCTGAGAAGGCAAGGCGAGAGCCGCCGTCCAGACGGAGGGACAGTGCGTTCCCGCTCCCCGGGGACAGTGCTCATCAGTGGTCCGGCTTGCCGGAGGCTGCCCCGCCGCCCTTGTGCTGCAGTGCCAGGGGCTGACACCCCGAAAAGGCAGCGGGAGCAAACGTGGGGCCCTGCCAGGCTTGCTGGAGCTCTGACAGCAGCCGCCTGAGCGCCAAGGAAAGAGTGAACACAACGTTCTTAATGTCTCCCCGTCTGTAATGACTGTGCTGGTGCTTAGCTGATGAACCACTGTGATCCTCAAATCCGTTGTAGCATCTCTGACTCCCAAGACGAAGCCCTGCCTCTTGTGCACATGGAGCCGGGGGTCTCGACTTGGCCCCATCGAAGCACGTGGGGCTTCCTTGCACCCCCTCAGCCATGCGACACGACCAGCTCCCTGGCAGCGACAAATCCTCTCCCTCAGTTATCACACCACCGCTTTGTGTCATCTGCAACTTTATTAGAGCATGATTTCATGTTTTCTTCCAGTAAGACTATTACACAGCTGAGAATAGATCACTGTGGAACTTTTTGGAAACTACTGGCTGATGATTCCTTGTTTACAGTTGCACTTGGAGATTTGTCAGCCGGTTTTCAGGTTACTTGCTGTGTGCCGGGTTAGTTCTGTGCTGTTCTAGTCTCTCAGTCTGTGAAGTGTATTGGGTTGGGTGTCATGCAGCATTTTGTGGCATCAGTGTTAGTACATAGGTCAACACACTTCACCATCTTACAGTTCAAAGACACCAAGCTAGTTCCGTCGGATGTACTTTCTGTAAACACGTGCCCTCTGCTGAGGCACTCTTGTCTTACTATGCTGGAAGGATGAAAGGGTGGGTATTTTGGACCATTCCAGTAGCAGACTAACTAAAATAAGGTATAATCCAGTGTCACAGAATTTTGTTTATGAAACTTCCATGGAAAATTTCCGAAGATAGAATTGATGCTAGAGGGAGAAATGGATATGTTTGCGTTTCAAGCCGTTGCTGGTATGCAGATAACCAAAGACATACTTGCTAGTGGTGGGCGAGGCTGGTGATGAGGAAATGTGTTTTACTGCTGGGGAAGGAGATCAGGAAAATCTGTTGCTTTAAGGACCCAAAAGTAAGAGCAGGGCCAGGTGAGGCCAGCAAGAATGTAGAGATGAGACACAGAAAAAAAATGATTTTAAAATGTTTAAATCCCGTTTTCTGAATAGGCAGAACAATTGATGTTATAGGTCACTGAGAAGATGTAAATGCACGCGCACAAATGTAAATGCAGATTTCCAGCATGTCCCTGGATCCCGATCCTTTAAAAAGACAAACTCATGACATTCTGGTCCTGCTGAAATTAACAGTAAGATTCCTGCTAGCTTTCTCCTTATTTATTCATTTATTGTAATCATATTATTGAGATAATTGAGATATGAAGAACCATAGTGACACCATATTCCACTTTTTTGTCTTGTTACTCAGGCAAAAGGAGCAAAAATCAAGGTAATAACTTCCCACTGCTAGGGAAGGGCGAGTGCCACACACTCTAGTTGTGCATTGTTTCCCCTTTCCCCTGGTGTAAGAAGGGAAGGTGGGGACACCGAGGGTGGGGGAGATCTCCAGGATTTTATTACGTCTGTTTGGTGTGGTTTTATTTTTATTATTTTTTTGTATAAATATTTTATCCATTTGTTACCCCCATTTTTCTGGTGGTTTGCCAATTCTGGGCACTTGGATTTTTGTTCGAGCAGCTGAGGAAAGCAAAAATATTTGTTCATAAGTATGTTTAGTTGTGAGAAGATTCCTCTACCATTCAAATATCTGGAGGGATCATCTAGATTTTCTCAGCAGTTTTGTCCTGGTACCAAATTATTATAGCTTTCCAGATGAATATGAATGCTCTTCCTATTTGAAAAAAGAGAATGCGAATAAACATCATTGTTTCCTAAACTAATAAACAACTTTCCTCTAAGTTTAACACCCAGATGTTATAAAAATTGAAAGTGCATGCTACTGAAAGCCAATATTATTGAACTGATTTTATGCAGGGTTATAAAATAGCAACGATAATAAAAAATGAACAGTGCTGAGATTTGGTTGGATTTTTCTTTAAATTTATGATGCTCCTGAGAGCCTAGATACGCATTACATGTGTACTGGAACCAAAGTGTATCCCTTTGAAAACAGTATACTTGTAAGCTTTTACTGAAAAGGAAGCATTTCACACATGTGGAATTCATCAGTATTTGAACAACAGTTTTAAAACCTTATGGTTAGTTCAAAATGCTTCTTAGTGTTGTTTCAGCAACAGTAACTGTCAGAACTATAAAGCCAGACTGTCTTGTCCTTGTTGAAATAAAACATTTGAAAATGCTCATTATAACATTTCTGATTTTTTCCCAGAAATTGTGAGAAATTTTTCAAATGTCACTATTTTATTCTGACACATGCCAAGTTTCACCCGACTCTAGATATGTTGTGCTGTCACTCATGAAAACCTCACAACATAAATTCACTTGTGCAGAATCCAGATGGTTTCATTTAGATAGTTATTTCGATCATGGCCGTCGCTGTGGTGTGGAGGAATGCTAGTGAAATGACAGCGCCTGCAAAAGAGCGAACAGGAATGAGAGAGGTTTTCATTCATCTGCAAATGAAGAGAGAGGTGAGATCCTTCCTAGAACAGGGTTGCTTCTTATTAATTGACTTTTAACAAGTGCTAGGAGCCCCTCTTTTTTACCATTACCAGTTAAGACAGCAGACAGAGCTGCTGTATTGTTGTTCAGCAATGTCACAAAACATCACAACACTGGAATTCAGAGATGTTCAATGTGCCTTGAAACATAATAATATACAAAGGTCAAAGTTACTATGAAATGAAACAAATAGAAATTGAATTAATTGTTCTTAAATTCTGGGACTCCTGTGAATGCGGTTATGGCATCTTTGACTTAACCTTGAACCAATTTTGCCAGTGACACCATGCTAATATTTTAATGTATACAGGATCTGTATAAATCCAGAATTGAACTGTATAATCTGTGCTGGACCATCTAGGTGGTGGTGATTGGTTTTCCCTGTGTTTCTTACTGGCTCACTCCATCCCTGCCCCTCTTCCCATTTCCTCTCGGACTCACGTCAGATAAAACGTAACCACGCTTTCAGCATTTCAAGCTTTTTAGACAGGACAGAGATGTTTAAAAAATCCAGCCCACCTTTAATCCGCTCTTTGGAGAGATACACCCCTGTAAACACTATATGGTGTGGCAAATGGCACCCAAATCTTTGGAATTTTATTAAATGCTGCCTGAAATGCTGTCTGAGGGCAGGCTTTATACCCCTTGCTCGCTAGCTACAGATAGCTGCATCCAGTTGAAGGAGGTTGTTTGCTTTGTAAAATATTCTTCATAATGAGAGGTTGTGGGTTGGATCTTTAAGATTTTAACATGGAATTTTTTGTATCACTAATTTTTATGTCTTTGCAAAACAGCTAAAATATTTTCTCATGGAGGCTTCTGTTGTTTTCCTTCACTGTTTGCTAACATGTTAGGAAGAGATCAGACACATTTTTTTATTTCATTGTAAAGAGGAGACTTCCATGGAAACCATGGTGGATACTCCAGGGAAGCCTGTCAAGTAGTTTAAGGTCAGAAATCAACCTGCATTTAGGGATGAGGAACAGCGAGCCTCGCAAGTGAGCCTGGGAGCAGAGTCGGGAGGTCTGGCTGCCCGTCCAGCCGCGCTGCCCACGTCGGTCCGGGGCTGGTGCCCCTCTGCTCTTTTTGGGTGACAGCCATCCTGTAATGACCCATCATTATTTAAGCAATTTTTCTGCAACCCTAACTTTGTCGTTCAGTTACTGTAGCTATAGACCATGAATGCAGAGGCTGCTTGCGTTGGCAGCAGGTCGAGCGTGGTTTGATGAACGTCGACGGCGCCGGCTGCGACCGCGGCCGGCCTCTGCCCTCCTCCCTTCCCATGGCTGTCGGCCGGTGGAAAGCCGTGTTTTTGTACGTAACCATAATATTTTTGTTCTGCGGCTGCAAAAAAAGCACACATTATCTAGCAGGGCTAATCCCAGGACAGTGGGAGTCTTGAAGTGGTTTATTTAAAAAAAAAAAAAAAAAAAAAAAAAAAAAAAAAAGGTGTGTGAAATATGAAAATCTGGGTTGGCTTTTACTCGATCTGTAGAAAACCAGGGGATAACGTGTAAAAAGGGAGCAGAGAGAGAGATGTGACAAGAAGCCAGAAAAGAAAATGCAAGTTGGAAGCAATTTAAAGCAGATAGGATAATCTTTCTGAATCAGGATGATGGGAGGACAGCGCAAACTTTTGCACAAAAGGCGCTTGAAGGATACACTTGGTACGCTGCGCCATTAATTGTGGAACCGCGTGGACTGGACAAAGTTGATTTTATACCGATTTCACCGAAGCAGCGCGGCCCACCCGTGGGCCAGGGCCGGGCGGCTGCAGCAGGGCGTCTCCTCCCGGTCCCCTCAGGCCTTCAGGGTGGCCATGGCCTCCAGCCTCGGGGGACGGCGCGGGCAGGCTCCCAGCAGCGCTGTGGCACCCGGGGGTCTCTGTGGGGCACCCGGGGGTCTCTGTGGGGCACCCGGGGGTCTCTGTGGGGCGGCCGGGGGTGTCTGGTGGCAGGGCCGGCGTCCGCCAGGGCCAAGGCCGGCACAGCCCACGCTCGCCATTTCCCTGCCAAGGCGAGGCAGCGCAGGGGCTGGGTGAGGCCTGGCAGCCCTGGCCTCCGCCATTTTGTTTTGTATGGACATTGCCGAAATGTGTTTTTTTAAAAATCTGTCAGCTAAAGGGAGGGGCTGAAGGCTGACAAATTATTTAGCGGGGAAGAAAAAGCACCCAGCAGTGTTTTACCTACTGCTGTTGGAAGCAAGCCCCGTCACCACCAGTTGGGAAAGAGAGGAGAAAAACCAAACTCCAGCCGCCATCTCCTCAGCCTGATTACTGTCTTGGCTTTACTGATGTCTAGTTAGTTACTTGCCTTCTCTTCTTGTTTATTTGTGACTTTCTCCTGGCAACAGCAGAGAGAAAACGTTATTTCACTGTTTCTTTCAGAAGGCAAGTTAGATAAAGGTGACACAAACTGTCAGGAGTATCTGGCAGATTGAGCGGTGCCTGACACCGCTCATCTGGTGGGACTGAAAGGGTTCGGCAGCTGCCTGCACGCTGCCAGAGTCCGAGGGAATCCCTGTTGCTGCGGGTGCTACCTTCAGTCTTGGGGCAATGCAGCGTCTTTAGGTGTAGCTGCAACGTCTGTTGGCATAAGTATGCAAACACTGAAGAAAAATGGGAAAAAGACACTTTTTCTGCCGTGTCAGTGCCCGAGCATCTCAGTCTCTTCAATTTATTTCCTCCTCGCTGCTGAAGGTGGAGAAAGAGGACGAAGACGGACACCCACTTTGCAAGAGATCCAACTGGAGGCCTGCCGGAGGGAAGAATTAAAACCAGGTCAGATCTGCTCAGCCTGGGGTGAGTAATGGAGCACTGGGACATCCTGCCTCCTTCCGAGGCTGTATTTTCATTCTCATCATGGTCATTCAAGAGAACAACCTTGCTGGAGACTCACAGAGTAAGCTGCGACTTAACGAGGTTCATGAGCAAACGTGAGTCACGGAGCGGTTGGAAGGGACCTCTGGAGATCGGCCAGCCCTGCCCCACGCAGGGCAGCTGGGGCAGGCTGTTCAGGAGCAAGGTGCCCTTTGCTCTTCTGCAAGAGAAGAGAAGCCACAGTCGAGTAGGCAGTGTGGTAACTGAAGGTGGGAGTGAAGGAACGCCTGTGCCTTGGCACCCTGCGTGGGCACAAAATGCTTATTGCCATCCAGCCATGCTGTGCCTGTAACAGCTGCTGTTCTTGCTGGCTTCTCCTTCCTGATGCTTTCCAGGCAGACTGCTGTTGGGTAGGATGGCAGGACGGAGGGAAGCAATGAAACTGCATTTGCTGCATGTGCTGCTGAGAGACCCAAAAGACCATTGCGATCCAGCTATTCCATGCACGCTTTTAAAGCTAGCACAGCAGGGCTTTCTCTATTTTAGTCTTTACATTTTGCAAGCATTACTGTGACATTCATCCCACTAATACCTGAACCTGCTGCATCCTCCTGTGAGAAAGGGCCTTTGTATCTCCTTTTTATGGTGGGGACTCCTAAGGTACAACATGGTTATAGAATTTGTCCGTAGTCACCTACTAGGGCCGTGAAAAAGCCAGAAATAGGTTTGTTTCCCCATCGTGGGCCTTAATCACAAAAAACCCCCTTCCACTCTAGTGAAGCAAGTCACGTCAGGTAGCTGCTTTTGTGCCTGTGTGCATTAGTCCTGCGGTTCATAGACCTCCCTCATTAAATGGTCACATGCTGCAGACTGAATGCCAGGCTGATCTTCCAGCCTCGTGTTTGCAGGCTGGAAAGGCGAATGCTGGCATGGAAAAACTCAGCTTTCATTAGGCACTGTCTGAAATCAGCTAATCTCGTTTGAGTGAATATAGAAACTGAGATACTGTAAACAGAGGGGTTTGGTGCTTGGGGTACACCGGGGGATACGGCCACATCAGAGACAGTCCCGGCTCTGCTGAAGCCAGCAGCAGCCTCCGACTGGCTGGGAAACTATTTAAGCAAAGCCAAGAGAGAGCTGAAGCTGCCGAGCGCACCGCTACTGACAGCTGGTAAATAACGATCCTGTTTGGAAACAGTAAATGAATAAAATACATTTGACCTTTGCTATCTTCAGGGAGCTTTGTGGTCCACAGGTAGCAGGAGTTCAGTTGTCACTGCCAAAGCAGGGGAGTTATGGTAAGTGATGGGCTAGTCTTGAAATATTTCTTCTCACGTTACTAAATTCCTTGCAATAGCAAGTGAGCAATGTGTGTTTTCCCTCTCTGGTGCACTGAGCTAGCACATCTTCACGGTGTGCCTTGCTTCCTTCTGACTCCTTTTTCAAGGCCAGCTGTGGGGACCTGGGTTTCCACTGCTTTGGGAATTGTGCCTACATTTGTGTCTATATTTGTGTGTGTATTTCCTCATGCCAGCAGCTGTCCTTATGCTGGGTTTCTCAGCAGCACTGAGCACAACGGGGCCTCATCCCTGCTCCAGAGCAGAGTGATAATGTGATAGTGACCTATGCCTCTGTAGAGTAGATGCAAGGAGGTATAAATGGTCTCCCATCAGCCCAGGAGGTCTTCACAGCCCTTGGGTTCACCTGTGGTTACAAGATACATGACAGAGGGCCAGAATCATCTCCGCATCTCATGTCTTCCATCCCCTACATAGCAGCAATAACTTTGAATGGTGCTTGTTTTACATCGGTTCATTTACAGTCCGACTCAGGCCTCTCTGCAATGAGGGATGTTTTTCTGGAGGTTTCTAGTGACCGTTCATTGCTTCCCAACATGATGGAGCTGATGCTGCTTGCTCACTGCTTGTCTTGCAGCACAACATCAGGAGATGTAGCTTGGGGGTCC
Organism: Harpia harpyja; assembly: GCF_026419915.1. NCBI lineage: Eukaryota > Metazoa > Chordata > Aves > Accipitriformes > Accipitridae > Harpia > Harpia harpyja. Next base: position 39,906,582 of record NC_068949.1, on the reverse strand, counting down.
TGTCTGGTTGGTGTGCCTGGGGCTGGTGGAGAGGGCGGGCTGGGGTAGCTCAAATGTACATGGTGCCATAAGGTGCAGGACCGGCATGCTACTAGGAGTCTAATTATGTTTAGGGTGTAGAGGAAAATAACTCAAGTGTGAAAGGAACATGTCTTAAAATGAGCATTTTGCTAAATGGATTTGCTCCTCTGATTCATTGCTCCAGTGCAGGCTTTCAGCCTCCCTGGAGTAGCTCATTGTTCACTCATTTTTGCTCTATTAATAAACATGCACAAGCACTTAAATGGAATAATGTGCCTCGTGGAAAAAAAAAATCAACACAACTTGATGTCCCTATGGGGGAAAAAAACTGCACAGAGAAAAACAGTGCATTTCAGTAGATTTTTGTTTACTGAAATAAATTTGTTGCTCTTGGGGCATTGCTGTGTGGGGCAAGGGCAGTTTAACAGCTCCTCTTCTTTAACATCTTTTTTCCCCAGATCTTTCCTTTTCTTGCTCCCTTCATACACTGTTATGTTTCATATGTGAGTCAAATCTAGTACTAATTTTCTGAGGTTTTGTTTGAGTTGGGGTTAAATCAGTATTTAACAGGGAAGCTGGGTCAGGATTAGAGTCTCACAACACTCATTGTGAACAGTGGGAGATAAAATAACGTTGGAGCAGATTGTAGTTTCGAGTGAAAGAACGGGCTATGTGACATTATGAAAAAGCTTATTTCTGAGGTCTTTGTTCTTTTAGGTGAGGTTTCCTCTCCTTGAATGGCTCTAATGTGTGCAGTCACATCACTTGTAGATGTGTTTGGGCGTCACCTCCCCTCTTCTCTTCTCCCCAAGTTGCTCCTTGGACATGGCAGGTTTGCCAGGATTTTTCTCCCACACTGGAAGAAATCTCACAGCAGCTCTGAAATTCCCTCACCCTGGGGAGTCATTCCAAGAGGTTTTCACCTGGGCAGGTAACAGGTCTCACGGGACCGATCTCCTCTGAGCTCCTGGGTAGAGGCTGTATTTTATACTAATATTGGATTATGGTAATGATGCCACTTTCAAGGAGTTTTCCCGTTCAGCTGTGCTTTGTTTCCAGGCCTCTGTGTGTGTGTGAGACAGAGGGACAGCCCCTTCCTGAGCACCAGGGAGTGGCATTGAAGTCCCTGCTGCCTTGCCAGGCAAGCCCCCTCCCAGGGGCTCTGAAGGGTGCAGCGCACCTACGGTTTATCCTCTCCCCCTTGGAGAGTCCAAGCTGTCCCCTGCCCCACAGCCCTCATTGCTGGGGGGGTCTCTTGTGCCAACAAAGGGTGCGTCCCTCCTCTTCCTCCCCTGCAGCAGCCCAGGGCAGCCTGCAGCTTCTCCCCCTCTGCCTTCCTTGCCCTGTCCTCTCCCACTACTTTCCCAGGGTGGTATGCAGGAGGCTTTGGCCATCAGGGTGGGCAGGGGTATCCTCAGCACTGCTGGGAGAAGCAGGCTAGCTGCCTCCAGGGTCCCCTTGCAAGGGGGAAAGCAAAGGATCTTGAAATGAGTCCAGTGTATTAATAAGCCAGGCTGCCCCACATAGCAGGAGCAAAAGTGGGACAGTCAGCACACTGCTAATTTTACAGAGGCCCAGGGGGATTTTCTTTTTTTCCAGGGAGTGTGTTATCATTATTTTGTGTCCTAAAGGGCCTAAAATTAGTGCTTGTCAGAGGCAAACCACTATTGGAGGCTTCTTCCCAGGCAGCCCAGGCCTGGGTAGAGCTGGCTCTCGTGCACATGCCCTGTCCCAGGAACTCCTCAGCCTGGCAAGAAAGGAGACAGAAACAGAGGTGCAGAGAGGTGCTGGCTGCAAGTCCCTGTCTGCAGCCCCCATCCTCGTCCTGTGCGTCTCCCAGTCTGGCAGCGCAGGAGGTCCGCTCCCCTCCAGTCCCCAGGGGCATCCACGCTGCAGCAGGCCTCGGCCATTTCTTCGCCTTCCCTGAACCAGGCTGAGGCTGCAGAGTGGGAGTTATGGCCAGTGTTAAAAGAGGGATGTGCTTTTGAGCGTGAAGACTTTAAGCTAGTTAATTACAGAGAACATTTGCAGCTCCTCTTTAAATCCCACCACTGCCTCTCTGCATCCTCTTCCACAGGCAAACTCGGATGCCATCCAGGAAGGGAACGGGGGACCCACTGGTGGATCCCCAGCTCTGCCAAGGCTCCTGGCTCACCCAATGCACTGCTGGGCAACAGCCAGGGAAGCCCCGGGGTGCCCAGCACCCTGCGTACGTGGCCTCGGGCAGCTCTGGGATTCGAGTCCTGGTCCCCACCCGCAGTTATGTTACCCCTAATACCTGGGTTGAAGGGTCCCATCCTGCAAGGGGCCGAACATGCTAACCCAAGCAGTGCAGTCTTTAGTCAATGGGTTTGTTCACGGGCTTAAAGTTAAACACTTCGTTAAGTGCTTTTGCTTAATTAGGCCAGACCGCGCTGTTCCTTGTGGGATTGAGCGCAAAGTGAGGCATGCTAGATTAGAACTAATATTTTCAAGCAAAAAGCTAAAAATGAAGCACTTAGCCCCCAGTTCTGCAAATAATTAAGCACATGGGTAATTACTGATTTCATTCCATTCATCAGTTTTGTTGATTTCAGTAGGGCCATGAAATGCTGGTAGTTACTCGAGTGTGTAAGCATATGCAAGGTCGGGCCCCCAGGTTAAAAGATCGCGGAGACTGGGGAAATAGATATTTGTAGAGTGTCTAGCACATGGGGTCTGCGATGCCTGTCACGCGTCCCTGGGTAGTATGGTAAGAATAATAATGCCATATTTAAGTACTACTGATTTTTAAAGATGCTGAGCACTGGCCTTCACCACAGAAATGTGGCTCATAGTTAATGGCTCGAAAGAAACAGCATATGATATCTGGACAAGGAAACCTGTAGCCTCGTGTCCACCTGGGCTATTCTTTTCCTAAATGTGAATGTTAAAATACTGTCTTCACTACTGCAGCCCCTAATCCAAAAGGAGCAAAGTGAAATCCGAGCTGCAGTAGATTTCGTCTCAACAAGTCAGCAAGAAAGACTTTTGCTGCTATTCGTTTGTCTGTTTGCTTTTCCCTGGGTATGTTTTGTTTTGTTTTGCTTTGCTTTTTTAAAAATTCCTTTTAAAAACAGACACAGCCCTTATCTGCTAGGAAAGACTTAATTCTTGGTATCTTTTTGTTCCCCTGCAGATGATTTGACAGTGATGTTTACAGAACTCATGATTTAGAAATAACGAGAAGGGAGGAAAGAATAGGAGTGAACTGAACTAAGCTGACCCAGGAGAGCCTCCTGCCACTCCATGAAGCAGCTGTTAATGATGCCTTTGATAATGTGCCATGCTGAAAGGACCGTTACATGGTTTCTTTTCTGTATCCAGACGGCCATGTTTTTAAGCTGATTGTATGTGCCCTCAGGGGGGTTACAATACGGTGTTTTCAAACAGAGCCACCATGAAGCACCTTGTGTCACAAACAAAGCTCATTAGCATAGCTCAGCAATTAAACCCCGCTCGGTCTGCTGTCCTGAGATAAAGAACTCCCAATTTATGGCCCGGTTGACTTTCGGTGGAGATGAATTGGCTGACAGCTTGGAGTGGTGACGTTTTGTCTCATGAGTACAGCTGTTCGCAAGGGTGATCTTTCAGAATGTGACTTTTCCACAGACTAACCAAGGGTATTAGCACTAACTAATTACAGGGAGAAGCCAGGGGCGATGGTTTTCTAAGAGTGGGAACATCACAGGCCCCAAACAGCTGGGTAGTGCTAGTGCTTTTCTCTCTTCGAAAATAACAGCCCTGCTGGAGGAGAGCTCCCCATCTGGCAAGCTCTTCTAATTCATGTAATAAATGCAAATGATATTTATCTTATTTATTTTTTACTAGACTTTAATGAAGTTTAGAAGGGACCGGATGCATGTAGCAAGACATGCGCCTTCTCTTTAGAGCGAACGTGTTGTAGCATTTGATTAGTCATACTGTATTACAGGAGCTGTCTCCACGTTAGTCTGTTTTCAATTTTATGAACATCGTTTTTAGGAAAGAAGTTTTCTCCTGTTTACATCTCAGTCCAGTGACTTTTTGCTGTTTGATTTTGGTTCTTTTAGGTTGGGTTTATATAGGAATTCTTTGAATGGTTTTAGGTATTGGTGTTGCTGATTAAAAACTGTTCATCTTCATACAGTATTATGCTTGCTGCTCTCAAACATAAAGAATAACATGGCTGAATCCCAAAGCAACTTTAACCCAGGGATTCTTCATGTAAATCAGAAGGTAGAGCATGCTCTCCAGGATCCAGCAGAGAGGGAACACAAAGTAAGAGTTACTGGTGAAGCAATGGAAAATGAATCACTCCAGGAGCTCAGGGAGGAAAAGGGCACCTGTCAGGGTCAGGTCCTGCATCAGATGGGATTTCAGATTGCAGAGAAGCGGGCTCCCGGGGCCCTGCTGTATAGACAAATACAGTAGCAAATTTGAGCTGTAGGCTTGTCATCATCTACTTTATAACAGCTGCAGATCCATGTGGACTGCTTACATCTGGTGTTGTCAAAAGTGCAAGAGAATTGCACCTTATAGATGTTTCAGTTTGTTCAGCTAGTAATAAAGACAGTGGGATTGCCACAGGAGGGATCTAGGTGACTGTGTAGGTGTTTGGGTACAAACAAGCTTAGAAGTGTGTCCCTAAGCTTGTTCCAGGAGTTTGTGGTTGGGATTTGGGGCTTCTAAAATGTTAAATACAAGCCTTTGCTGCCTAAGACCCCTTTGGAAGGGGAGGGGTGAGGTGGGATTGTGTGTATAATACATATATGTATGTGTGTATATATATATATGAAGCTGGGTGTGGTAAAGGAAGAAATGAGTATAGAGTCGAGAACCTGAAGAAGCGTTGTGCTAGCCTTCTGCAACCTCTGGCGTGGTGGCACCTGGAGACCTCCCCACTGCATCATGTCAGTCTAATTGCATCAGAGCTTAACGTCTTGGTCCATAAAAGGCATTTCTGCAGCTGTGATAGCCTTTTCCATCTCTTTTGGCATGCTCTCTGTGTAGCTATGGGGGTTAAGAGTCAGACTCAAAACTCAGCGCTCTGTTTTTTGGCAAAGGTCAAGGACCCAGCAGTAAAAGGCTGAAAATCTGGTAGGCCAGCATAGCAGGAGGTCATCAGATACTAAGCTGGTCAGTGTGCATGTGTACAGACACAGTAAGTGGCGGGTGTGCTGTTTGCAGGAGAGGGGCTTAGGGCCAAGAAGGTGTCTCTAGCTGACTTCTGTCCATCTTGGAGAATAAACTCTTTTGTGCAGTGAACGTCTGTATAAGGCTTTTTTTTTCTTATTAAAGAAACTTTTCAGTGAGCATGTGGATCCCCATAGAGCTAATTTAAGCCCATTAACAATAGACTCACTTTTCTTAATTACCCTTTGCAGAACCATCCTAGGATTCCCAGGTGTCCTTGGGCCACAGGTTGGAAACGTTCTATACATTGAAAGATAAGGTGTCTGATGATGGTGGTTAGGAATATAGAGCACAGTTTCTGAATTAAGGAGGACCTACTGGTTTTTGTTAATGTGGTAATCCCTCTCATTTACCCCAGCTTGTAACTCTTTAGGAAACACTGTGTTCTGAGTGAGAGCCAATAATGTATCTGCAGACCAGGTGGCCACAAGTACAATTTAGTTCTGTGTTTGCTGCAGATGACATTGGTTTTGAGCCTGGGCCAAGCAGTGAGCCAATCTGAGGTACCTAACGGTGAGGAATGAGAACATGAGACTGTGATCTCTGTTTGTTGCCAAATAAATGGCAGTAGAAGGCCTGGTGTGTCTGGGGCTGTAAGATCAGCTTGTGTTGACTCTTTTGGAGCCAACATAAATGCTGGTTAAGCTGTGTGTGGCTACTTTGAAATGTCACTGCTTTCTTGGCAGCAGTGGCTCAAAGATGTCTCTGGATGAATGGTGATGGGGAGGGAATAAGCTGTGTAGACTGATGGTTTACTGCATGACGTATCTCTTCCTAAGAGTGTAGGATGTACAAATTTCTGTCTCTTTCCATAGCTTGCTTCTCCCTGCCACAGATGCTGGTAAGTGCCTGAGGAGCCCTTAGCTCCATGTTCATGCACATGTTCAGGTGTATCCATATGGAGTAGAGGTGTGGCCAGTGTGAACTCCAAGAATCAGGACTGCCAGGTCCACTACAGCCCTTTGCTGCTGTGCAGACACAGGCATTGGATTTTCTTCTTTTCTTAGAAATAGGATTTTTGTCCTTTAGAATGTTTGTGCTGGACTGTCCTGGTTTCAGCTGGGATAGAGTTAATTGTCTTCCTAGTAGCTGGTACAGTGTTATGTTTTTGAGTTAGGTATGAGAAGAATGTTGATAACACACTGATGTTTTCAGTTGTTGCTAAGTAATGTTTAGTCTAAAGTCAAGGATTTTTCAGCTTCTCATGCCCAGCCAGCGAGAAGGCTGGAGGGGCACAAGAAGTTGGGAGGGGACACAGCCAGGGCAGCTGACCCAAACTGGCCAAAGGGGTATTCCATACCATGTGATGTCACATCTAGTATATAAACTGGGGGGGGTGAAGGTGTAGGGATCGCCGCTCGGGGACCAACTGGGCATCGATTGACGGGTACTGAGCAATTGCACCGTGGATCATTTGTATATTCCAATCCTTTTATTATTACTGTTCTCATTTTATTAGTGTTGTCATTATCATTATTAGTTTCTTCTTTTCTGTTCTATTAAACCGTTCTTATCTCAACCCATGAGTTTTACTTCTTTTCCCGATTTTCTTCCCCATCCCACTGGGTGTGGGGGGAAGTGAGTGAGCGGCTGCGTGGTGTTTAGTTGCTGGCTGGGGTTAAACCACGACATTGAACAGGACTTGCAAAGAGCACTGTAGTGTTTGCCCATCCAGGAACAGGGAAATCTTGGTGAAATGAAGAGAAAAGAAAAAAAGGAACATGAGAGGAGAGCCTGGTCTCTTTTTTGTGATTATGGTAGTGAAAGCTTGGGCAATCCTTAGGATTATTGAACCATTCATGTGATTAGCAGTGACTATTTCTTATGGTTTCTTAGTGATTTATTTGTCCTATCTAGAAGAAGGCATTTACTGATGCTAAAGCTGTTTTTAGTGAATCTCTGAGAAAAAAGTAAAGTTAAAATCCTAAGTATCCACACAAGCCTACAGAGAGCCCAGACTTCCTGAAGGATTTCTCAAGGTGGACATGAGGAGTCATCACAACCGTTCATCAGCACAGACATGTAGGGGAGTGTAGCCTTTGACAAGCTCGCTGAGGAGCACTGGTTGGCTCCAGAGAGGCCTCTGCAGGGTACTCCCACTCATGTTTGTGGGAGCCTGGTCTCCCGGGGAAGTGCTCCTGACTCAAGCTTTGGCTGACTTGTGTGCTTACTGGTTTTTCAGATCTGTGTCACTTGGTATTTGGTGATGTCCATGCTTTGGGTTCTTAGTCGCTGCTTTAGTGACTAATTAAATCGCCGTCCTCAGCCCTGCTTTGTAGCTTCCACTGGAGGTTGTTATTAGTAGTGCAGATCTGGTGTGTGTTTGCTGTGCTGCCAGCACGGGATCAGCCGAACAGAGACCACTCATGGAAACCGCGATACATGCAGGAATTGAGACAATTCACGCTGTGCGAGTGTCCTGGAGTCATGACCAGGACTACGGTCTGAGGCAGAGCCCCCTTGTAGTGTTGCCTTAGCACCTCAGTGTTGAACCTCTCAGTGCTGTGAGACAGGAAAGTGCTGCTGTTGTCCTGGGAAAGACTTGGGCAACAGGACTCAGACCCAGATGGGAAAGCAGATTTAAGTGTGTGGGATTGAGGTACTGAGATCTCCAAAGGTCTCTCCTGCAGCAAGGAAGAGGTGGGAGCTCAGGAGCTGTAGGCAAGTGTGTGGGCTGGTAGCTGTCTGGGGGCCAGGAGCTGCGGGGATTCCTCGGGCTGGCAGAGCAGGATCCATCCCACTGCCTCCAGCCAGGGAGCAGGGCAGGCTTTGGGGGGAGGGCAGCCCCCACACCAGAGCACTAGGTACCTCCATGTGGACAGGGATGGGCTGAGGCCAGGCTGGGATGTCAGCCCATGGGTCAGGGTCAGGACCAGACCTGTTTGACCCTGAGTTGCAGCAGCCAAACCTCCAGGAGAGGGGAGGATGCTCTCATGGCCCTTACACTGTCCTACTCACTGTACTACTTCTCATGGGTCCTTAATTTCTCTGCAAACATCTCCTGCAAGGATTTCTTCCTCAAAGAATTTGCAAAACACAGAAGATGGGCAACCTCTAGTCAGCTGGGGGAAGGATATTTGTCATCCCAAGGTGAGGAGCAGACTGGTGTGTATTGATATTGTTACTGCATGCTGCAGAGTAGGTATTACCTGGCAGAAGTATTTCAGGAATTAACAAAGAGCAAAGCAAGTGGTCTCAGCAAACTCTTTTGAATGTACATTTTTCTTCATTATTTTTTCACTAAAGCGTGATGATGTCTGATGGAGCATTATGGATGGGGAGAAGGAAGGAAGTGTTAGCAAAGCCTGAAAACAACAAGCTACTGCTCTGGCTAATGAGGCAAAAAGGAAATTCTGGCTGTAGCGGCAATGAAGTCCAACGAGAGAGAGTTGGGCTTAAGCTTGAGTGAGGGAGTGGAGCTTGCAGAAAGACCTTACTGGGTCAAACATATGAAACCTTTCGCTTTACAGCTTCTCCTCATCTTCTTATCTAGAAAATGAACATTCACATGGGCATACAACTCACACCCACCCACTACATGGATGGCGTGCACATTCAGCTGTGGTGAAGGTGACTGCTGTAATTTGTTGTGGTTTTTATTCAAGGATCTTTCTAGTCTTCGGAAGATGAGGAAGACTAGGAATCAGCCTCTTACTGCACACCTGGTGCTAGTCATCCCACACATCAGATAGAAACACACAATTTTTCACTCAAACTAGTTTTGTGAAGAGATGTCTTGACCTTTTTAGTGTAATTGTGAAAGCACAAAATGGTAAATGAAGGCTAAGATGCTCTGCCCCTGTGGCAGTAGTTTCTTAATTGCATTTGGACAGATACGATCAAATTTTCTTTTGAGTGTCTCAGACATCACTGTTGGAGAATGATTCCCTGGGGCAGGACATGCACCACAGCATACCCAAGATTTGGGCCCACAGCCCCAGGGAGTGAGGATTCCACCTACTGTTCTGCTGCAGACTGCAGCATAGTTTGGATCTTATGGTGTGAGCTTCAAAACTGCCCAGTCTGGGTGCACTTAGCATGGGCTGCAAAAGTGCCTGGAGATGTGTGCAATTTGAAAACTGTCCCAGTTCTTCTCCAGTGTCTCAGAAATCACATCAGTCCCTAGGGTGTTGACTCTATGGCTGGTTTAAAACAAGATGGGTCAGAGATGGACCTGTGCTTGGTGGGCTGTGAGGTTGCAGCGCCTGGTCAGGAGCTGGTTGCGGGTACAGTAAAACAGAATATGTTGCGCTCTTTGATGGTTTTTCTTGCTAAAAACTGAGAGAGAGAGAGAGAGAATCCTGTGTGACTATTATCATATACTGATGAGCTGAGCATTTAATGCTGGTCATTTGTGGACGAGAGGTAAACAAGCACTCATATCACCGTTGGCCATATCAGACAAACCATAGGGCAGAGTGGCTTGCGCAGATTCAGTCATAAGCTGGACAAAGTCTTACTGGAGTTTAGTGTGTGTGAGCAACCCAAGCCTCCTTACAGCAGCTCCTGCGCTTGATGATTTTGGAATTCCACACCAGAACGTGGCTGCAGAGGTAAACACCAGCTGGGTGTCATGTGAAAGGGAGGGAGCTTAGTGCAACTTGACAGCCTCTGGATACAACCAGCAGTCTTGAATTTCATATTGCTTTAGAATGAGGAGATCAAAGAGCTGTGATTTGGAAACAGCCAGCAGCCTGTCACGGTGCATTAGGAGTGAACAACAACCCCGTGCCCAGGTGAAAATGGCTTTTGTGCGATTTGGTATGTGGTTTTAGGATGGGAATCCCCAAATGCCCAAGGATTAGGCACACAATAAACAAGTCCTTTATGAGCTTGACTAAGTGTGCTGCTGCCTGGTGGAATTTGCCACCCTGGGTTACATTCCCCAAAACAGAGATTGATGGGAGAGGTGCTCGTGGGGCTCAGATGGGGGATGGCCAAGGGGGTGCTGAGCTGCAGTTGGCACCTCTTTCTCAGAGGCAGGTGCTTAGTTTGGGATCACATCTGTTTTGAGTTTACAGCTGTGAGCTGTCTGGTGGAGCTGGGAAGGACAGGGCTGGCCTGAGACCACTATGAGGAGGAGGAAGAGGTACACAGCCACCAGTGAGTTGCCAGGAACACAGCAGCCATGTTAGTGCTATCCTCCACCTGGGCTCACGCTTCCCCGTGTGTGGACTGGGCTTCAGGTGAAGATGAATACACAACTGTTGTACCCATCTATGCAAGGATTTCTTTCTTAAAGTATCTCCAGGTTTCTTTTCCATGGGTTTATGCAGTCTCTTTTTGAACCCGTACACACTCTTGGTGTTCACATCCATGGGATTATAAGTGGTGACAGTGCGTTGAAATCTTTCGGAGGTAATAGCCTTGAATGCCAGACTTTCTGGGAGATTTCTGTGCTTAAGTTACCTCTGACAGGATGCTCAAAAGTGCTTAGTACAAAGCCTGAGCTCTGCTTTCATTAGATCTGCAGGTGCTGATATGGCCATTTAACAGGAGTAAAAATAACTTAAGCAAAAGATGTCCTTTTATTAAGCCATCACTATATCTTATTCTATAAATAGATGTCACTTTGCCCTAGGAACAGCCTGGCATTTTATTAACATTGTCTCTTTACTAGCACCTACCACCTATTCTGTAGTGCTAAACTGGGAAAAGCTCTTAACTTTTATACCCTATCTCAGGTCTTTTGCTTTCAAGTGCCTCTAAGAGCATTACATTTGGTATAAGGTCCAGTTATGACTTTTTTTTAATGGACACTTTTTGGTTTTGTTTTGACTTTTTCCTTCCCATTGACTTGTACCGCTACAGAAAATAACAGCTGAATTACATTTGGCTTCTCCTGCTTCCTTTCTCTTTGAGATGAGGTTACAACGACCTCATCTACCTAAATCAATAATCTGCACCCAAATCTAATAAAGATTTAGCAGGGCCTGTAAAATAGCATGCAGCCCAGATGGAAAGGGAGGTCCTAATGTCCAATCCACTCATTAGCTATTTATCAACCATTAATGATGAGAATAGGAGTGGTGTGTGGGGAAAAGGATGCAAAAGCAAGACAGCAGAGAACCTTCCTGAATATGAGGCGGAGACAAAGACTATAAAACACATGTGTGCAGGTTACAGCGTGACACTGGCTGGGGAGAGGGAGGTACCTGAAAAGTGGAATTTCCACAGGAGTTCACTTGCAGAATCCCAGATTTTTATGCACAAACACTGTGTGTCTTCAAGCTACTGTATGAGAGAAGATAATGAAGAGCTGAAAAACATTTGGCTTCCCGTCAGCTGATCCTGCATCCCTTTACAGATGTGAAAGCACTAAACCAAAAAGCAGTATTTCCTGAAACTGAATATTATATCCCCCTTTTTTTTTCCAGTAAAAGAGAAATTGCCTGTGTGATAATGCACCTGTCTCTTGATCTGTAGCAGAGTTAGGAAAAAACTCCAATTTCCCAGTTCTTTGCTTTAATTCCAAGACTTTTCTTTCAGCTGAAGGAAATGAACATGTGAACTGGCCATCAAAGTTTTTTTCCACCAAATTGCTGGAGCACAGAATTAGGCAGGCAGCTAGTGCGAGTAGAGAAATATAATTTTTCATCACTGTTTATTGAACAGAAACTGGCTTTGTGACAAAATGGGTCTTTTCAAACAATACTGTCAACAACATGTTATTTTGTATTTGAAAACTGAAGCCACTCTTTTTTTTTTCTCTTTTAGCTTTAAATGAAAACAGTTAGTGGTTTAGTGGTTAAACATTTTTATACAGGTTTGAAGCTTTCACACTTTTTTGGGGAGGGGTGTTAATGCTTGTTGGAGATGGGAAATATTTTTTCAAAAGCTGAAGCAGTAGAACAAGAAGGAATTCAGCATCTCTGGAGTTTGTGGTATGCATAAATACAATAATGTTCCATGAAATAATATTTCAGATTCCAGCAATGCATTACATAGTAGCAATTCCAAAGAAAACAGGAAATAGAAGTAATTAGTCAGGCAGAAGGAAGAATCCGAAACATTACTAAGATACCAAATGCTTTACAAAACAGTAGCCAAAACGCTGTCTTTAAATCTTCTTTGAATCTTGCTCTGCAGGTGGAAAGTCAAAATCAGCTGCAGTAATTTTATATTCTCTTTAGTGAATGCTGACTTCATATTTGTCTATTAAATAGTTGCAATCAATTTTTTCTCCTTCTATAGAAGGAACTACTCCATGCTCCATATATCTCATCTAGATACCCTGCACTGAAGGGAGCACAGCTACAGCCGGGAGCTGTTTCACAAGGTGGGTGTGGGAGGTCAAGTCCCTCTCCCTCTTTAAGAGCATCTCCTTGCGGCTCCAGCTCTGCTGTGTGTGGAGGGGAAGGGTGTCAGCACTGCTCCTTGCAGGGCTGGCCCTTGCTATGAATGGAGGCAGCTGTGCAGCATTTTTCAAGATGGACTGAGGAATCTACTGCATCCTTTGCCAGTTTGCTCTTACTTTTTAAAATCTGAGCTGTATTTGCTATTCGAAGTTGTCTGGCTTTAGCTTGAGCCATGGGTTCCTGTTAAGCCTTTCTCTGCTAGATTAAAGAGCCCTTTATGACTGGTATTTTCTCTTCATGGCGGTGCTTAATACCCTGTAATCAAGTCACCCTTGGTCTTCTCTTTGATAAGCTAAACAAATCCTCCCGTCAAATTTCTCACTGGAAGCAGTTCCTCCTCCCCAGCCTTTAAATCATTTTGGTGGCAGTTTTCTTCATACTCTCAAATTTTTCAGTTTCTTCTAAGACAGTACAGATCCCAGAGTTGTGCACGGTCTTTCTGCATTAATCCCACCATGGTTTATGGAGGAACACAACTGCAACCCCACAGCAGTGCCAAGGGAACACATATGCTGAGCTGCTACAACTGCAGAGGTGCTAGGAGAAGCACTTTTTGTTCCCACATAGGCTTGCAAGGCTGTAGGCACTGCCTGCATTTCTTGTCCCTCGCTGTATAACTGTAATAAAAGCATTTTTATTAATAAGCCCAGCTTACCAGATGAGTCATTTAACTGTATGATTTCCTGTGTTTCTCCAGGCAGGAGTGGGGCAGCAAACCGTTCTGCTCAGCCATTAGGTTTCGTTTCTGCCTTTTGGACTCCTTTTCCTGTTGGGTTTCCTTATATTTGTCTCCTCCAGGGCCAATCCTGTGTTTAGATTTTCTAGATAAGGGCTAGTGAAGATGAGCTGCTTCTGACCATACTCCTGGGAAAGCCATGGATTGTCCATAGCTATGAGGACCACTTTTGCAGAGCTGTGGAAATAGTGTCTTTTAAGGAGAGACTTTAGGAAGGGAGAGATCTCCATGAGCATGGCTAGATATGGTTCGGCAGAGAAGGGTGTTGGACATGGAAGGAAGAGCTTGGCAGTCATCCCATGACACATCAACCTTTCCTCTGTATTAGTCAAACTGCCTTGAGGTTTTACAACCAGAGGTTCTCCAGGTAATGCTCGATGAGGAAGGACCCCACAGTGTGCTCTGCAAGTTCTGCTGTTTTGTCCTGGTGAAACACGTCCTCTTTTTTGACTTAGAGCAACTAGCTCTGCTAGTGGCTGCTTTGTACCTAGCAGGGTTTGCATACCTCACAGAAGAGGTTTTGGATAAAATATATTCCCTTCCTTCTGCAAATATGCTCATGTTTGCATGATAAATTTTCTTCCAACTGTCTCCATCAGGGCGGCAAAGTTTTGGTGTTTTTTTTTTTTGTTTTCCCCTGGAGCAGTAAATCAACAGGCTGTGATTAAAGAATTTAAGAAGCTCCTTCATTTGCCAGTCCAAAATTTAATTTACTGAAGCATCTCTAACTAGCTGGCAGCTGAATCACACATTTTGTATTTCTCTTCTCCTTTATGGAGTGGGACAGAAGACGAGAGACACCATGTTCAAAGACTTCCAACACTGCTGAATTTATGTATCAGCCAAAGACGTGTGGGGTTGTTCCCCCTCCCTTTTTCAGAGGAAGATCTTTTTCATTACATAGCTCTAGACTTGTATTTTTCCATTCACTAGTTGCTACCGTTGCTCTGCTTCTCCCCCCCCTCCCCCAAGAAAAAAAAAGAAAAACCCACATGGCTCTAGTATTGTTTACCCCAGGAAACATTTTGAGCATTCAGTAATAAAACCAGGAGGAAATCCTTCACTTCCTTTATGCCTCCTAGCAAGTAACCACATCAATATGGAGTGAGGATTTTTTTGGGTACTGACCCAGTGTCACCGATCAAAACACAGCCATAAATACTTTCAAGATGCAGTCTTGAATCAGGCTGGTAGATGAGGAAAAGCCACTTCTGTTTTGGAAAGGAATTCTTTCCTTCTGCAACCACTTTCTAAATTGCATTGAAATTTAGCAATTAACATACAAAAGCTTTTGTATCCGCAGGATCATTTTTCATGTCAATAAACACATTCCTTTGCTTTTCAGTGCAATGTTTAATAATTCTCATTTCCTATAGTGGAAAAGAACCCTTGTACTTTATTTGTATTACACAAATTACATGGAAGAAACAAAGCCATATCTGATCACAGTTATTAAATTAAGAACATTTGCATGAATCCTTTTTTTTTTCCTAATCTAGTTTGTTGTTGGTAAACAGTGTGTTATCTAGGTTTAGCAAAGCATTTGGTTTCTAGCCAGATTTTTGCTTTCCCCCTGTCCTTTTTGAAGTTCTCTTGGCAGGCAAGGTCTGCTTCTCCTAAGCTATCTGTCATCACACAAAGTGGATTCCAGCTTCAGACAATAAACGAGTTGCTATTCTAGATTCATGGGCTGAACTGTCATTAAGTCACTTCATCCCTGCTCTGGGGTTTTAGGACGTGTCTCTGTTCCAGCCTGAGGGTCTGCTCTGGGAGCTCCTTTGGGCGCTCTTCATAAATTGCAGAAAGTTAAGCTGAAAGTTCAGTGGGGCTCCCTGTCTCTGCATGGGATGCGGGGCAGGGTGTGCGAGGGGATGGCTTGCTGTGTGGGATGGCTGCTTGGCCCTGCTGAAATGGAAAAAGGACTGTCTTTTCTCCATGGGGGCCCCTCAAGTTTCCAAATCTGAGCAATGCTCTTGCAGCTAGGATTGAAGAGAGAAGAATAAATGAAGAATGATTTTTTTTTTTGGGGGGGGGGGTGGCCTGGAAGGGGGTGTATGTGTTGAGAGAAATGATCCTTCAAAAATGTGGAGACCTGGTCCTACAGAACAGGAGATATTAGAAACACCTGAAATATCTATGAAATTTGTGTGCCTGGCAAAGTGGAGCCCTGGTCCGTGGCTTGCTCTTGAGGTACTACAAGACTTCGGCTAGGTCTCTATACACCATGAGCAGCCTATGGTGGCCCAGTGCAATGTAAGCAGTGAGTGTTGGTGTCTGCTCAACTTCTTAGCTGGAACCTGCAGATGTACATAGAGCATTGATGGGAGTCTCCAGTTACCTTTTTTTTCCTTTCAGGTGGCTTGCTTCGGATGCTGGAGGGGCTGTGAATTTGGGTGGATGAAATATAAAGGCTGGGGTGATGTCAGGGCTGGTGCTGCATGTAGGGTTAGAGTTTCTGGGAGGTTACTTGTAAGAGGTTTTGGTGGCTCTGTGTGAGAGGGTAGGGACTTCTTTCCCATTCCCAGTGCAACCTGCTTTGGGACAACCAGATTTCATTCCCCTGCAACCACCTTCTGCTGCTCCCCTCCCTTCTTGGAGAAGTCCTTTTTCCCCTCCCCAGCTCTGCTGTTGGTTATTCATTTTCAGTATTATTTCGTTCTTTACAGGGGGCTGAATTCAACAGGGATGTCTTCCAGTCCTGAGTGACAGACGTTTTGTAAGGAATGAAAAGACACTTGGTGCTTTTGACAGTAACATTGATGACCATCTTATAAATAGTAGCACTTCCCTCTACTACTCCAGGAAGCCCTGTCAGATCCCAGCCTGGAAATCTTTTCCTTTAAAAGCTTGTTTTTTAGTTGCCAGCTTACTTTTCCTCACTGGAGATGTAGCAGACTTCAAAAAAAGATGGTGGCAGCCATGGCGAAGATGCCCTGCTGAGATGGGCACATCCCACGTGAGATGTGCTCGCATTGCTCTGGCCTTGCGTTTGCTCCCAGGCTTGTATGTCCACAGTGCTGTGCCAGCTGCAGCTCCCGGGTCTGCCTGCTCTGTGGTGCCCGGTGCTGGGGTGATGGGCTGGGCTGCCTTGCAGCCCCTTGCTCAGCCAGGGCTGGGGTCTGTGATGTGTCCCTTCCCTGCCCCACGACGTGGAGCTCTGCCTTGTTGCACGGGGGAGAAGGAGGAGGTTAGACATGAGTGAAATTGGACAGGTCAAGGAGCTGAATCTATCTGGGCGACATTACCTCCAGCCTTGCAGGTATGGCTCGTGCAGTGTAGGTGTCAGGTAGTCTGGGGCTGGACCAACTGGGCAACCTGACCACAGCCAGCTGGTGGTCAGCCTGCTTCCCGAGGGCTCAGTTTGCTTAGAGACCAACCTTGCAGGCTGCCACAGTGCATCCTGATTGCCTGGTGCATCTGTGACACAAGGAGGAATTGCCACCATGAGGAACTTGACAAATCCTGAAAGAAGGGTTTAAGAAGTGTGTGTGAAAGGAGAGGGCCTACATTTGTGGGGTCCGGTCCAACTGCCTTTAAAGGCAACAGGCTCGCATTGATTTAAACGGAATCTGGATTGTCCCTTAGTAAATGAGAACATTAAACCCAGCTTTTATCCCTCTTTTAATCAAACATGAGGCAAAATTGAAGCCTTTGTTTATTTGCCACGATGGAACCTAACTGTTGGTGGGGTCCCGGAGACAGACAGCCAGGCACTTAACTTGGAAATTACTTTACTGCAATAATGTCATTACGTTTTATTGACCAAGCATTTCCACTAGTGGTGAAAGGGGATTATTGGGAAATCGGGATGAATGTGCATTATGTCACTTTTGAATCATATCCTGTACGTGGGTAAGATGTGAGCCCCGATTAAGTGACCCACCGGGCAGAGGGGGTTTGTCTGTAGTAGCTGTACTACTGCATGCATGGGAGTTGAGGGCTGCCGTGATGAAAGATTTTAGTGGGAAAGTACAAAGCCATATTAGAGGAAATGCTTTCAACGTATCTAAATCAAGATGTATGGGGTTTTATTTCTGCCTGTGTTACATACCCCTGAGCTCTTTCTGGCCAACTGATAGTCATTAGACAAAGCTGTATTGCTTTGCAATTTACTTATTGCAGGGCTGTGCCTTAACTGCTAACAGAATAATGTTTTTCCTCATATGTAACTTATAATTTGTTGGACGTGCATTCAGCTCCTGTCATGGATTAAACTTCCAGAGAGGTGTGCCACTGCTCTCCAGGCACTCACAGCCTTCAAATGGCTGTTGAGCACAGCAGGATGCAAAGCGTTAGCACAATTGCTTGCAAAGGCCCTTTCTCTTGCATCCACACTCAACTACGAAATGAAATACAAGATCACTGTGACATCAATAAAACATGCTGTCAGAAAGACATGTAAGTTAGTTACCTGGAAGCTGAATTCCATTTACAAGTGGCAGTGGAGTAGTATACTTTATGCGTTTTTTTCCCCAAGAATCAGTTTCTGTGATTGATTGCATTTGTGTTTACATGAATCTCCTTTCCATTTCTGGCATTTTTATAAGGCTTATGAAAGTGAGAGATATTAAACTGGGAGGTTTAGGAGAATGGTTTTCAGGCAGAAACAGTAAGACTGGAAGAGATTTCCTATGTTTGTTAATATTCAGCTGGGCTTGGGTCTTTAGGTCCTAATACTCTGTATTGGAGGCTATTCCGGAGCTTGTTGCTCATAGGAGAGCCTTTTGGTATATGTGTCTAAATATACCAAAATATTTCTCATCAAAGCCACCTAAATGACTTTTCCCACACTTTTGTGACTTTTGTTGCGCTGAATATGCCCAACTTCAGTGATTCTTATACACAGAAATTCCTGGTATGGTCATCATAAGACATAGGTCCTGATCCTCCAAGACCAGTGAAACGTCCAGTGTGAGGGTCTAAGGCAGAGCTCGGGGCCAGAGCAGAGAGATGGAGAGGAACAGCCTTGCAGTAAGTAAGTAATGTTAGGTTTCTCATTTCAACAAAATTTCTCATTCAATGCCGGAAGTGATTCTCTTGGATGTTGTCAGTGCAAAGTAGTAACATATTCTCATCTTCATTTAAAGTTGGTAAAGCAGAGACACATACCTCCCACTTACGTTTTTAGGGGAGGAGAAGAGTACAACTGAAAATCAAGTCCCTTTTATTCAGATACTTAGAATATGGGTTAAATGTCATGCTTTAGATAGTGCAAATAGAGCTAAGGGTTAGTAAGGTGATGGGTTTTCTCCTCGCAGGTCGTGATTAATAAATAGCGTTGCGTTCCTGTTTCTTCTGCAGCTAATCTCCTCCTCGAGACTAGCAGTGATCTTCTCCCCTGCCCAACATGAGCTGTCCCCAGGCAACGTGGCAGTGGAGGGCTCCGTGCCTGCTCCAGCCCGTGTTTCCTGCCCAGGTCTTGCCCATCTCTTCGTCCGTCAGGGCCGCTGGGCTTGGGCGAGCACACTGTTTGTGTTTGGCTCACAAGGGTGCCCGTTGCCAGGCTGTTTGTGCAGCCTAATCCATGTTTGTGGCAGGGAGTCACACATCTCCCAGAGTGACATTTCGTCTAATCCATTTCTGGGTTTAAGCAGATTATCAATTTCTTTCACTGAGTTTCTGTTTTCGGAGAAATAAAAGGAGACTCGTAGACGAGTTTGCTGCTAAGATTTGTGTGTGTGTGTGCATTGAGGATTTATTTATTGGACTTCTAACCATAAACAGTTTAATGTTTTTGAATTACTGCTCAGTCTCATTTAGTTTGGTTGTGACCTTGAGCCATACATTTCCAGGGCTCTTGCTAATGGACCTTTTAAATGATGACAATGAAATACACCAGGCCCTTTGATAAGGGGACTGTTGCTACATTGCATATTATTTTAATGTTATTCTACAAAATAACCATTATAATATCATTATTATTTTTTAACTCTGGTTTTATTTTGTCACACCAACATTACAACAATCTACATCTAAAATATTTCCTCATTTGTGCAAAGCACATTTCTCTGCCAGGGGTAATGAAATGACCAAGCAGTGACCCTCATTTTTATGTTTCTCCTACTGTGAAGAGGAATTGAAGATGAAATGTAGAAGCTAATAGCTGTGCAGCCCCAGTGAATCTAGCAAATCTAAAGAGCCCAGCCATGGGATACATTTAAATATTAAAGCAGTTTTTATGTGCTCTAAACAATATTTGATGCAGCTCTCAGTATGCTTTAATCTGGCTAAATGGTTATTGTGTTATGTGTCCTAGCTGTAAAACTGTCTAGCTCTTTTGTGGTCAGGATACTTTTCCCCACTGCAATTTAGATTGGACGTGGATAAACATAAAGGACCATTCTCCAAAATGTATCTTGTACAGGTTAATCCTGCATGGAGCAGGGTGCTTAGAAACCAGTCAAATTTATTTAAGACTTTCTTCCTTATGTGCATCATGACAACTGCTCGTAGGGTAGGGAGGGTGCTGGTTTTCTGAGGGGAAAAAATAAGAGGAACTTGACACAGTTCAGTCGTATAGGGAGAGTGGCATCTGGCAAGGTGCTTGGTGTCTTACCTTAGCCTGGCTACAGTGGGAGTTGTGTGTTTGCATATTTGAAGTGTTTTCTTGCTGGCTTCATTGATGAACACGAGAAAATACCTTTTTTTTTCTGGTGAGACTCTTCTGTTTCCCGTTGACAGTTTCTTGGGGTGCAGGAGCTCCTGTTGTGCTGGCGATCAGCGCTCGGGGCTGCCGGGATGCAGCAGTGCCCTTGGCGAGGATGCAGCTTGCCTGCTCCCACCAAGCAGCAGCAAAGTCTCAGGGCTGAGGCAGGAAAGATGAGGCAGGAAAACCTTGACTAGCGGCTTTTTCTTGATTGCTGGCTTGTAGAGAAACAAACGAACACAAACGTCTTAATTCGTCTATGCCTCAGTCCATTTTGGCTGGCACGTTTGCTTTGGAAAGCAAAATGCTTGCTGGAAGTTGGCTGCTTCAGCTGATGGAGCATCTCCAGGTAGAGGCGTCGGATTAAAATAAGTTGTTTGCATGCACCAGGACTGCAACTGAATTTCCTGCAGGTCTGTGTCTTTTGTGGGCGTTATTCCAGGCTTAAAAAGGTGCAGATGGAATTTTTCCTGGTTTTGCAGCCTTCCTAACAGAGCTCTCCGGTGTCCATTCATGAGCGAGCTCAGGTTGTATTGTTTTCAAGAGAGGCAACAATAATTTCTTGCCTCCTTTCTAGCTGCCTAATTCATGTTCCTGAGATGTGTAGGCATCCCTTTGCCATTGCTTTCTCTCCCAAATGTGGTTGAAATAGGCTAGTGACCTCAAAAGTGAAAAGGATGCA
Source organism: Harpia harpyja (assembly GCF_026419915.1). Classification (NCBI taxonomy): domain Eukaryota; kingdom Metazoa; phylum Chordata; class Aves; order Accipitriformes; family Accipitridae; genus Harpia; species Harpia harpyja. The sequence continues at coordinate 39,885,946 of NC_068949.1, read as the reverse complement.
TATAAAGCCTAATTATTCCTTATTTCTTTAGGAAACCAGGCTAAATATGGAGAATATACACATTCTGCTTTTTTTCCTCCTAATTATTCTAATAAAAAACCCACCACCACTTCCCCTCCTCTCCCTCCCACCCCTGAAGAAAAAATCCAACCCCCAGGGTAGCGTGGTTATAGTAGTAATAAGGGGACAGAGCATTTAGTAACCTCTGGGAATGGGGTTTCTGAATTATCTTGAAGTCTTGAAATTACTTTAGTGATCTCCTTTAAATCCCAAGTGGGCAGTGATCCATATTGTAAACCCTTCACACGTAATTTGACACAATTAGCAAATTCTGCTTCTGAGACCATCTTGTGACTTGTGCTGAAAGCGTTTCCTACAGAGGAGCTGTGGGCTGTCTAGGTCTGGGCGGAGGTAAATGAATCAGCTGTGGGGGAAAGCTGATATTGTCCAGCTTACCCTGAGCCAGGGTGATGCTGATTAAAGAAAGTCTAGTTTATCCACTGTCAAAGGAAATGTTTCCCTGTTCATGTTCCAAAAATAAAGCAGAACGTTGCACACAACTCCAGTGCAGGTCTTTCCTGGTCTCTGAGTTACTTTTGGTCTAACCTGTTTTCCTCAAACAAAGCAATTTCCCGATTCCTGTAACTGACCTTCCTATCGCCAAGTCGAATGATCTTTGTCAGTGTGACTCTTTTATGATCTTGCTAATGAACTTTCCGTTTTATGCTTCTTGTCTGATTAGTAATGCCAGAGATTTAACCAAGCAGAGATAATTCATTAGTCTGAGCCATAGCTCTGAGGGCACGGTGTCAGACCCTCCCTCCCTGCTCTGTGCACTCCATTAGTTTCTCTGTGCTCTGAGATCTCCTCCATTTTTTCCTGAGGGAAAATGCAGAAGTCTTCTCCTACTGCAGATTCTTTATGTATTGGTCATTCTCGACTCATTGACAGTGAAATTCATAGTATCATTTTGGAAACTCTTAGGCAGTGATTTTTTTTTTAAATCCATATTAAGTTTCATGCAGATCAGTGGAAACAGAAAAACATCCATAGGCTTTTGTAGTGTAAAAAGATAAGTGATTAATTGCAGTTTGTGGATGCAGCTATGATTATTTATGCTACAATTCCCTTCCTTTTTGATGTTTTAATTTGCAGCCCTTAAAATTCAGAAGTGAAGTATTTAATCTGTTACTGAGTAAGTGTTGAAGTCAGTGTACTGTAGAGAAGGAGGGAGATTTCTATGAGAATGACTCTGTGCATGACTCAGTGTGTTGGTTTGATCTTGTGCTTCTTGTCTGCTGATCCCAGGGGGTTGTCTCCTTTCTAGATGTGCTTTATGAGATTGGGAAGTAGATGCTCAATGGACTAACGTATGTGCATGCTGCTGCCACGTCTGCGCTGGCTTCGTGACCTGTCAAGACTTTGACCATTGCTTGGCCACACTCTTTAGCAGGTTGTAACAATTCCACATTAGAAACCTGGTTCTGCCAAATAGGTAGGCTGGTGAATAGGCAACAGCTGGTATGGTGGGGGGTTCACCTGACAGACGGATTAAAACTATGGCAGGATAGTTCTTCTTACCTCCAGTGGTAGAGCGGGTTCCTAGGGTGAAACTGGCTACAGCAGGGAGAAGAGCTGGGGGAAAGGCAGAGGGACTCACTGACAAAGCAAAGTCACATGCAGGAAGAGTGGGAGCAATTGTAAGGGAGATACCTTGGAGTAGTGTGGGAAACACCTGTAGACCACTATTATTTGAATGGTATGGATCATACCATTCATGCATACTCATATGGATCATGTCACTTTTTCAGGCTAAAGCAATGGAAGACCTCTTTCGCTCCACTCCGTTCACAAGAAGTGTGTCTGCTGCTGCAGAGTGGCTGGTGTTGCAGAAAAGATCAGCTTAAGCTTCTGGGAGAAGTGGGAAAGAGATCAAGGGCTGGGACCTGTGGCAGTGGGGCCTCTTCCTTCTGGAAAGAGAAACAGAACCGGACTTTGTACCAGCTCTACCAGCAAGGCTGGAGTCAGAGCAAGGGGGACCTTGCAGGGAGTAAGCATTGATATGGGTATGGGAGTCCTCCATGTCAGAACCTGCAGCAACAGCCAGGTGAGTTTTTGGCTCGAAAATCTCTACTAAGGCAGTTTGGCTGCTCTAGTACCTTTCTTTGGACCTTTTAATTAGCTTTTGCCCAATTTCATAATCACTGCAAATTGGGTAGATTCACTAGATTCACTCAAGTAGTACCAGATTGTGCCAATGACAATTTTAAAGTTATTTCCTCATAAGCAGTGGGTGCAAACCTGTATTCCTTGTGTACCCCCAACTACCAGGGAGAACAGTCATCGTTAATCTGTCAGTGACACGGTCATGCAGTGGACAAAGGGACTTGGGAGATTCTGCACGGATGCTTATTAGCTCCACAAAAGTCATATGTTTTGCAGCATGGACACTGTAAAAATTGTCTCCTGCTGCTGGTTTTCCTTCCCGTGTACAGCATGCAGGTGTTAGCAGGACATGCCAGACAGTGCACGTCAGGATCTCTTTGTGATTATTTCCCCACTGCCTTACATGTGCCCTTCTCACTTATACTGCTGTTGCTACAGAGGGTAGGCAGGATCTAATTAAAGACAAGGAGGGATGGATCTGCATATGTTGCTTGTGTTTGGGGACTGTCTGGCTCAGAGGAGTAATAATTGGCTACAGGGCCTTTCACCTCTATGGCACGGCTTTGAATGCAGATCATCTTAGTGACTTTTAATGTCATTACCATGTGACAGCTGTCTTCCGTGTGAAATTAGCTGGTAGTTTGAGTGCTCTTTCTACAGAAAGCCAATATCAATAATTACCACATCAAATGGTGCTATTAGCACCCTTATATATAATTTGAAGTTTAATGAATATGCTTCAAGTATACATATTGGCATGTGTTGTAACAACATTGGAATCAATATAAATCCACTTAGCTCCGTAGTTAAGTCTACATATAGAAATATATGCTGGTGGTAAGTACTTGGGATACAGTAGGATATAGCAGTAACATCTAACTGGAGGATTCTAACAGCTTTCTGCAACTGCTTTTGGGGTCCCATTATTATATAGGGCATGTAAGCTCATAATGAATTTAAAGTCAGTCTGTGTGACTATCCCCTAAATGTGTAAAAATCACAGTGAAAAAGCAGCATCAACAGGAAAGGTCAAGCTAGTTCAGGGAAAAGTCCTTCTTGATAAATGACTCCCATTTCCATGGTGAGAGCTGTAAGGAGAGATATCTCTTATTAGACCAGCTGATACAGCTGAATGAAACAGATAAGCTTTTGGACACATAGACTCTTGTTTTTGATGTGCCAGCCTTAGATTAAGGCAGCAGCCCAGCTCTTATTACAAACTTTTGCACTTTGCCAGCTGTAACTGGTTTGTCTTAAGAGGTATGGTACATGTCCTCCTGATTTACACCGTCCATGCTGGTGGCTGTGGTCTGAACAGCAGCCATTTACAGAATGAAGTTTTGCCACTTTTTCTGTGGGGAAAAAACAACCCCATGAGAGACACCAAGGAAAAGTGCTATGGTTGAAGGTTGACCTCAAATTCTTTGCTTGTGTCCTCTGATGCCTTTTGGAGTTCTGTTCTCCATTGCAACCCTAACAGCAGCAATAACACAGCTGTGAACCATTGCCTCATTCCCCTACCTGAGTGGGAAGCTAAAGAGGATGCTTGGAATGTTGACTAAATGTATTTGTGCTGGAGAGCAATGGCTTCTCTGGAAAAGTGTTTTTTAAGAGCAAGCTTTTTCTGTTGCATGTTCCTCCTGGACCATAGAGACAAACAGCTCCAGCAGAGGAACCCATGGTGCAGGTCACTGGCAGGGTGGGAAACCTGAGTCTGTGTTACTGCTGTACCTCACTTGCTCTCATACCGTATTTATGCAAAGAACAACAGATCCTACAGAAAAGGCTTGCTGAGAAAGACACTGTCTTGCCCCACTCTGAGGGATGAAAAGGAATATCTGACATCTTGACATTTTTCATAATATGGAATTCTTTTCTCCCAGCAGGTCCTTTTCAAGGTGATGAAGGGAAATGTTCTCAGCATGACTGTTCCTTGCTTATGATCTCTGTAGATTTTCTACTCAGTTGATTCTGTAGATTTGCATGCAGTCCCTTCCTCCTCAAAATCTTGTAATACCTATATACTCATACACTATTATGGTAACTTGTTCTCCTCAGGGTGAAAATGATTAAAACCCCCATAATTCTGCAGTCCCCCATAATACATGTAGCCCCTCCTATTAGGTAATGAAACCATTATTCACTAACAAATTAAACATGCGAGTCTGTGAAGGTCTTTTGTAAACAGATAAGGTGTTATCTGTTAGAGAAGAGAGCCTCCAGGCTATCACTGAAGAGCATATTTTACATAAAATGAAGGATGTTCCCGAGATCCTGGGAAGACCCAGTAATAGAGACTGTCTTTCTTTACAATGACAAGAAGAGTGGCTTCTCAGGCCCAGTTTCTTGGGGGTCTCCATATAGTGTTTTTAGAATAGGTTAGAGACACATCTGTCAGAAGTGCCAGAGTTCATGGCCCTTTCTGGATGACCTCCTAAGGCCCCCTCCAGACCTCTCTCCTATGATTCTGTGATAGATTCATGCCTGGGCAAGCAAAAGAACAGATCTCTACCAAAAGAGGTGGAAATGTTGCCTAACACAGGATTACAGAGCAAGGATAACTCATTGGCTAATTTGTGGCTATGGATCTCCTAGCAGAAGGCTATAGGACCGATTGTAGACAGCTTCTTACTGAACAAAGCCACCCTATTGCTAAGGGACTTTCTTGTTTTGCCACTCTGCAATCCCTGCTCTTGGGGTCCTTTCTGCACTGTGACTCGAACTACAGGCTAGAAAGGAAAAGCTTCAGTAACATGAGTGGAGATACAACAGATTGGAATGGGAATACTTGGTTAGCCCTTTGTGCTGCCTGCTGCTGCTGTGATCCCTGTACTGCAGTGCATTTGAGCCTTTTATCCTTTATAAGGCCTTGTTGACCAGGGGTCCCAGAAGAGACGCATGTGGGAGAGGTAGTAGGCTGAGAAATGCTGAGCTGTAGTATTGATGTGGGCTTCAAAATGTCTAATTTTACAAGTGAAGTACTTGACCTGGGGGTCATGAATAGAGGGGTGTTGGTCATTTAGCAATGAGGGACAGAAGCAGCAACTTGCATATGGGAAAATTTAGTGACAGGAGTGGGAAGAAGAAACCCAGGGACATGCGTTACTTGCACAGATACACCGTGTCTCAGTGGGATGGTGGTCTTTTTCATTACCACATCATGAAAGAACCAGCCTGTCCTACTCCAGCCGTGTTTTATACCTTCATCACAAGCCTCGTTCTGCGTGAAAAGCAATTCCCTCACAAATGGCCCTTCATTAGCTGTGGGGTCATGTCAGAAACAATCATCAGTGTATTGCTGATGTGGCCAATGCATCTTGTGAACTCTTTGACCCTAGCAGTCAGCAGGATTTCTTTATGTGAAGCACTAATATGAAAAGCATTAGCATTAATGAAAGAGCTCTCGACCTGGTTGGTGTAAGGGGTCAGCAGAAGTTTACAGACACCTTTGCCTAACATTCCTATCATGCCGGGCAGTTTGACTCTCATCTTGTTTTTCACAGGCTCTGATTAATAATATAATTCTCAAATTCTGCTACAGCCTGTCAATATAGCAGGAATCCAGCAAATCTAGAAGCCACCCTAACTGCAAGTCATCACCCATTTTGGGATTGGTCTGTCTGCTCATATTCACTCATTTATGGTGTCATGTCAACTCATTACCCTACTGGAAAACAAGAAAGGGGCTAGAGCAGATGAAGACTTTGAAGATTTTTTTTTTTTTTGAGAAACCTTACCTTCATGCTTCTCTTGATCTGGTTAAGAATCTCCTCCATGGATGAGACAATAGTTTCCCAACATCTCTTGATCCAATATGTTCCTCCCAGTGGGTGCAATGATAGATGTTGAAGGTCCTGAACAGTCCTTAGTCATTACAAAGAGTATTTGAAAGGTTGCCAACAAATGGTGGAAGGAGAAGCTCTTGTGAAGGATAGAAGACCTTTTTATGGATGCCTTTTTCTTTAAATTTAAAAGTCACTTTTAAAATATATGGCTGTAAACATCAACCTGATTTTTACTTAATCTAGCTTGCACTTGGATCAAAGAACAAATTAATGTTGCATATAGGTAGACAGCACAGCATACTGAATCATATATAGAGTAATAGTGTACATTAACTACAGAACTTGAATTGCTGGATGTTTTATTTCAGAGCCCCCAAAACCTCCAGGTGCCATCTGAGTGCCATAGCTCTTGCCTGTGCTCATGAGGATTGTAAAGGAGAGTCTCAGGTACCCATGGCTGGGAGCTAAAGGCTTGGTGGCCCTTCGGTGATCTCTCAGCTTACTTACTGAGCAGGGGAGAGGACTGGAAATCTTTCTAAGTGAATGGCAAACCAGTTTCACCTGCAGGATGAGCTACCTGTGTCTATAAATTGTAAGTAAATGTAGTTTGGAGTCTTGCATCTGTTTGGGACTCCTGCTTCTGGTCTTTACAGCAGCAACTGAGCATATTATGTTTCATTTCCGCCACTTGCCTTATTCCAACTCCAGCTTTGATTCACAGCTTTGCTAAGCAGTTGTGAGTGGAAGAGCTATCTGTAACTGTTTTGTCAGCCTTACAAAAGTGGTGGGATGTGTATAGGTAGGAGCAATGACTGTGGCGGTCCCAAGACAATAGTATCTTTTTGCTTCTAGTCTAGAGTGCTCTCCTAGCTGTCTGGCATCTCATGGAGCTGGTTATGTTTCAGAGCAAAAAATATGTGGATGCTTGGCTGAGCTATGGGACTAAAAGTTCATTTCAAAACAAATGGTATTTCAGCTGTCTGATTTTTGTAGGAGATGTTTACTTACTGCAGGAAGGTGATTGTATCAGCTAGCGTAAATTTTCAGTGTTCTTAAAAACATGCTTTACTTTGATGGGAATAATTTACTTAATTAGGTCTGTCAACTATTTTTTTCTTGCCCAACTGAACTTTTTCATTCACTTTGTTAGGGTTCTGTTGAAGACATGGGACAATAAAGAGAGATGGTGATTCCTGCTCACAGGTCAGTCCTATGATGGGGTTGATAGTGTCTGTGTCCGGCCTGGAGTCCAGACTCTTCTGTATGACAAGTATGGGATTGACATATGTGCCTTCATCATCTCCAAGTCTGCACCTGTATTCAGCCTACAGGAGCTGCAGCCCTTCCAGGATAGTGTAGAGTAGGCCGGAAAGGTTGAACAACTGAGGGTCCAAGGTGGGAATGCAGAAATGGCAGGGACTTTGGCTCTTTGGTCCTTATTATCCACGGTGTCATCAGATCCCACCTTAGAGAAAGAAAAGAGGCTGCCTGGAGAGAGGTGTGGAATATTTCATACTCTGTTTTGGGTAAACATTAGCTTCTGTGGGAGTTGCTTTATTTCTGGATTTGTTATGCTTGGTTTGTCTTGCTGGTTTTAAATATTTGTACAAGTGACTAGAGCTATGCAAACTGTGCCTGAAGGAAACATGAAACAGAGGATAAGAATTAACTCGAGGTACCAAAATTAGTCAGTATCCTAACTAAAAATATTATGAGGCAAACTGAAGAAATGCGGTAGAAGAACAAGGAAGTAATTACGTTGTTCTTACCTGTGGAAGTGAATGTCCAGGGAATGTACTAGTCTGACAGAGAGGCTAGTGGTGAGAGCCTATGTTTAAATAGGTTTATAATTTACAATGTCTTTAAAAGCACTCATTTATTTGTGTTTAGACATACCGGTAGGTAGGGAGACTGCCTGTAAAGTTACTGTTCAGACATGTTGGCTTCTGCTGCCATTTTTGTTGTCGATATTTACCTTGATTTTTTTTGGTAAAGACTTATAAAATATGTGGTAACATTTGCATAGCTGTGCAGATATGGTCAATATAGCCTTTGCCCCATAACCCACCACTTGAGCAGCACCACAAATGCTCATTGCCATCGCATGAGGCCGTGAAGTTTAAAATCGCAGTGGACGAGTTTGTGCAGTGTTGCAGGGATTAGAAATATCTAAGCTTGGGACACACCACCTTACCAAACACAGTTTTCTATCTCATATATCAAATGACAGGATTACATTTACAAGTGTAATAACTTCATGTGAAAACAAGTGGATGCCTTTTAAATTAATTGATTCCTTCCTGTCAGCTGCTGTAGTGGAAGACAATGCTTATTAAGAAAAATATAATACTGCCAAATGGAAAACCCTGAAAACCAGAGATCTCTTGACATGCAGAGAATAGCCGTGGTGGTGAATAGCTGCTTAGAATGCAAGTACATTGGGGTCTGCCTGTGCTAAAAAAATGCTTTATTATTGCTGCTGCCTTAACTGCTGGTTAAAAACAACTCAGCTGACAGTATTAATGGCATAAACCCATTAGAGTGAGAGAGAAATGAGGGAATATGTTTCCTCTAATGGCATTGTTCTGTAGACAAGCACCTGAAAATCATTTTTAGCTTGTTTGCTGAATACAGAGGGATGGAGACACCACTTTGATGTGATGCTAATAAGACCTAGTTGCTGAATATCATCCTCTGGAAGAAAGAGGGGTAATAGCTGAGTGCCTAGGATTCTTCATTGTTCCTGACCAGGCTTGGACAATCCAAGACTTCCTACTATGCAATGAAGAGCTACTTTTATCTTTTTCCTCTGTACTTGTCACTCACTAGAAAAATAGCCAATGCTACTTTTAAAAATTTTTTTAAACATAGGAAGGAGAATAGGAGTAACTGAGTGTTACTTTTGGGCACTGCAGAAATGAAAGTCACTCTGCCTCATTCCCCATTCCTTGATCCATCAGTTCTACTATCTATAACTGTTTTTTGATATTTATTATGGTTTTGTTTGTTTAGTTGTCTCTAGACTGTTCACTGATTATGTTGAATACAAGTGAGCTGAAATCTCATTCAGTAACTGGAAATATTTCCTATTGTTTCATGAAAGTTTAAAGGAAATAAAGTTAAAAGTATTCTTCAGAGGGAAGGACAGACTTAACAGCCTGCTGTCCCCTTACAGCAGCATGTGACTCTTTCAACTCCAAGGGCAACCTCAACTCATGCACTAAACTCCCCAAAGTATTAACACTTTGTAAACTGCTGCAGACATTTCTGTGAGCAGGAACAAATCGTAGCTGGCAAAATCAAAGCCTGCTGAAACTTGCTGCATATGAAGGCAAGATATTTTCTCTCTCTGCTCCTGCAAAGCAGAATGTCTCCTGCAGCCTCTCTGCCTCTGTAGATGAGCTGGGCTTTATTCACTAGCATACATGCAATTTTTCCTCCTAGGAATACATGCAGGTTTTGGAAGACAGCACCCGACAGAAAGGACAATGTCTTTTGGCTCTTGCTTCCAAACGAATTTGTAAGCATGAAAAAAAATGCCTTCAGGAGGTTTAAAAATAGTTCTCATAGCTGGAATTTTTTTTCCATATTTCTACATAACCTTATCCACTTTTACTCCCCTGTTAAAAACTGCAATGGGAGAAAAACAGCAGAAGCAGCAAGTGTTATCTGAGAACTATTTAATGTGATAGCATTACTATCTAACAGGATTTGAAAATGGTGTCTGAGAAAAATCTTAATTTTTAAAGCTTCGTGTTCTGGCAAACAGTTTGCTAGAGATTAGCACTGTAGTTATGATTAGAGTACAATCTGCATTATTCCACAATTTTCCCTTTCATATAGCACATTATGCTAATCACGCTGTATTCCATTTTTCAATAAAAGGTCAACAGTGCACTGTTTGTGCAGAATGTGCAATTTAAACTTCATGTCTGTCATTAGAGATAATCTAGGTTTGCTGTACCAAGTGAGGTTGTCATAGAAACTAGACCTGAGATCTCTGTTTACAGCCTTTGGAGAATAAACACTTTGCATTTATTTCACTGAAAAATAGGCGAACAATTAAATAAGGTTTGAAAACAAAACCATAATGGCCCAGAGAGAGATGTCATTCATCAAAAATCAATATATGTTATGCAGCTGGTAAACTCCAAGCATTCAAGCAGTTGACTGACAGCAATAGTGAAATATTTCCCGGGGGGCTTAAGGGAGTAACTGATAGTGTATCATAACGCCTGGAGCGGAATTAATTTAAATTTGCTAATAAGTTTTGTTCCAGGAATTACAACGCTGAAGAATATTTGTTTAAATTTTTTGCTTTATGTCAGGTAAGGATTTTGTATTAGCTCCTTGGACGTTTTTAATAGCACTGGGAGATATTTTAGGTTTTATTTTCCTGTAACATTCTGTGTCTTCCTATCATAGCTAAACTTTTCTTTGTGGATTATAACAAGGTTTGCAGGCATCCTAAAAATATCACTGCTATCTGCAGCATCATTAGTGAGCAAAAGGGTACAACTTCAAGCTTAACACTGAGGTTTTAGCTTGCTCTTTGTGTGACGTGTTATTAACTTGTAGAGCTCACCTTTGTCAGGCAATGGTATTTAGTAATGTTTCAGGAAAGGATTAGAGAAATATGTGGACAAAGATGACTTCTGTTGTTATAGCACAGTAAAATCACCAAGACTATCAATCTTTTTTTCCTCGGGGCATAATCATATTACCAGCTGGGTGTTTATGTAGGGGTTTTGTCAATGGCATAGCATTACTCTACTGACAAGATGAATTATGCGGATTGTATGTCTTTTGAAGCATCTGAATACTGCCTGACGTCCACACACAAGTATAAATAGACTGTACCACGTCCTTAGACACAAAGGTGTATACAAAACAGGTGGTCTGTTGCCAGCTTTTGAGAAGAAAGTGGAACACAAAAATTGACCGCATCTCGAAATGAAACAGGAAAACCCGCGAAACTTATAGCTAAGGCAAGCTGAATGAAAAGCTTTTGATATTTTGCTTCTTTGACAAAGTAAGCATTTCTCTCCCAGCAGACAGGACAACTGAATTCTTCCAGGCGGGAGGTATCCATGCTCTGCTTTTGAGGGTGTAAAACAAGACAGTGAAGCCTGTTTTTTTTCTGCTGGTGGAAGCTGTGCAATGCTCTGTTTGCTGCAATGCATTTCTCTTCATTTCTTCCAGCAATGAATGTGATCTGTTAGTCCCTAAGGGTTGTCCCTGATATCTCATTTTCCGAGGAAATAAGGGGACAGCTCTGCTAAGGGCTGGCTGCATTGTGTTATGCCATTGGCAAATTTGGTCTTTCAGGTCTATGCAGAGCCCCATGTTCAAATCCTAAAAGAGCAACTGTAATGAATCCAGGCTGATATTCTGGTATTTGTAAGCCTTCAGGCCCTTGGTTTTTGGTGGATGCATTTTCTAAGCAGTACAAGAAAAGATGCTGGGGTAGTTCTGTAAATGCAGTTTCTCTACCTTTCCAGAGCAGAAAATCTTCCCGTGCCAGATGTGTTTGCTCAGCAGCACGCACTTCCCTTATAATTATCAGCTCTATTTGTAGTTCTTGACCTCAGCTGCATCAGTAACATGGCAGGTCTGTGAATCAAGTCCTGGCTTGTTGAACTGCCATTCAGGCAATTTTTATGATACAATATAAAGTAATCCAGTATTAGCAGGAACATAGACCTTGAAAAGCACTTTCTGTTATGCCTGTGCTAATGTTGAGACTCACAGCCCTGCCTTTGGGTGACTGGCATGGCATTGGTTGAAATACTGAGAAAACCATTAACCGTAATAAGTTGTTTATCCTGGTCTTAAGCTTCCCTCAGAACTTTTCCTGTAACTGTGCTGCATTAGCGCAGGGGCCCCAAGTCTATAGACACCTTCAAACAGAGAAGCTAAAGCAATGACAGGGGCTCATAGACAGTGTCTACACTTGACTGAACAGCCTCAAAGGCTTGGAAAAGCCCGGGGGACATCTGCCAATGTGTCTGCAGGCTTGGAGCTCAGGCCACATCAGTGAGCAGTGTGCCTGTATTTCTGGATTTGCAAATGGTGGGTGTTGCCTGCCTTTTTTGTGTGTCAGGTTTTAATGGACACTGCTCGTAACACTTTAATTTCAGCATATCACAAAAGCTTAGGTCAGTAGGCATATCACAAACCCTTCACTTGAGGTGGGAAACCTTTGTCTGAAAGGAATTGCCATGCAGATCCAAAGTGGTTACCCTTAGTTTCAGCCTGGCCACATTTTGCAGCTTGTTTGTTCCCCTGCTCCCGCCAGGGGAGAACATCTCATCTCTGGTATTGTTCTTGGTTTTATTGGCTGCATCTCTCTCTGCCAGTGGGTGTAGCTACATTGGAAGGTGGTGAGGGAGGCTGGTGATGTACCTGGGTTTTGCTTGCTAATGGCCATGACTTGGGCACAGGAGCAGGAAGATCCTCAGTGCTCTGAGCAGCCAGTGCTGTGGAGGAAGGTGGCTGCTGTGTTTGGCACTCCTGGGCCCCTTTGATAAGTACAGCCATGGGTAGCGGTGACAAACATGCAAATAGTTATGGCTGCATCTGAGAGGGATGCAAGGAGGTAGCCTTGCCTGCTGAAGTGGAAGGAAGCATTTTCCCCTGGTGTGATCTGCCTTCAGTGCTGATGGCATGTACTTTGAGGCTTGGCAAATTCCTAGCTACTCCTTTCAAACTGAGAGAGACATTGACATCCTGGCCAGCTCTTTGGTCTAAGCACAGTGAACTGAAATGCATTTCAAATGCTCTGGAGTGAAATCTGGACTCTGACGTTGTCTGTGACAAAAGTCCCATTGATTTTTTTTTTTTTTGAAGCAGAACAGGAATTACCTCTGTATTATGCATTGCATGATATGTGGCATTATCCTTCTGGCTGGAGAAACAACTATCAAGTGAGAAGGAGCACTCTAACATAGTCTCTGCTACTAGATTTCTTTTTTTATCTATATGGCAAAAATGTGTTTAATAAAAAGTGCTTGGTTTGGCAGTTAGTTGAGAGGTGTGCTTTCCAAAGGCTTACTAGATAGGACTCACCTTTTGACCTATGCTATGGTAGGTTTTTTTGATTAGCTATGAACCTCTTTGTCTTTTGTAAGAGATGGAGTGAGTATCTGAGTGTACCCTGAACAATCTTCTAGTTAGAGAGGGAATTATGTTACTCTATTTCCCTGCAAATATCTCTTCATTTTCTTTTGAGCATCTGTAGTCACGTTCTCCAGGTAGATGATTTTCCTTGTAATTCTCCACATAGATAAGAGCTCTATCATGCTCAGCATGGATTTTTCCATTTCCAGTTGCGGGCTACTTCTCACTTTTATCATTGAATTCCTCCTCTCTACTCCCTGGTATTTATAGGTTACTGTCACCTCTTTCATGTTTGCAAGCTTCATGCATCCTGTTCTCCATGCTCCCTTTATGGGAAATAGTTGCCATTGCTGCTGTAGGAGGGAAGAGGGTGGGAAGAGCAGCGATTTCTCAGGTTATACTGGTTTTGTTAAATGATGAAGCCAGTGTCTCCTTTCAAGAGGCAGCTTCCTCTGCACTTGCCTTATGCTGGACTGAAGTATGCTAAATGAATTGTAGCTAGGGCCATAGATTTTGTTGATGTGGCAGTTGTGAAGTCTGAGGCAGTTTTGGCAGTTATCAGTGGTTTTTTAAATCTCGGAGCAAGCTTTTTTTCCACAGAATGAATGAAAAATGGAGATCTGTTACAGCTTCTTCCTTTGCATGCTGCTCCATGCCTTTTGAGTGGGCCCTGCTTGAGGGACTTTATGGCCTTATCCTCTTGGTGAGAACATTTTGGTGTAGAGGCCAATAAGAACAGGGATTGCAGCTTCGCAAACCTTGCACAGGGACTCTGGTGGGCAGCCTAAATCTCAGCTGGTGCTCCTGTGTGAGCAGAGCCAGACGTCATCATTTGTCCTGCTGCTGTTTCAGATCATGGGCATACATAGAAAGATCGATAGAGCAATTGAATCAATGTTTCTTGAAACCTCTTGTTGAAAATATACTGCACCTTTTGTGATGGACAGATTCTCCATCTCCACCTCCTCAGGCTCCTGGGCTAGCCGGCTGATCGCTGGTGGTTTTGCTTTGTTGGCTCTGCCCTGGTGCCCTGCCAAGCGCCTTCTTACACAGAAGACAGACATGTATGTGCGTGTAAGTGGGCGTGCAACAGCATCCTTCCTAAAGGCAGCGCTTGTGCCCTTCTCATGAATATTTCAGTCTTCACTCTCGGTGAGGAAGAGCAGAGTTGGGCAATAGCTGATGTGGCTGGAGGTGCGGGACCAAGGTGCTACCCACAGGGCAGGGATCCCCCCGGCAGAGCATCCCTGTGCGCAGGAAGGAGGCTCAGCAGTGCCCACGGCGCTGCCTGTGAAAGTCAAGGCCATCGCTGTGATAGCCTGATGACAAAGCTTAATTACCCTCTGTGTTCAAATCTTTCCAAAAGGCTGTGATGCCTCCAAAAATGGGATGATTATAATGGCCATTCTTCAAGGAGCCAAGGTTAATCTATAGAGATCATACGCTCGCACATGGTGATGTGTTATTTGTCACGTTCGCCGTGCCCGTTTCACCGTGACCTCTCCTCCCTTTGTTTGGCTTTGTCTCCTACCGCGTGCACCGGGGAGGGACAGCTTTCTCCGAGTCGATGTGGCATCTGCCCCTGCCTCCACTTCTGGGTGCTACAGGAGTAATAAAAAAAACCCCTCAGTGCCTGCTGACTACTTCCCCAAATTCTTGGGCTTTTCATTCAATTGCTCCAAAGTATCAAAAAAAAAAAAAAATAGCAATGTTTGGATCCTGTTTTACAATATTTTTGTGAAGGAGCCGACTGCACATGGTGCGTGCTGAAGCTGATTTTGAAGGGATGTAAGACAAAAGTAAAATGACAGTTGAAGATTATGACTAGAATTTACTGGAAATTTAATTTGGTTCAGAAATTTTTATTTTAATGAGAAAAGATGTCTCTAAAAATTCTGTTTTGGAAGAACTGGGATATAATGTTACAGCTTACTGCTGCCTGCCTCAAACTCAAAGGTTTTAGTCAGTTTTAATTTCTGATTGTCTCTGTTTCTTTTTTTTTCTCTTTTTTAATAACAAAAAATCCATAGCGAGAGTTTCAGTCTGTCAATAGGGTTATTTTCCAAGACAAAATAATTCAGAAGGACGGTCAGTACTTGGCAAAACTGGCATCTATGAAATGAGCAGACAACAGAGAGCTCATATGTGACTCCAGAGCTCAGCAGTTAAATGGTTGTGTCTCCAGCTTGGGCCAGTGTATTTTGTACAGTCGCTGCAGGGAGAAAGCGGTGGGGGAGGAGAGGGCAGAGGCTGGTGCTAATGTTTTTAATTTCTCATTTACTATCAGGCAGCACCATATGGAGCAGAATGAAGCATATAGAGGAAAGAGGGATGGATGGCATTTTTCCCCTGAGCTTCTTGTCAGAAGACAAGGAAAGTGAATTCTCTGCAGGTAGCTTGAGCCTTGCCAGAAAAGTGGCTTTTATGATTGCTAATGGTGGTGAGGACATTTTTTTAATCAAATGTGTGGGCTTTTGGATTTTTTTGTTGTTGTTCTTAATAGGATGAGTGGGATTGACTTATGCCACTCTAATATTTTCATAATGTCAGTGCATTATTTTCTTACAGCGTTCAGAAGTATGCTAGGTACTTGTCACAATCAAATATTATTTATTTGGAGACTC
Source organism: Harpia harpyja (assembly GCF_026419915.1). Taxonomy (NCBI): domain Eukaryota; kingdom Metazoa; phylum Chordata; class Aves; order Accipitriformes; family Accipitridae; genus Harpia; species Harpia harpyja. Next base: position 39,870,252 of record NC_068949.1, on the reverse strand, counting down.
GGTAGGATGCCCAGGCATCTGAATGCTTCTAAAAGAAACACTGCTGCTTTGACTGATTGTGCAATGGCACTTCTCCTCCCAGCTGCATCTCATAATCTCCGACTGCCAGCAGACCTGTGGTGAACAGTGACTCTTTCCCCTGCTCAACTGCTTCTCCTCTGACATCTCTTCCTCCCACAGGTTGCATCGGCTTTTTTGCAATGACTGCTCAAAAGCTGAAAGCTTTGCACTTGCTCAAAAGGCAAGGGCTTTGAAACTGGGGGGAGGGAGGAGAAGAGCCTGCCAGAAAAGTGATGCCCTTGACGATCTCGTGTTGTAACTTCTGTGCAGAGGGTACTTGAGAGCTTGTGGGAGCTCTGAGCTCCTCTGTAGCACTAGGAAGGCACAAAAGATGCAGGTATGAGTAAAGGCTTGGGACAAACTTTTCAATAAAGCATCTCCTGAGGGCTGCTTTGGAACTGTGACATCCTGAAACTAAAGCTATGCCTGGTCTGTGTGAACCAGGCTGCTTTGTGTCAGCAGGGAGGCCCCAGCAGAAAGCTCCTCTAGTCCCTTGGCGATGAGACCAAAAATTGTGTGTGTTTCTGTGCACGTTTAGACACACAGCGCTCATCCAGCTCGCTAGTGCCTCTGCCAGCAGGGTGCCTCTCGAGCCTCAGGGAGCAGATAAATCTATTGGCACGGCTACTTCAGCTCCCCTCCAGCCTCACGCACCCTCAGCTCAGCATGCTGCAAATTTAAATGATTTAGAAAGCATTATTTGCCAGCTTCCCTCTTTAATGGGTATTAGTGTATCTTCCATCTATTCCTTGCGCTGAGGTCATTGTTTCGTAGCTGCAAGGCTGTGACCTTGTGACTCCAGCTCTTAATTGTGTTTTAAGACTACTTTCCTTATCCATAATGGACTTGCAGCACAGTCAAAAATGAAAGGCGATGTTTGTAAAATATTGGGTTGAGGGTAGCTCAAAAAAACCTCATGAACCCTCTCTCATGAGTCTGACTTACAGCCCCGTTGACAAAAGATATGCATGCACATGTCAAAAATGTTCTTCTTGGTATGGTTTTGAAATGGAGATGTACTTGATGTCCAAATATTGATCCTCCTTTAGAAGTTTTACCTTCTGTAATCCATTCTCAAAAGCCTCACTGTGTTCTTCCCAAAGGTAAATAGACATTCAAAACAGGTCATTGTGTGCTGGGGGTCTTGGCTGTCCTGTGTTCAGGTCCTTTGAGCAGCAGCATCTGCCCACAGATATTTGAAAAAGTTCTTTTAATGGAGAGGGTGGAAAAGTGCTGTGATTTGTTTCAAGTTTCTGCTCCCCCCATGCATCCTCTGTAAATCTGAAAGAAGCATAGATAATCCTCAGTGAGAGATGGTGGAGGAGTGTCTGGTGCTCCTCACAGGTGTGGCCTGGGGGAAATTAATACAAAAAAAAACTAGGAAAAAGCCTGGAGTGGGTACTAATCCTGCCCTGATTGGTCTTCCAACACTTCAGACAAGACACGGTCCTTCTCCTCCATTATGCGATGGGGACTCTCTCCTGCAGAGCCCAGCACCTGCCTTGGTCACGGCATTTGAGACTTTTCTGGCTCCTTGTGCTTTATGATTAACTGCTGGTGCAGGGAGGGCGCATGAGGGCCCATGTCTTGTGGCCCCAGTCATGGCTCACTGTCCCAAAGTAGGCAGTAGTTGGTATGCTTGGATATTAAACACGTGGAAAGCTACTGTCAAGCTGCATATACGTGTATTTCTTACCACTCACTGGTGGCTGTCTCTTCATGATTATGCATTACATCCTGGAGCTGGTATTAAGGAACTTGTTTTCCTTTGCTAAGAGAAGCGTATACAGAGGAAACTATCTCCTGATCAAAGCAGAAGACTCAGTTTCAGGGTTTCTGATTTGTCTTCCCTTTGAGTTGACTATTCAGTACCTTATTTTTTTAATGCTCGCACTGCAAAACAGATGCAGTACCTGAGTTAAAGCAGTGCGGTGAGTCATGGTGCTTTACAGGCTCAGGAAACACACACCAGGGTACCTGATGTGGATATTTTTGAAGGTGAGGGAGACCTGAGCTGAATCACTGAATGTTTGCCAATGCAAATTTGTTAAATCTGCTGGGAAGTGTTTAGCGTACATGCTGAAACTCTCAAACTTCCAAATTTGTGCAGAAGAAAGGCTTGTTTGGACTCATTGCTAATCTGCGAGAGGTGCTCGCTTCCCTTGTCCGGCTGGCAGCTTTCCCAGGCAGTGCATCCAAGTCCTGAGGCAGCAGTCACAGATCATGTCACCGCGGGGAAAGGACCTGTGCTGTGCACAACGTTTACGATGGCAAGGGAGGAGATTGGAACGAGGCTTTCAAGGAACCTAAGAGAAAGGAGGTAGGTGACCTTGAATTGAAAGCGTCTTTATCCTATTTCTAATCTGAACCTTGCTGGATCAGGACTGGCTGAAAATTATTCTCTTCTGCTGGTTGCTCAATGGCCTGTGTGAAACATAATTGACAGATTTGGCCACGACGTTGCCAAGTCTTCAGGCTCCCTGCGAGTAACACAATTCTGGCCCCTGCTGCGTAGAGCCTCTCTTACTGTAACGTGAGGCATTGCTTACTTTCCGTGATATTTTGGGGGAGGAAGGCAGTTTTCTGCCCCACACAATGACTCACAGCTGAGAGAAACACAAAGCCACAAGCTCACGGGCTAAGTTTAGTCTGTTGTTTAGTTTGCTGCATGCATCTCATGAGACCGCTTTCATACAATTTGTATTAACACTTGTCCTTCATTAAGATAGCATTGTGGTTTTTTGCATAATAGAAAGTTATGCCAGATGATGTTAGAAATAGGCTGCAGGAGCTAGAATCATCCCAGCTAGCTGTAGGTGCTCAGATGAGGTGGGTCTCAGCTCCTTGTAGTCAGAGGAGAGAGGCATTTGTGCTTTGAGAGGGTGACAGGTTTGGGCCCTGCAGAGGGACCTCTGAGTCCCCATTGTCAATGGGGAGAGAGAGGGGTGACGAGGCTCCTAACTTAGGCTCCCGGGTGATGAATCTGAAATTGTACTCGGTGAACTTGAGTTGAAAACGCTAATAAAACAGAGGTCCCTCCCTGTCACTTCAGCCATGGGCTCTCAGAGGGGAAATGACGGAGGTGGCTGTGCCTCACTTGGTAGCAGGGGATCTACGTGGCTCTATTGGTATGTCCAAGGAGATTAGGACAAGGTGTTGGCTCCCCTGCTGTTGCTGGCCCAATTTTTGGGGATGGGCTTTTCAGCTCAGCTGGAATCTCTCAGCCTTTTCTATCCTTGAGACCCAGGCTCAGTTCCTGCAGATGATTTGTATGCGCTCATTGCTGCATCTCACTAGCGGTTAAATCACAGCCTGCCTCTGGAGGCTGCGAGCAGAAGGGTGACCACTGTTTTTGGTAGCTCAGTGTTTGCTTGTGGTGACTCCTGTTACAGACTGGCTCACTTAGGGGAAATTTCCCCAGAATTGACTTCAATAGAAAAAGTTTGATAATTCCGTGCTTCAGGCTTACAATTTGCTGGTGACTTCTCAATGTATTTTACAAAGAGGATATAAAGGACTGTGGCATCATTGACAGGATGCACCTATAGAATGCCATCATGGGAGCATGGGGCAGGAAGCCCTGATTCAGCCACTGGATCCCATCAGGTGCTATCACAGGGAAAGTGCGGTGTTGAGACAGGACTCTGGATATTGTGCCAGTGCTGGTTTTACTGCAGTGCTTTCCATGTTTAACGTGGCTAAATGAGGCTGTCTCTTTAGGAGTGTCTCTGTAGGAATGATGCTTCCTGTGTACCTAGAAACTGCCTAGCTCTGCTTGGGTAAGGTCTGAACAGGTAAGACTAGAAAAGAAACTATTTTTTGAGGCAGCAGGTACTTTCTACAATGTATGAAGATTTCACTTGGAAATGGGGCACATCTTAGGCATTGCCAAGGAGTTCTGTAGTACTCAAGGCTGGTTCTCCAGTCTGAGCCTCGACTGGTTCAGTTATATCTAGACATTCCCATTCAGTGGATGTTTAATATAAAGTGAATTTGCATCTAATTTCCAATTCTTTTTCCAGTGCTACTGTCTGTTACATTCCCCTGAGACATTTACCTAACCTCTAAGTTGATCCAGTCTCTCTTTCTGGAGGTGAGGCCTTGCTGCATTTCACTAGGGATCAAATGGGGCAGCAGTCTTCCAGGGGTTAAGCATTTACTGCAGCTAAGGCATGTGATTTGATCAAAGGTTTTATCCCATGGTGTGAAAATACTGCTTTCCTGCTCCTGCCCCAGGACCATAGCTTGGGCACTGCTTGCTCCCTGCACGCAGGGTTTCAAACTGGCAGTTGGAGAAAAAAAAGTGGAGGTGGCAAAACCCACTAAAGCGGCAGAAAGAGCAACAGGTAATGAGAGGGGAAACACAGTTGCTTTGCAAAGTCTTGAAAGATATTTGGATGCCAGAAGAGATGGCCGAGAAGCGATAAATATCCTGAAGGGCAGACAGTGAAGTCCAGCCCCGTTGAGCACCACGGCTCTCAGTGAAGCCCTTCATTACCACCTCCTCGTTGACATCTTCTTCCTCTTCCCAAGGCAGCTGACACAAAGCAAGTTGAAGGGATGGCATTCTTCCACAGATGCTACTATGCTGACTGCTTAATTTAGTAGCGCTTTGGCAATTCCTCAGTGCCCAAAGCTGTCAGAAGAAGCCTCCGTGCAGTGAGGGGAAAAAATAAACAAGTCAAAGGCTTCATTAGGGAACGAGTCCATCAGTCGTGGCTGGGGGCGAAAGATGAAGCCCTTTGCTTTCCTGGGGCTCCATAGCAGGTTTTCCTGTCTTGTATCCTTTGCATTTGCCTCACCTTGGAGTTGTTGCTGTTGACCCTGGTGTAGCTGCCACACAAGCATAAATTGGATGAGAGCTAATTAACTGTCAAAACCCAGGGCAAAAGACAATAAACCCCTGCTTCACCTCCTGGTGGGTTTTAGTCTTTTCTCTTTGATGTGACAGCTTGTGCTCCATTCCTTTTGCAAACAACTCACCATTGCAGAGGAAATGCAATACAGCAAGGCAATCACTTATCACCAGTGACAGCAAATAAACATGAAAAATGGGCTTTGAAATACTAAAGGACAATGATCAGAAAGGTTTTTTCTTTCATCCTAAATCATGATGTTTAGCACTCAGCTGTAGTATTATAAGTTATTTATAAATGTCTTGGCTTGTTAGGAAATATATGTTTTTATATAAAGATAAATAATGTTTTTAATCAGATGATAAATGTACATGTTCTGCATGGGGAGGGGGGAATGTGGAGAAACCAAGGCAGACTCAGTGGAATATCCTCATATTTATGGGGAGGCACCTAACCAATGAAAATATTGCAAAGTGACATTTGCTCCTAGGCATGTGTAAAACAAACATGTTTATATTGCAAGAAAGCTAATCAAAATTTCTAATGGAACAATTTTCTGACAGAAAATGCAGTTCCATCAAAATCAGCATGTCTTACTGAGGTATCAATTGCACAGATATTTTCAACTGAGGAACATTTTTGTTTTGCTCTGAAAAGGTAGAATTCTTGTTTCCATGTTTGTTTGGATTCTTCACATAAAATGTTGATACACTTTAGCAGGATTTAATTTGTTACATTGCTTTGAAATTCTCAAAACAAAATGTTTAAATGTATCAATACGGATGGGTTCAAAACTGGATTTTTTTGGATTGTCCCTTCATGAGAAATTTTAGATATTTTTTTTTTTTTGGTTCTGATTCAGTGTAAAAACATGCCAAAATGTCAGTTTCTCATATGACAGAAATTCTGTTTTTCACTCGGCTCCAATTATAGCATTTGAATTTTGAAATTCAAAGAAGCTGAGAGAAACAGGAGGCAGGAACAAGATGTGTTAAAATCACCTTTTTCCCCCCCCACATAGACACATGAATCAGCTTTGGCAAACTCAGTGTTTTCCAATGTTGTTGTTGGAATTGGAATATTGGCGTATTATTATTTCCATGCTATTGTAGCCCCGTGGGGATGTATTTCTTCTGGGAAAGCTCAGTCCCTACACCTTAATGCTGGATGCAACCTCCTCATCCCACTGAAGCAGGGTTTTTTGTGGATTCTCATTTCTGCTGCTTTTTGAGGGTCTTGGGTCATTTTATGGATGAGTGTTTAGAAGTAATGGAAGCTGCTGTTCTCTGCAGGTTCTGGAGTATCCTGCTGACTTGGGGGACTGTATTATGGAGTTTCAGGGTCCTCTGTACAGTGAAGCAGCTGTTAGAGCTGCTCACAACAACTCCAGAACTGGGAGGGCTGTGAAGGCAGCAGAAAGCTGCTGTACCTAAAATGAACAACCCCCCCACCCCACCAAACAGCAGTAATGGTGCATCTGCTGTGCTAGCAGCTTTTATTTAAAAACCATCCCCAAGTCTTCCACATACTGTTTAACAGGATGAGCATTCTTGTGTGAGATTTGTTTTCTTTACAAAGAAGTTGTAACAGACTTTAGAGCGGTGTGTGAACAGTTATAGGCGCATATATTCAAGGTTTGGTTTATCTTGCTCTGAGGTTAATAGGTGTAATACCTTTGGAAGGGCTTTTTGAAATGTAAAACTTTACCTTTTTTGTAAACGCACAGGCAAAACAGAAATGCAGAAAAAGCCAGGTTGGAAACAAGATTACAATATTGCCTCAGCACCCCCTTGCCACTGCGCACACTTCTGGGTTATTTCAACTGTTTTGAGGTTAGGGCAGCCTAGCTTAGAAAGTCTTTAAGGAGGAATGTAAATCATGCTGGAAATAAGACTTTTGACAAATATGATGAACACAGATTTACTTCATATAGGATAATTTTGGTATTTGAAAATAAATTCTGTGCAACAAAGGCATTTAGTTACAGGATTTTGACAGGTTTTATTCCAAGAAGAAAATAATATCATCGATTGTTGTGAGCCAGCCCAAATAGGACCTTGTTCATATACTCCTTTTCCATGCTATTTCAAATTATACTGTAGTAAATTTGGGGCAGCTCTACTGAGTTCACTGGGAAGTGACTTTGGTTTCATACAGGTGGAATTAAAAAGTGATTTGGCCTGTTGCATTTGGATTTGTGTCTGATTTAAGGCATCTGGCAGGTTAGCAGGTGTTAACACATTTGCTAATCTGAACTACCAGAAATGGGAGCCCACACTAGGTAATGATGTTGGGGAAGTGATAAGGTGAGAGAGAAAGATGCTTCTTGGAAACGTACCGGTATATCCCAGGCTTTCCAATCCCCATGTCAGCATCATTAGTGCTGCCGAAAGGTGTGCTGGAGGAGCCGCCCAGCCCTGCCAACATACCAGAGGTGGGACCGATGTGAGGTCAGTATGGATGTAGTGCAAACTCCTAACATAAATGTCGTACCATTTCCGTCTCTTCAGAAGTAGGTTTATTACTACTAAGTAGCAATTGAGCTGAGCTAATAATTAGGTCTGTTCCTAGCTATCAATCAGACTCATGTGTGTTTCACTATAACAAACCAACCCTTAATGGTATGTAGGAGTTTGCATATGTGCATAAGCAAGTTGGCTCCTTGCATGACCTTTGGGACCTATTATATGAAGTCCTTGGCCATCCTGACATCATGCAACCCATTGCACTGTCCTTCCCTACTTCATAAAAGGTTCTGATTTGCTTTTGATTCCAGGGTTTGTTTTGCTTTTGAGGGAGGGAGGAAGACAGTATTTCACTGTGGTGAAAGGAGGAGGGGGAAACTGTGCCTACATGGGTCTTCACATGTGATTTTGTTTGGCTTCTGTGTGGTTTTCAGATGGATGGGGAGAATGAACTTGGGTTGCAAATGGTTCACAGTGTGGTAAATTGGCTTGCTGAGAGCCCCTTCTGAAATAAGCCCTCCAACATGGAACAGCTTCATACTGAGCATGTGTTCAAGTACGGGGAAACAATCCTGCAGCAGCGAAAAGCTCTGCAACTTTTGCACTGTCTTGTAAGGAACAGGGTTGTTGTGGTGCTGCGAGAAACTTGGGCAATGATGGTGGGAGGTGTCAGGGTCGGTGGGGTGTGCAGGCTGCTTGACAAGCCTTGAATGCTGAAGTCCTGTTTCAAGGAACTGCAATTGTTAGTAATCAGGCTTGTCCGGATTTTATTGGCTCTGTTGGCTCCTTCAGGGTGACTTTTGGTAGCACACAGCTATTAAATGCAGAGAGTGACTCTGACTCCCAAACAGAAGAGAGTGATGAGAAGGCACGGTAACAGGCTGGGAGGGCAAAGACGTGCCTTGGTAAAAGATTCCTTTAGCTGAATTGGAGTTGTGTTAAGTTCTTCCCCGAGGGCAAATACTTGATTTTATTTATGGCTGCTGAGTCGGAAGAAAGCCTTCATTTTAGACAGGTTTCAGAATTATTTCTCTTCTCTCTCCCACTTGTTTTATTTAACTAGCTGTGGCACTGGCTATCATTTCACATGATAAAACCACTTTGTTATAGAAATCAAAAAAGAAATCAACCTCATAATAAACTAAACTATCCTCCCATTTCTTGGTTTCCAAATCAGGTAGCTGTGGAAATGTTTATACCTCAAGCCTTTTAAAATTCCCAGCACTCCAGTATTTCCCTCCACATAGTCCCTATGTTAGACTCAAGCCTTTTTAAACACATTTATTTTCTGAAGATAACCAAAGAGCTTTTTGTTCCCAAAACCTTCATGCTCCAACACTGCTTGCAACTTCAACAGCAGGATAACCATGACAAGTAAAATTCCTCAGTAGGACTAACATTGGGAGGGGCTCTAATCTTAAACAAGTAAGGATAAATGCTGCTTTTTTCCAGTTAATACTGACAAATGTTGTGCACTGTTTCTTGTCATGCAGGAGCTGGTGTATGATGCTGCCTGCAGTAGGCTGTAAGTGATATTTCATGCTTTAACAAGAGCTAGAAGCCACTTTGCTCCTTATTTGTTTCTGCCCACAAAAAGTCTGTATTGGTGCTACTGGGCTGTGTAAGGACTTGACCTTCCTCTTATTAAAATCAATTGTTGACCAGAAGGTAAAGAATACCAAGCCTTACACCCCTTCATTATAGGTGTCTTGGGTACCAAGGCGATGTCAGGAATCACAAGGGACTGTCCACAGTGACTCGCAGCTGCCATCCAGCTGGAATGAAGGGGGTTATTTGGTTTTTCAGATAACTGAGGCTGTTCAAAGCACTGCAGGTTAGGTCCTGAAGCCAGCATTGCTGCTGCAGATCCAACACCCTGCCGTTGCCATGTGCTCTGCCGTCTGTCTTCACGTTGCCATCTTCTCTGGCTGCTGAAGGGCTCCTCTTTCAAGTGCTGACCTCTGCCTTTGTGTCTGCTAATCCAAACTGAGCATGAGGACCAGACAAGATAATGGTAATAAATAATGTAAATAGGAAAAATTGAGGTAAATGTGTGTTGCTCTTAAAATGGGCTGAAAAAGGGAGAGGGAGTCCTTGGGCGCTGAGGTGACAGTACCTCTGTCATTCAAGTACATCTGACAAAACTGAGCAGGGGAAGGGTCCTGTTCCTCACAGCTCCTGTGGGTTTGCATTGGGTCAGCTCTTGGCTTTGCTTCAACTCAGGGCCTGCATGCCCCAGCCAGGCAGCTCCTGGTTTTGCTCCACATGGGAAGTACCGGTCCTCCTGTATTATTTCCTGTGCCACCCTGCTGTCCCAGCCCTGTGCTCTTGCATTTGGCTTGGTTGCATCCACATTGAGCAGTGTTTGAGCTGTAGACTGATGTTAGTTGGTCAGTTGACCTGAGTTAAGATCTTGCCTTTGATGTCCTAGTGCAGCATGCCCCATCAAGGTAGGGTGACCCATTTAACTGTTTCTAGCCCTGCTGAAAAGCAGAAAACTTAAAACTGCCCTTTCCTTCCCCTGCCAGCTCCCATTTCCCCACTGACCCTCCTGTTGTTTCCTATTGACAGCAAATAGGTAGGATAATCATGTCCTTGGTTAGCAATATCTACCCCCGCGTTGCGCAGTGAGTCATGTCTGTACTTAGAAATGTGAGCAGAAAGCTTCAAATGGGCATAACATAGATGAGGGCAGAGGTAGAGAAATCTTGTTTTACATTCTGCCCTCCCCCCTCACCAGCATCAGTAATATGAGGAGCCCAAGTGACTGAGCTGCCAGGCAGGTTTTGCTCTTCCTCCTCTCTCTAAAGCAGCTTTTAGAGTCCAGGGGGGCATTCTTAAGACACCGATTTGTGCTCAGTTTTGCCACATCCCTGCAAATGGCTCCACCAACCTTAGCCTGCTTTGTATGTCTGCCATCAGCACAGCCAGAATCCAGGAGCGTTGCTTCACTTTGTTAGCGTTCAGCCTGCTTGGCCTCCCTTTCGGGCTACTCCTCTTTCTCAGCGCTGCAGGAGATCACTGCAGCGTGGGGCTGGAGGGGGCTGATGATCTGGCATGTCGAGTGGAGCGGGCTGCAGAGGTCAAGCAATGGACTGATGAATACAGTATGGACCAGTGATTTGGGGTCTACAGTCTGCACAATAACATACTTGTAATAGAGCAGCACACCAGTCTGATTATCTGATGGCTTCCCTAATGACCTCTGTTCAAGACTCCTCGCTGAACCAGCCCTTGTGGCTGTCTAAGGTTTAGCTTTCTGCACCATTTATTTGTTGTCTGTTCCCACTTAAATTGCCAGTCTTGATGCCATATGGCTCACCTAATAGATAAATAAGCCAGTGTATGTGGTGTAAATATTTCCTTCCAAGTTAGATTGCAAATGAGGAAGTTATTTCATTGGAAGAAGTTGAGTTTTTAAAGTAAGATTAACAGAAAAAAGTCTAGCTGAATACTGCTGTAAAGGACTTCATCCTGAAGCTTTTGAATTCCTGATATATCTTTTTTTTTTTTTTTTTGAATAAACTGACTAGATTTTTAATTACTGCAGCAATGTTTAAGCCCATCCTCTGGTAAGACTAAGATCTCTTGGGATGTTATAAATGGCAACAAAAGACCCAGCTCTTTCTTCAGGCAGTGGATATAGCAAGAAAATTTCAGGTTTAAGAGTACTAAGATTATGTGATATAAATGGTATAATGGAAAATACTAGGCAACTTGCAGTGCATTTACTGCTGTACAACCTAATATCCTCAGTTCAAAGCTTAACAAAGCAGTAAAGGCTAAAACAACAACAACCCCTCTCTCCCATGAATGTGTTCTGGGAACAGCATGTAGCTTATTAAATTATTACAGATACTATAAAAGGATGTATCTCAAAGCTCATCTCTCAGATGTACTTGCCTGTATGTGTACATTGAGTTAGCTTGCTGGCAGGCTTGCCAAGAAATGCATATGGGAAGGAGAGGAGCGTCCTGATATTTACTGCCCTTAAAACACTTTGAGGATAACGTGGCCCCATCCATTTCTTGAACCCTGCCCTTTTTCCACAGACTGCTTTAACCTGACTCTGGAAACAGTCATGAGAACAGAGGTGTTTAGCTCGTGCTAAGGAGTCAATGGGGGAAGAAAAATTTAAGGAGAGGGTGGATGGGTTACAAACTTGTCCACTTTGCAGAAATCTGGAGTAAGACTGGTTGTTCAAGATGCAAGTAAGACACATGAACATATTTCAATGTTGTTTTAAAAACAAGTATTTAATGCTGTGCCATCTTCCAGAGCTTAGTGTTAAATGGTTTTTTTGTTTTGTTTAAGAAAAGTTCCCAGGTATTCATGACTAAGCATGACTCCAGTACGGTCTCATAGTACCACTGGGTAGGCAGCATTGGTGAACAGGGGGTACTGTGGCAGTGCCTCCAAGGAGACTGAAATCACAGGGCTTCCCCCCACGACACACCAGTGCCTTGCAGAGGGAAGATGAGGGAAGTAATATTCAGACCAACCAAAAAGAAGATCAAATTTGAGCTATTTGTGAAAGGTGATGTAGCCTTAGGTGAGTTGTTAACATCTCAGTGCATGTAGGTTGCACTCAGAAAAGTTATAGTTCTTATCTAATGGAATAAATTGTCCCTGGCACTGGGTGGTAATTGAGAGTGAGAAGGCTACTGGAGCACAAATATGAGGAGCATCCAACTCTTGTGCACTTTGGTGCCCTTGAAATTTAGGCTTCTAGTTCAACTCTTGGCTTCTGAAGATAAACCCTCTGGCTGAGGCAGGCAGAGAATATTTCTGGGGAGAAGTGGCTGAAACAGCAGAGCTGCAAGAGGTTTGGTCTACTCTGCCTTTGAGAAGCCAAAAGATGGCTGCCTGGGCTGCTGCAAAAACCCACTTGGAGTTTGATCTTGGAAGTAACAGTGACTCTCTATTCGAGGGAGATGCAGCCTTGTGCTGCTGAGGTGCACTATTGAGGCATGGTTTTATCTTGTTTGAATGGGACGTGCAGCTATTTTGCGTTTCTTGGGATTTAGCCATGCAGGATTTTGCCACTTACTGTGAGCAGTAAATGCTGTGAAATGGGGACCTTGGCAGGTGGCTGGGGCTGTGTTTGCAGCTGAGTTACTGACCTGATACTGTCTTTGCCCTGTCTGGTGTTGGACGGGCTGAAATTAGGGTCAGTTTTATCATCTTTTGTTCCTTCTCCTGGGCACACACAGCTTCCAAGCGGTGCTGGTACAAGTAACGCCGGGTTTTGAAAGCAAATGTCCCAGAGGCTGTGCTTGCTGGCAGGGAGCCGGCTTCCCTGTCGGGACTGGTGAGCAAGGACTACCCAGCATAGCTCTGTGGTCCCTGTACCATCTGGGAATGTGCACTCCTGACACCAAATTCCTGGTCTTGTTTCAGTTACAGAATTAAAAGTGTGGTGGTGGGGAGGAAGAATCCGCTTCTCAACATGCTGTCGGTCACAAGGGAGAGTCAGGTTCCCAAGAGGATTCCTGTCACCTGGCAGCGAAGAGAGTGAGGGTGTATCTTGTCAGAAATCCCGACATTGTGTTTCTTCCAAACTGGCTGCCTTTTCTCCTCCAGAAGCCTGAAGATGTTTGGGTAACACCCTGGTACGCCGTGTCGACTGCAATATTTCACTGTTGCTGTTGGTGTGGCATGCAAGGCTGGTCGAATACTTTCTCTCTAAACTTCTGCCTCTGTAAAATTTTCTCTTTCTCTAACAATCTGATTTACTTTCCCACCAGGGATTTCCCTGTATCATTTTGCAATAATTTTTGACACTAAAAGCAATGTTTGCAAAATGTTTGTCCAACCCCCATAGAGCTCAGTGGCTATTCCACAGCGTCTCCTGTAACCTGGAGTGTTGGTGGAGCTCCCGCTGTGGTGTTTGCAACTCAGAGGGTCTCCAGGTTGGTTAAAGAGTGTAAAGAAATGAATACTTTTGTGCTCAGTGTCATATGTGCTTGGAATGATCTGCTGGCAGAAATTTAATTTTGTTTCCAGTAATTTGAGGTTGTAGATAGGATTACATCTCCCAGTCAGAGAGAGACATTAATCAAGAAATAGGCCTCTTAATCCTCCTTTCAATTTTAATGAAACACTGTAAAAATGCCTTTCACCGGGGGATGTCAAGTATCAGTTGTGCTTTGATTAACATGCTTTTGTGACAGGTTTACTGTTGTACCATGTACCAAGCTATTCAGCAACCTAATTTAAGCTGTCCGTCAAGACAAAGCAAGTACAAAGAGAGCATTATTTTCTCATTGGAGCTGCAATAACAGACTTGTGTATCTACAAACATTTTTTTTTAAACACTGGTTACTCTGCACCCGTTGTGACTTTTTTAACCTTCAGAATAAATGGGCAAAGGCTGGACGTGACACAAATCACACTATCCCCTGAATGGCAATTAGGAAAGAGATAAGAAATCGGAAATGTTTTTGCAGCTGATATAAGTTAAGTACTTGCCTTTCTCACAGCAAAGTGGAATTTGGACCAACTCTGCTGGAGTATAATAGGTGTAAATCTGGGGCAATTGAGAGGAGCATTGGGCTCTGAATCGCTAATCCTCTCTTCTTTTTTCCTCTCCCCTTTCTTAAGTCAAAACACATTTTCAATGGAGGCTTTGTGGTTTGAGTTGCATTTGGCTTCTTATCTGCTCAGTTCTTTCTAATGTGGCTTGATTATATTAGATATGAACTTCCTTCTGGCTGGAAGCCAACACCGGGCAGACTATTCTCTCTCCTAGTTGCTGAAACCTGACAGGGGAATGCCAAGCCTTTTCACAGGAGTTGGTTTATTTTTAGAGAGGTTTTTTTCATGCCTCTTTAAAAACTGACCTCTTGAAAAAGAATGGCTCCAGATCATCTCAAAGTAGAATATAGCTGGAGTCTGGAGTCTTCCATGCAAATGCAGCCTCTTCCAGCTAATATGGCACAAAACCCCACAGGCTGCACTCACCAACCTGACACCCACCAAGTTTTAACAGCTCAGTTAACTGAGAGAAGTTTTCAGTGTGAGTGGGTGCAATTGCACTCTCAAGCCTTGGAATATGGATTAAAAGCTTCACAGTGCACTGCCTTGTACGTTGGCTGCTCTGTGGACAGAAGAAATCAATTACACAATGGTCTTTCCCTTTACAAAGTTTAAAGTGAACTCTCAGTCTAACTCTGATGACTGTCCCCAGGAGCCTGTGGCACCACATGCCTTGCTTGGCTTGCTGGAGGGAAGGGCTGGTGGGATTGCAGCATCTGGAAGCAAAGGAGTCAGATGGGCTGGCAGGTCTTGCAGGCGGACTCTAGAAGTGGCCAGTCCTCTCTGAACGGGGGTATTTTTCTCTGGGGGGAAAGGACATCTTGCTGGGGTACACCTGGGTCTCCCTTCAGCAGGGTCCCCTCGCTGCTGGCCAGCCACTGAGGGTTTTGTGGGAAGGAAGGCTGTGGCATGTTCTTGCCTGTCGTGGTTCCCATGGCACTGTGACCTGCTCAGGTCCCCAAGCTCCAACTCCCTCTGCTAATCTGCCAGGGTGCTCTATACATCGCGGTGACCTGAGAGGATGTTCAGGAGCCATTTGTAACATCTTAATGACCATATTAACACCTCTAATTGTAAATGACGAGGCAATTAGTCTCAGCATAGCAGCTTGAACAATTATGTTTGCCCTACTAAAGTGACAGAATATTCATTAATGTAATAATAATAAAAAACCCCATCTCCTTGGAATTTGTCCCTCTGAGGTGAGTGGCCTGGCTGTTTGTCTGCTTTCAATTTCTTTAAAAAAACATGCAAGTTTGGGTGCAACTCTTACCAGAAATGCTCAGCTGTCAAACCTATTTATTCCATGAAACACATTTATGGCAAGTGTGTGTCTACTCTGCCTCTCACTTGATTCACAGAGAAGAAGTCTAAGAGTGAGAAAGTGACTCAATCTCTATTTTCTACCAGGCCAAAAAGTCTTGGGGCCTCTTAGCTGAGTCCCAAAGTAGGGTGAGGGAACCCACTGAGGTAACCAAGGTGCATATATTTAAGGTCAGAAACTGCGCTGGAGATTGTGCCAGGTCTGAAAGCTTCTTAGTATTTATACTACTTTTGTACTTGAGGTCTCATCTAAAAGCGGAGGGTTTTTTCTGGAGGATATTGTGTTTCAGTAGAGCCAATCCCAGCTTTGAAGACCTTGCTGTCTTCACCAAGACAGCCAAAACCTGAGGCAGCAGAGAGAACGAGGGGACCTAGACTGATGGTGTGTTACATTTCTGACTCTCTCCATTAGGTTTCACGGCTATTAGGCAAGTAAAAGCACATGCGGTTTGATTTTGGCCATGAGATAGTGTTATTCTCTCCAGTTGAAGCTGCAAAATAGTGGGTCTGCCTTCACTCACTTGCAAGAATTGGGTTTGAAACCCTGAAACTAGCTTTCTTTAACATGTTGGTTCCATTAGCTGCTCGCTTTCTGTCTCTTTCCCAGTTGACATGGAACAACTATTAATTTTCTAGGGGTGTCTCACCTGGTATTTCCATCACAGATCTGAGGGACCCCATGGGATCTTGTTGGAGCTGTGGGTTTGCTCTAGATATCACAGTGGGTCTTTGGGTGAAAGGCAGCCCTAGAGGCAGCCTCATTTTCCCAACCACCTTTGTGTGGTATTGCTATCAAACAACTTGCATGGTGAAGCTAGGATCTCTTTAAACAAGCTTTTACAAGCTTTGTTTTTAATGACTTAACCAATGAACATCCTGGTACCTTGGATGAGGTGGCACTGGATTTTTTTTTTTTTTTCTTTTTGATAAATGCATCTGAAATCTGACTAGTGAGGTTGTCATTGTTTTAAAAATAGCTTCACTCCTAAGTGAAAGCTGTCGTTGCAGATGTGTTTTAGCTCAGTGGAAACATCAGGACTGCGTTTGGGACTGCCGGATCATGACATCTTTTTAAGCACAGTGGGAGACAGATGGGTGAGCTGCCAACTTGATGCAAAAACAATAAGAACAAATGAGCTTTTTAAAAATAGAACAATTGCATTTGGAAAGAGAGTTGGAGGGGGGTGAAGCTGAGAGAGAAATAATTCTCCCATGATCCTACCCTAGTTTTTATATTAAACAAAACACGTTGCAACATTGTCTTCATTAGCAATGAAGTGACAAACTGGAGCGCTTCCAAAATGGCTGGCTCCAAACTGCTTTCATATTGACCTGAAATGTCAGCTGCTATTATGTTCTGCTGACCACTGATTGCTTCCAGAGTAGCATTTTCTTCTGTGAAATGAAAGAAATTTCATCTCAGTGATCTCAGTGTCTCCTGGTGTTTGTGAAGTATGATAGTCATGGGAAATGATAGTGCCTTTATTTCAAACCACTTCTCAGTTCAAGTGAAATGAATTGTTAATCTTGAAGTTATTTATACTGTGAGAGTGTGTTTTGTGCAAGAACATTGTATTTGCTCATCTAAAAGATCCTCCACTTCACCTTCTTATAGCCAGCAAACCAAGGTGGTATGTACCTCTAATTTATTTCCCTACCTTCACACACACATACACAGAGTTGGGCTTTGACATAGCAATGCTGATATCATGCTCTGCGGGCAAACTTTAAATTTTTTCTGTGGAGTTATGCAAAAAACATGAATATGGAAAAATGGTACTTCTGCTAGCAGTAGTCGAAGTTCTGTGATCAGGTCTCTAATGATAGGTCAGGTAATGTTTTATTTCACATAATGCAGGCTTAAAGTTATGTGAAAACCTCTTGGTCTTTAATTGTCAGGGAAATGAACTAGGTGATCTGTAAGGTCTTTTCAATCTTTCTTTTCTGAAAACCTGTGTAATATAATTTATTCATATTCCTATACTCTATTGTTCTGTACTTATGACTTGAAAAGGACTCTTCCAAGCAAAAGTGAAGGAAGTAGGTCTGTCTTTGGAAAATATAAACAGGTGTCTGTTATCTGCTAAAGACCAGAATGAAATATCCTGACCAAATAAACCTACTGGATCTACTCTTGTAAAGTAACAGCAACTAAATGATCTGTAAAATGTAGGAAAGCTGGAAAAACTCCAGCTGTTGGTTTGGGCAGAATTTGATGGCCTTACTTGGTTTCTGTGATGAATGGTCTCCAAGATGAAATGTGTTTTAAAGCTGTGGAAGTGTGCAACCTTGGTAAGGTATTAGCTGGGCAGAGGAGAAACTAGCCCTTATATCTCTACTAATCAGTACCCCTGGGTTTTTTTCCATGTCTTTTCTGAGAACTTTTCTTCTAAGGGAGTAACCATTAACTAAGTGCAGCCAAGTCAGTCTGCAGGCTTTCCCAATATTTAGGCGGCAGTACAGATGGACTCTGAGGAGATGGCCTTGGGCCACTGCCAGTACCTATTCATCTACCATTTTCCTCCTTCTCATTAAGGTCCTACTCAACACTTGTATTTCCTTCATTTGTGAAAGAACTAGAAACAATGAGTTTCCTAAAAAGAGAAAGAAGAGAAGTGTAAAGAAAAACAGTCATGTTTTCATAAGAAGCTTTGACTTTCCTCTGTTTTGTGTGTCTTAAGAATTAAAAGATGAAACTGCAGCACTTTGGCTACTATTTTGTACAGAGAAGTCTGACAGTTGTGTCCATTCAGACCCACTCTCTCTTTCTCTATTATCTCCCAATTAAAATTAAACTCAGCTTGTGGAAGGACCAAAATCTTTTATGGGGATCACGCTATTGCTTTATTTGTTTGTTTATTTATTTATTTATAGGGAGCTAGCTCCATTCTATCCAATCAATTATTAAGAAGAAAATAAAAATCACTTGTTACCTTCTGCAGCTTTTTTATCAGTTCCTAAAGGAATGCTGACATATCCCAATTAAACATAAAACAAGCTCCTTGCTGGAGGACTAGATGAAGAGTTGAATATTGGTAGGAAAAGAAAAAAATGTTTCATACTTGCCGTGCATGGTATTTCTGAATGCTGAGTGGGGATTAGGTAAATAGTTGAGGTGAATGCTTTAAAGATGAAATCCCTAACATGAAACACAAAAGCACATAGTCCCCCAATAGTTGTGACAGTGATCTGTATGGAGAAAATAAGCAATGCCTCAAGCACAAGGAGGTTTCAGCAGAAGGACAGCCGTTCAAAGGGTCTTGGGACTGGGACACCCAAACAACAACTAGGGATGTTTTACTTGCATGCAGACAATGAATTATGTGACTTGATTAATGGCAGTTTCAATGCCTGAATTTGTCACCTTTGCCGAGCACTCGAATGACTGTCGTCACATTTATTAAGCGAGGCAGCCGTGGCCCGGGACCTGTGCAGCCAGCCTGGCTTTCAGGCAGGGTGTAGTGCCATCTGCGCACCCAGCCCAGGATCCCTGCCTGGCTTCCCCGTCTGACTGCTGTCCGCAGCCACAGCGGAGGCTGAATTTCCCCTTCTGATTAATGCTGGGAAAGATGCTCTTGGCAGCTGGCTTTCCAGTCCTGAGTGGAGAGGGATCTGGGCTCCATTTCCTACCTGGAAGATTGTATATACTTATAAACTGTAAAGCCTTTTTATTTCCTACACGGTGCATATATTAGTCTGCTAAGCAAATTCTTCCTTCTCCTAAGCTTTGCCACCACTAGCAGTTCTCTAGTGAATTTTAACCACAACTTTTGATGATTGCATTCTTCAGGCCTGAAAGCCCATCTATACAACATCCCAGAAGTATGTTCTTCCTAATGCAAACAAATCGAATGATTAATGGCTATCCCTAGTACAAACCAGGCAACCTCCCTGGTCTCAGCAAGAGCCTGGGATCCTGCTCTGTGCTTGCAAAGCGAATGGTTTGGATTGGGACTTTCATTATTTGCAGTGTTACCTTGGGGGCCTCCTGTAAATACCACCTACTGTAACAGATTGTTGCAGCTTGAAGCTATTTGGGATAGTCAGGGAAAAGATAGAGAATTTTTAGAGGTGGTCTTAATTTTTTTCACTTAATTTTTCCTTGGCTGTGGGTTAAAGGTGCACCTATGTTAGTACTAATACTATTTTGGGTCAGAAGCAGCGTCTGAGATTTTCTTAAATTTCAAGTCACTTTATTGGAACAAAATGGGTGCAGCTTTTCTTGTCTCTTGCCAAGCTAGGATGGGAGAGAAGGCTCGGCTATTTTTCACCACTCTGCTGAGAAGAAATCTGTTTCAGGCAGCTGCTGCTTTTATTATTGTAATAATCTGTGGAGAGTGCAAACAGAACGGCACTGGGGGCTGGATCCTGTCTGCTGGGTTTCAGGAGATGTCGTGCTCTTGACTGTAAAGGGAGTGTGGAGAAGTAGCTGCAGCACAGCCGAGAGCAACGGCACAAAGGGCTGTGCAAAGCGAGCTAGGGGAGTGCGTGGGTGAGACGCTTCCCAAGATGAAGGGGCTTCTGGTGAATGAAGCCATGACTAACTGGTGGCCTTTGGAGAAGGAGATTGGTGCTTCCAAAGGATCTCAGAATAGCTTTGTTTACAAAACGTGCAAATAATTGAAATATTAGCAGCGCAATTGAGTCATAGAGAGATGAAACAGTTTTACAGCTGCTGTGATGATTCTTGTGAATCCACAGGGGTCTGCCCATCGGGAATTTCATTCCTAACAGTAGAAATAGCAACTCTTACTACGAGTCAGGGCTCATACTTAACAGAAGGCAATTAGGGCGTTGGTAGCTTTAGTAAATGTGAGTCAGTGCAACAGCAGTAGACAACAGGGCTCCTGCCGCAGCCCAGGTCACTGCCCAACGGTGAGCATGCCTGTTTTCCTGAAATCCCACGGAGCTTTGGTTTGCGTCCACCCCCTGTTTTCCTCCAGTCTGGTCATTTACAAGCATGCTCTTCCCCTTTTAAATGGACTGAAGTCCTCCAGAGAACTCCAAAACAAATAATCAGACCTCCCAAAGCTCTTCCCAGGAGAAGGTAGTTGCTTAGCTGCCTTTACTGATGCTCTCCTGAAATGTCTGTCCTACAAACCATGTGTGAAGGGCACCAGGAGGAATGATCCCGATCTTCTGGGAACAAGGGGTGTCTGTACAGCAAAGCAAGGCTTTAGAGACGTGTTTCTGCTCCCTCTTTGGTTCAAGATAGTGGGCCTTTTTTTAAATGCTCTACAGGTGAATAGATTCCCCAGGGTGAGTCTGTCCCATCCTGGGTTTATCACAGTCTGCAGAGCCAGCAGGAATTTTGTTGGATCCCCTTGTTAAAATATTAGCTGCACTTCACTGAAAAGCCTAATGCTTTAAATTCTGCTTTAATGGCCTCCCACCCCCTGCAACTGTAGGGGGAAAAATTCCGGCCAAATAAAGGGTCGGTAAAAAGAAACTTCTCTTTTTATATGACACCCTGTTAGCCCTAATGACAGTTTTCTCTCTGTAAGTGCAGTAAAGTATGGAAATATTGCTGTGCTCCATGGTGCAATTTTCTGACTGTGATTTTCGTTGATAAAAGCCTTCAGAGAGCACATTTCCCTTCCCACTTATCTGCCATCAAAAGACAGCAAATACATGAAAAATTCAGCTGTCACTCTAAACAAAATATACAATTACTCTGGGTTGATGTTTTAAGCAGAAATAATTTCCATGGCAGAAACCTGCAGCTATTTTCTAAATGCTGTGATGTTTGCTTCTAGCTTTTTGCATTATGCATGTATCAGCTGGTTTAGATATTTGATTGCAAAGATGAGATACCACAAGTTAAAACTTAGCACTTGCCAAATTAAATATTTTCTGGGCTGAGCCCTAAGTTCATTACTTGACTGCTATTTTGCACTGGAGAATGAAAAATCTTTTCTAACCTGCCAAAGGCAGTTATTTTAGGAAGCTGACGAAGAGGGCAGATGTTATTCAAGTGGTTGGATAAGAAAAGGAAATAGTACATGTTAACTCTTCTGGAATAACCAGATAGATGAAAGAAAGTGGAAATGTTCCTGAAATCTGCTAATTTATTTGGACAAATCTAAGCAGAAAAGATAGGATGGAAATTTGATACTTCATCTTTCACAACTTGAAATATTAAAATGGGGTTCCTTATGTCTCATGTTGCTTGGATAGAATTTCTTTTGGGGTATCTCTGAACTTTGAAATGACCCAAAATCCAGAACAGTGTTCCTGTGCTGTTGTGTTTTTGCTTGGGGTTTTTTGGGGTGTGTGGGGTTTTTTTTGCATACAGCTGATGATAGAGATCAAGAAGACTGGAAGATGGTAACCTTAATGTAACTATTTAGAAACAGAGATGGAAATTTTTCTTATTTTGTTTCAAGGGTTGAACCTAAAAATAATAGTCAAAAGTGTCTTATCTTGGCAAAACAAAACTTTTTGACTCAAACTGAAAGATCTCTTACCTTTTGTAAGTTACTTAGGCTTTATTACTCTTTCTCTCCCTCCCACTTCAAAATTATAGTTCATCTGTGTCATTCTGAAATCCAATTTCAAAGCTCAGTTTAAAACTTCAAAAAGTATTTTAGCACTCCTAAGCTAGAATCATTGAGTTTGGAAGAGAAACCTTTAGCCCAGCTCCCCCCTGCTCAAGGCAGAAACACTGAAACTCTTACTTTGAAAACATGAAGAAAAAATATTTTGATACTTTTAGTGTCACAGAACCACAAAATTGTTTAGGTTGGAAGGGACCTCTGGAGATCATCTAGTCCAACTGCCCTGCTCGAGGAGGGTCATCTAGAGGGGGTTGCCTGGGACCGTGTCCAGTTGGGTTTTGACTGTCTCCACAGACGAAGATGTCCTCTCATTTTTTTATCCTGAAATTATTAGCTAACTTTAATGTTAATACACTAATAGTTTTTGTCACCTTCCAAATTCCGTATCTGCAGATTTAGTGTTCTACTGTGGTGGGTTGACCCTGGCTGGATGATGCCAGGTGCCCACCAAAGATGGTCTATCACTCTGCTCCTCAGCTGGACAGGAGAGAGAAAATATAATGAAATGCTTGTGGGTCAAGATAAGGACAGAGAGAGATTACTCACCAATTACCATCACGGGCAAACCAGACTCGACTTGGGGAAAATTAATTTAATTTTATTACCAATCAAATCAGAGTAGGATAATGAGAAATAAAATCAAATCTTGAAACACCTTCCCCCCACCCCTCCCTTCTTCCCAGGCTCAACTTCAATCCCAGTTTTCTCCACCTCCTCCCCCCCAGCGGCGCAGAGGGATGGGGAATGGGGGTTGGGGTCAGTTCATCACACGTTGTCTCTGCCGCTCCTTCCTCCTCAGGGGGAGGACGCCTCAATCTTCCCCTGCTTCACCGTGGGGTCCCTCCCATGGGAGACAGTCCTCCTCCAACTTCTCCAACATCAGCTCTCCCACGGGCTGCAGTCCTTCAGGCACAGACTGCTCCAGCGTGGGTCCCCCACGGGGTCACAAGTCCTGCCAGCAAACCTGCTCCAGCGAGGGCTCCTCTCTGTTCTCCCAGAGGCAGTAACCCCATCGCTGATGGGCTCGCCCTTGGCCAGTGACGGGTCCGACTTGGAGCCGGCTGGCATTGGCTCTGTTGGACATGGGGGAAGCTGCTAGCAGCTTCTCACAGCAGCCACCCCTGTAGCCGCCTGCTACCAAAACCTGGCCACACAAACCCAATACATCTATAAAAAGAAGAAGAAGAAAAAAAATCTCCCACCTCACCATTTACTCATTTCCCAGAAAATACTGCCATTTGCACACGTTTGGTTTTTGTTATTTTTGATTACGTATGTAACGTTCTCTGGAGAGCACTACAGCATCTTCTGGTTTCATACAAAGAAGTCTGATTCACTCTCCTCGAGGAAATTTTCATATTATAATTAAACTTGGCTTTAGTTCAGAGGGTCTTTGCAGTGAAATTCCTATGTGCTGGTGAGGTCATGTCACCATTTAAAGTTTCGGCAATGAAAGAAAGAGGAAGTCCAGAATGCAGATATGTGGCATTCAGTTAAATTATGTTAAATCAGTTTGAGAAAATGAGTATTTAGCATTCCATGGCATGTAAAGATATCATTTCACGGTGGCAGAAAAAGTCATTGAACTTCACATGCAAGTGACATAGCTAATTCTTCTGACCTGAACTAGTCTTGTTCTCAAAATGGCAATGGGTCCACTGTACCGGACTCTCACTGCTGAAAAGTTCATGGATTTCAGTGCCTCTCAAGCTCATCTCTAAGCTGTAGCACCTCATCAGTGTTTCCAGGTCTGGCCACCCATGCCTATTCCTAGGGAGAGACCATTTGCTAGCTCCTTCTCTTCAGGCTGTTGGAGCTAGTTCTTGCCTTAGAGAAGTCCAATGTATAGCAGGACTCAGCCTACAGAAGCAGGATTTTAAGCAGAGAAAAAAAGCAAGCCTCTTGGTGAGACTTGGTCAAGTCAGCTGCTCTGCTGTTCATATTTATACAGCAGTGGTGCTCAACTCTACAATTAAAATAATGTAACATGCTTGCATAAAGGTCAGGCAGCAGATGCTGCTACTAGACCTGACAGATTCACTGATAAACTTCATTTTCAGGCAAAGCTTATAAGAACGAAACGAAGTATCAACATTTAATATCTCCAACACTACATGCGCATACACAAGCATACATCTTAGCAGTGAGTTTCTTCTTCTTTTTTTAGTAGAAATATGCACTACTAAGGCTCAACCTTTTGAAAACCGTGCCCCACACACTAAATAAAATTGATGCTTTAAATGAGATATGTGACACAACTGTGACTAGCAATTCTTTATGTACAGTCAAGTGTTTGTGTAGCTAACGGCAAATGAGATGTGTTCTGAAGAATGAATGGATATTACATTAATATACCGAATATCTTTGCATAGTAATAATGGAAGAAAAATCAAATTATTCCAGAGTCTGACTAGGCATTGAGTGGAGTTATATGAGAATGTAAATTGGAGAGACAAGGGGCCATATCTCTGTATTCTCACCAATCTTTTATAGGTAATGAATTGTTTGGAAAATTTAGCTAGGGAAAAGCTTTTGAGTTGGAGTCTGACAGTCCTTCAAGGGTATTCTTAGAGGTTATCTCTGCAAGGCAGGTGGATGAGAGAAGAGACAAGCTTAACCCTATAAAAATAATTATGATATATTATTAGCAACTAATGGCAATCTAATGGAGTCTTTTCACTGGCTGCAATTTCTCTCTGTCATATGCATAAAAAAGCAACTCTTAATGAAACCTACATTCTGGTAACTTCTCAAACTCAGTGAAGTTGGCAAGAAACTTTCTGCACTTGAAACTTCACATGCTTCAGCGTATTTCCATGCTACTCTTAATAGGAACACTCAATCCAGGCAGCATGCAGCAAGGTTCAACACTTAAATTAGCATTAGAAATCTGTTGAAACCATGTGGTCTAGTAGATTGAGTGTGTACCTGGGATTTTTCCTTTTTTTTTTTTTTCCTTTTTTACCTACATTTTTCCTTTCTGAGTTTTATTTTTTACATGAAGCAAACTTGCATGACCTTACTGATTGTGTACATATCAGAATCTGTTGGATGGTTTTACTTCACAAAGGCATAAAAAGTGCTCAAGATAATTGTGTTCCTACAGGCTTTGCGAAAAGAGACAGCTGGATAGGGGGCAGAGACCTTATGTGTATCCCCATAAAATCAACAAGGGGAAAAAAAAATCCTTGGAAGAATGGAATTTGAGAAACTGTGATCAGCAAACAGAACACCTCACGCATGAAGTCTTATTCCACAGTCCATTGGCCATTGCCTAAAAAGACTTAGCTAACAGTGGGAGAAGGGGCAAAGGAGGGGGAGAAGAGGACAAGGACAATATTAACAAAAAACAGGGCACATTATACAGTCAATCAGTAATTGTTGCAATTGGAGTTCATCATCTGCTTAGCACTTAATGTCTTGGCCTTTTCAGAATGAATTTTATTAATACTAATGTCTTAAGAAAACTGTAGCAGTCATTATCTTTGTTGATTCTTGTGATGTTCAAAAGTGAAGCTGTTCTCCTCTTGCTGTTGATTACTAGTCTGGCTAGGAGGCAAAGGTGCAGGATGTGGGTGGCCAACTTTCTTGAAGCTACAAATCCTATACCGAATTCTTGGTGTTGCCAAGGGCTGTCAGACACTTCAAACATGCCCCTGGGCTCTCTGAGAAGGAGTGTCAGGACTACCTCCGGACCCCCATTGCCTGGTGTCAGAATGGGGATGGCTGAATGTTTTGCTGATTTCCAAGCAATCCAACTACACTGGCCTCCACAGTGCCAGCTTTGTTGAGTTCTCCCAGCTCTGGCTGTCCTGCAGCCTCTGCGGCAGCACAGCCTTTTGCTGGACGCGTGATGCAGCCCTGGTATGGGGGTTTTCTTGGCCTTTTCAAGAACTGCATGTGATTTGCGTTGGGTGTGATGAGTCACAGAATGACTGAGGCTGGAAGGCATCTCTGGAGATCATCTAGTCAAATCCCCCTGAACAAAGAGCAGGTTATGCAGGACCGTGTTCAGTCAGGTTTTGCATATCTCCAAAGATATATATGGTGTCACTGGGCATCACCGAGAAGAGTCTGGCTCTGTCTTCTTTATTCCCCCATCAGGTCTTTGTACACATTGATAAGATTCCCCCGGCGACTTCTCTTCTCCAGGCTGAACAGTCTCAGCCTCTCCTCGTATGACAGATGCTCCAGTTCCTCAGTCTTCTTTGTGGCTCTCTGCTAGACTCGCTCCAGTATGTTTGTGTCCCTCTCATACTGGGAAGCCCAGCACCAGACATAACACTCCAGATGTGTCTCACCAGTGCTGAGCAGAGGGGAAGGATCACCTCCCTCGACCTGCTGGCAACATTCGACCTAATGCAACCCAGCATGGCATTGGCCTTCTTTGCCATGAGGGTACACTGCTGGCTCATGTTCAACTTGGTGTTCACCAGGAGCCCAGGTCCTTTTCTGCAAAGCTGCTTTCCAGCTGGTGGGTCCCCAGCCTGTAGTGGCCCATGGGGGTTATTCGTCCCCAGGTGCAGAACTTTGCACTTCCTTTTGTTGAGAAGCCCATCTCAACATTTGTTGTTTGCCCATTTTTTCAACTTGTCAAGGTCCCTCTGAACCATGATGCAACCATCTGGTGTATCACCCACTCCTCCCAATCTTGCATCATCTGCAAACTTGCTGGGAGTGCAGTCTGTTGCATTGTTTAGGTCATTAATGAAGATCTTACAAAGTATTGGCCCCAGTATTGACCCCTAAAGTACAGCAGTAGTGATTGGCCTCCAGTTGGACTTCACGCCACTGATCACAACCTTTTGAGCCTGGCAGATTAGCCAGTTTTCAGTCTACCTCACTGTCCACTTATTTAACCCATACCTCATCAGCTTGTCTATGAGGATTTTATGGAAGACTGTATCAAAAGCCTTCCTAAAATCAAGATAAACCACATCCACTGCTCTCCCCTCATCTGCCAAGCCAGCCATCTCATTGTAAAAGACTATCAAGTTGATCTAGCATCATTTCCCCCCCATAAACCCATACTGACTACTCCTGATCACCTTCTTGTCCTTCAGATATTTGGAAATGGAGCAAAAAATGCTGGAAACCATCACCTTCCCAGGGATCGAGGTGAGGCCAACCAGCCTGTAGTTTCCTGGATCCTCCTCCTTGTCCTTCTTGAAGACATGAGTGACATTTGCTTTCTTATAGCCTCCAGGAACCTGTCCTGATCACCATGACCTTACAAAGACAATCAAGAGTGGCCTTGCAATGACATCAGCCAGCTCCCTCAGCACCTCATCATCAGCTTTCATGGATTTATGTACGTCGACTTTGTTTAAATGTTCCCTAACCTGAATCCAGGTGCCTCTTCCACCAAAGTATGTCTGCCTTGCTTCAGACTCCCACTGGTCTCAGGGACCTGGGACTGCTGAAGGTTGGTCTTTCTAGTAATGGCTGAGGCAAAGAAGGCATTGAGTTCCTTGGCCTTTTCTGTGTCCCTGGGGAGGGACTTTCAGCTACTCAGATTGACTGAGTGATGGTGGCTGCTTTGATGAACGGTGCTGCTAAAGGTGACACCCTGGTGCCACCAAAATGGTCCTGGAAGGCTTACCAGAGCAAATGCCCCAAGCGCAGGGGGCTGAAAGGCTCATTGCTTTCAGCACCCCCAATCCCACATGCTGCATTTGCTCCAGGTCTTGGGATACGGAACTGCCATTCTCTCTGGTCTCAGGGAAGGTTTGTTATAACCCATCATCTTTCCAGCAGAGCTCTCTGAGGTGATGCTGAGAATGCCTCACTGGTGAAGGATGGCTTTTACTCATACCCTTTTCTTTAGAAAGGAGAGCACAGGTTTCTTGTATGAATTCTGCTGATCTTTTATTTCTCTTCTGTTTCTCTGTTTCCTTCCATCGGTTTCCCCAATTAAGTGTAACAATTTGAGCTGCTCTGTGCCCTTGCAGCAGGAGCAGAAACATTTGCAATCCTGCAGAAAGATGTTTTTTGTGAATTTCCTCTGAAATTGCTAGGCAAAAATTATTTGCATGCTCTAAAAGTGAGGGCAGAGCAGAGACCTTGGAATAATAATGCTGCAAAGACCTTATTCTTTGTCTTTTTCAAAATATTGATTTCTTGAGGAAGGGAGATCATCAACAAAAGAATGAAAAAAAAAAAAAGAACTCACATGCTGGGGTGGGCCCATTAGAGGAATGCAGGCTCATTAGTCCTGCTAAATATGATACTGCATGTAAAGTCAAAAAAGCAAAGTGAGGTCTGGAAAACTTGGCAGGAAATCAGCCAAGATCCATTATATTATCTTTCACATGGCTTGTTAGTGGTGACACTAATTGAAGGCTGGGCCCTCTTTTTTTGCTGACTGTCTAACACAGGGCCATTTTAATTTCACCTGATTATGTTGCCCTATTGTAAGAAGTCTGACAAAAACAAGATTTGTGGAAACTCCTACCAATGAGTCCTTGGCTGCCTGAAAGCTCTCTTGGCAGCTAGAAGGTTTCTCTTAATAATTGGACTGACCCATTTTTCATTTCTAAATATCCCCGGTAAATTGACTAGTGTACTGCTGTATTTCAGTTAAAGGTGACCAGGTTTCTGTAGCTTATCAATCTGTGTTTACTACCTGTGTGAAACTTGTGGAAATGTTAAAAATGCTACAGTTCCTACCCACCCCCGTAAGAAAATGACTTGAGCAAGACTGCCCACCTGAGTGTTGCCAAAGAGTGGGAGTAGGTGAAATAAGTGCTGTTGTAGGAAAAGACCATATAATAGTGGAATTGTTTTGGGAGAACTTTTTGTAGCACACTTGGACAAGGACTGCGATTCTTTTGCTGCTTTTATCGATATTATTTGTAATTTCCTCTTATGGTTCCCTTGCTCTTTCTTTGCACTTCCCTGAGCTTACAAGCTCAGCTGTATAACAAGGAGCTTAGTTTTACCTCCCTTGTATCAGTGTAAATCTAAAGTGACTCTGCGGAAGTCAAAAGATCTGACGTTGGTTGGGGGAGAAATGGTCCCACTAAAGAGATTGTTCAAGAGAAAAATTCCCTCTTCAATTGTGGAACAAATTAACTATTAGAAGCAGCCAGTTGGATGCACCTCTCTGGGGCCGATGACCAGAGAGACTTAAAAGTCCATTAAACTAATGCCTAAATTCATTCTTTGCACATAGCGTGCACAGAGGAACTGTCCTCGCAAGCTGGGCGGTGGCAATGTCCTGGGTTTCTATTGGGAAAGGGATTTACATCAGCAAGAAAACATTTGGTGATTATGACTACCAACTGTGTTAATCATCAGCTTGAATTAAAAGTCACTGACAAGTTGCTTTGGGATTCGTGTGGCTATGCAAGGGAAGAAAGCCAGAATGAGCATTTCTGAGCAAACTACATGTGCTAGTGAGAGATCATCCCTTTCCTCTGTTGACTGCTGATGCATTGCACAGAAATGGGGCTCCTGTCAGAACAGGACAGGCAGGCCCTTTATGAGGCAAAATCTGCCCTTTTTCTTCATGAGGCATAGGGTATGACTGGCGGGAGCTGGTTTTGTCTGAGGAGGGGTTTCAGTGCATGGTGCCACAGGGATCTCACTGCTAGACAGCTGCGCCAAACAGGGCAAAGCTGGGTCCTGCCTTCTGCTGCCTGAACTTCGGAGCTCCTCCACGGCCAAGGGAGGCTGGGTTTGGAGGACCACGCTTCTTGGTGGCCACCACCAAGCGCCCTGGCTAGAGACCTCTGTGAAGCAGAAGGAGCCTACTGGTCCCTTGAGCCATCTAGTGGTGCCTTCCTTGACTATTGAATATAATGTCTCACTGAAAAATATAAACAGCATCTGATTAATCTGAAAAGAGTGATTAGTGCCAGAAGCAGGGCAACTACAGTGAAAATGAGACAGTCAGTGTTTTGGTAGGTTACCAAAGCAACACAAATTCTGGCCTGGAAGTGGCAGACAAGACAAAGAGGTGGATGCCAACGCAGAGTGCTAAAGGCTAAGGAGGTTGGTTTGGTATGGTCTATCTCATGCTTTGTCTCGGTGTTTGCAGCACTTTATGGATGCTCATTGAACGAGGCTGGGATTTTAAAAGAAAAGCTGAACTTTCCAACCTGAAACCTCAAATCCTTTTCTGATGGGTTTTGTAACTGAAAAGCGGAAATAGAGTCTTCAGTAATTCAAAAAAGATCTAATGATCAAAGCTGCAGTTAAAAGTGTGGTGAGTCATCTTACAATTGTCCATGTGCTAAGAAGTACAGGCTGTGGGAGAGATCATGTTGTCATGACTGGTTTTGCTCAGTGAGGATATAGGAGCTGCTATTACTTCCAGCTACGGAAGCAATCTAAGTTCTGCAGACCTATGTTTATAGAGCAGAAGAAAAGGCAACAGTTCTAGCTGCCCTATTTGTGTATTTTATTTAGTAGTTCTGTCTGCAGCATCTGAATTCATTATGGTGCTTTATTACTTTCTGCCTTCTTTTAGAGTGTCTGCCCTCAGTAGGAATCTTGATTATTCTTTTTTCAGTTTACACTAACAAATTACCCACCAAAACAATTACAGAACTCTTTAGAGTATTAATATCATTTTTTTTCTTTCTGCAGTATGCACTAACAATGAAATATTTAACTGAACATTTCACAGCATGTGCATTTTCTCAAATTAAAATTGCAAAAGACAAGGAAATGAAGATAAAAATATCCAACCATGCTGTTTCTCAGAAACCCTCACAAGTAATCTAATATTTCCCTTTAAATCCTGTTATTTTATTCTTCTTGATACAAAAATTAGTGCTAAATACAATGTGGCTTAAGTATAGGAGAAACTGCCTGTCCTAAAATTGTTTAGCCTGTCACACAGAAAAACAGCTGAAAAGAAGCAGGCAAATTTGTAACTCTCTACTGGAAAAATATAATAAAAGATTTGGATATTCTGCTACAAGTCTTGCTTTCCCAGTTCCTCAATTCCTTTCCTAGTGGCAGTGAGGTATCTTCATGTTTTATTTTCAAATTCTCGTAACAGCTGCAATATTCAAATTCTAACACACTAGAATGTGATCGCCTACTTTACAAAAATCATTGCTGTAGCTCTGCTCTTAAAGCTTTATTTGTAAAACAAGCTTTTTTATCTTGCCATTTTTGACATCAAGTGCCTTGAGTCAATGAGAGATAGCTATAAATCAATGCCAGCTTTTACAAGAATCCCAAAAGGAACATCTAGTGTAAAATATAATGCAATCGAATCAACTGGTACTTTTTTCCCCAGCTTTATCTGAAAAGAGACCTGCTCTGTATGCTGAGAGACAAATCAGGTTATCTGATCTAGCAAGTCTTGCAAACGAGCAAATTCAAATATCTTATCATGCATCAAATCCTTTGTGGTCACTTAATTCATTCAGTTGACATAATGCACCTATAGAAAATGCTCTTAAATTCTTACATTACGAATGCAGTCATTTAGCAAATGAGAAGTAGTATCACTATCTCTACATTTGCAGTGTATTAGAATGGCCTTTATCTAGTGCAGTCAAAGAGTTGCCACAGTTTGATGGGGAAATAGAAGAAAGCCCTGTTTAGAAAACATGGATCTTGAACTGAAGGATTTTATGGGCTTTTTTTAGAGACGGTCCAGGCTAGGACAAACAGTTTATGTCCTTTAAGTTGGGAAGGAGAAGCTGCCCATCTGCAAAACCTAGGAATCAGGTGATGGCTTTAGCATAGCTCAGCCTTGCCTTGCAATGGGGTAATGCTTAGCAGAAGCAGTGAGAACTTCACCAGAAGTTGGCTACAGCTTTCCCGAGGGTTTTGACAAAATCTATGAAAATCCTGATGTGGTGTGAGATGGTTTGTACCTGCCCATGGGGTGAAAGAGCTGCAATTGCCCTGCTGGGTCAGAGCAACATCTTGGTCTTGATAGTAAGAGCCAGAGCAAAACCCTTGTGAGGGAAGCGCTAGGCGGTGCAATTACAGAATTCCCGTAGGAGAGTTTTCTCCCTACCTCTCCATCACTGGTGGGTTGATGCTCTGGGCCAGCAATGCTTTTATTTCTTATAGATCATTTGTCTTCACCAATGACATGGTGAAATTCTACTATCCATGCCGACAGGGAATCTTTTGAAGTGGGATGATAGGGAACCTCCATATCTCATAGCAATGAATCCCCAAAGTTCATTATATGCTTCATAAAAAAATTTGTTTCATCAATTCTAAACTTTTCTCCTTTTGCCCTTTCAAGTTTCACTGCATACCCTCTGCTCTTCTACTACAAAAGAGAGGGCTATAGCAATTGACTGATGTTAAAGGAGTTGATGAGAAGATCTGAGAATCCTCTTTCTGTGCCTTTATTTTTTCATGAATCTCTTCCAATTCCATGTTGGTGGTCTCTTCTCTAAATTCAGCCACCTCAGACATTCCAAAATCTCATCATGTATTTCCTGTGATAGCTGTGTCTCAACCACTCATCCATGCAAGTGGGGATGGCCTTGCTACCAGATATAATCACGAGTGGATAACTTTAATGTTGATGAGAACTAAAAGCTTGACAATGGGGAGGAGGACCTTTCAAGGCTCAGGCACTGAAAGCAGTGACAAAATTTGGCTCCATTGTATTTGCTTTTTATGTGTGTCCAAAAGAGGAAAAATACTTGCATTTTAATATCAATCCAGCAATCTAAACTGAGAGGGAAGTAATTATACATGAAAGAAATATAGTCTTTTGTAATAAGGTTTTTAAAGTATCAGTTTCATTCTATCATAATGTTTTTATGATTAGATTTACCTTCTAATATTTTAATAACTTTAGAATGAAGTAAGGAAGTCCTTTGTAGCTTATCTCACAAGCCTGTCTAGGACATTACACTTAATGAGGTTTATAATTCAATATAACCACATCTGCATCTTTAATAATGCCTAACATTTAATCTTCATTGCACCACTTGAATCAAAAGATCTAAAATTAAACCTACTGCAGCTTAATCTAATAATAAACATGCGTGACATTTTGTGCAAAATGTGTGCCTGATCAGCACAGTGCACTCTTACAATTGTATCAGCTGTAGAAAAACATAGTTTAATCAGCCAAAGGTAGATGGTGACATTTAACTCCCACTGATACATCTACTTTGGGGAAACTCTAAGATCCTGCCCCTGGAAGAAGGGACCAGTTGTCAGGTTATCAGCAAACTTAGGTCCAAATCCCACTAGTTAGAGCAGCATTAACACAGACCCTTACTAGTAACAAGTGATCTTCAGACCCCTTAAATTCCGACAGGTAATTTTGATACCTTCAACCAGAGCCTTGACTTTGTATGTGGTCAGTGGTAAGGTGCTCCTAATTTCCCTGGTAATTAACTGGAGCAACTGAGTTCCTCAGGCACCTGAATGTTGTTTGGCTTGTCAATACTGTAATGCGGGTGTCTTTCCCACCTCATGTCTCCATGGCCCTCGTAGGCTGTTACAAGCCTGCTGAGATCAAGTTAAATCAGTCTGGATCATAAGAGTAGTCTTTCAGCCATGGGTAGCCACAGCCATGACATTTGGTGGGTTTTGGAAGCCACGGTAATAGGGCTGTGCTCCTCCACTAAAGAATGAGGGGACTGTGCGTGAGACACAGACTTTACTTGTGTGCCCAGAAGGAACTTTGCGTGAGAAAGTCCCCCTGAATTAGTGGGACTTTGCACACGCAGCCAGAGCAAAGGGGCCAATTTCTGCAGAGCTCTTTGTGGACTCAGGGCTTTGCATGGGACCTATGGGTTAGTGGTGTTTCTTTTCAAAGATGTAAATATTGCTTTGTAATCATGTGTTATGCTTTGGGGGCTACAACAGTTCTGTCCCTGTGACACCAACATTTCTCTCTGCTGAAAATGAGACAAACAAGCAGGACAGAAGACAGCACGTAGAGATAACATTTTGGAGAACAGGCAGTGTTAGAATCATCTATAATATGTTCAGGTGAAACGATGAATTTATGAAAGCTGAGCCCAATTATTTAATAAGAAGCTAAAACTTCTCATTTATCCTCTCATTTATCCGTAGGCCAGCTACACTCAAAATCACTGTTTTGATTCCTTACAGGTGCAAAAATTAGCAACAAGTCAGTGAAAGATTGGAGCCTATATTAGACCTTGATCCAAGATACATGCTCTTCTCCCTGTATTTAAAAGGGTCTGGCTGTGGTCCTTACTGGATCGTAGAGCAGTCAAAGTCTGTTTTCTTTTAAATGTATTTTGAAGCTTGCGTGGTAAACAACAGTGTAGCTCCTCCATGTGAGATGCCATTGTGATGTTCATAGGAAGTCCCCATCACAAATAAAAAGACAGTTCTTCACCAGGATCAGATCAGAATAATTTGACATCAGCTGGGTCAGGACAGGAAGCTTTGATCGAAGCAGATGAAAGACTGGCGAAAATTCTGCTGGGCCATAGAGTCCCCTGCTGAAGCTGAAACTTCATGTTTCAACTGGGCTCCATCTGACTTTAATTAAATAAGGGAAGATCAAAGTCTACAAATCTCCCTGATCTATATCGGCTCTGCAAACTGAAGGTAAAAATTCTCAGTATCTTTCTGTTCCTTTTGAAGTCAATAGTGAGCTTTGTGCTGTGCATGAAGACCCAACGAGTGCCATTTGGGTAGCTCCGGTTTTACAATAATTTTGATGTAATGTTTATGCAAGGGGAGGGAGAAAAGCTGCATCTTGAAATGATGCCTTTGCAGCTGTGGGTCCCCACTCCTCCCCCAGATTGATTTTATCTTTAGGATTTGCTTTGTCTTATGATGATGCTAGAGGCACAATTACATCTAATAAATCAGGGAAACCATTGTCTTAGTTTTCTTTCAGCTATAAATCACAAACTATTCCATTTTTGTACAACCACTTCTCCTCCCACCTTCCTTGCATACTAGTGAGGTGAGCTGGAGACTCACTTGATAAAAACATCCTGAACTAAACCAGCTGGAAATAGACAGTATAATAATGCCAGCCTGCTGTCAGCCCTCATCTATTTTTGTTTGATTGGTATTTGATTGTGATTGAAAGGCTTACTCCCTGAGATAGCCACCTTGAGGCCAACCTTGAAAACGTGTCACATTTGGCTACTTGATAGCATCTTAAGCATAATGTTAGATCCAGAGTGCACACGGTGCAAAAAATAGAAAGCTGGCATCTTGCTACACTGCACAGCAAAGGAAAAGCAACATGGAAAGAATCTGACAGACATGCAAAGAAATGGAAATGCCGCAAGGCAGAGAGATGAGCCAGTACATATGCATTAGCAGCTCTGGGCGGGACGAAATAGTGACTTCCCCAGGGTCCAGGTTGGCTTCATATCTAACTGTTGTTGCAAAATACAGTGTCCCTTCTCTGCAGTGAGGATCTATGTGAGGACAGCTTTGCCTGTGTATGGCTCAGGAAGGCTGAAGTCAGCGCAGTTCCCAGAGTTAACAGGCTCTTATTTGCTGGGATTAGGATTAAGGTTGTGGAGGGGATGGAGAGTATGTTGGTTTGTGATGCAGCTGTGCTAGGGCTGCATAGGATGCTTATATAAGACACATAAGTAGGGGAAATAAAATAAATTTTTATTATGTTGAATAAAAGTTGGGAAAAAGTGACAGTAACAGGTCTACTATGGAGATAGCATTGGTTATTTTGATTTCAGTTTCTGTTGTCTGACTGACAGCCACAAATAATAGCTGTGAGGCCAAAAGATACAGATCTTCAAATCATACCTCCCTGAAAAGAAGGGAGGGGTGCTTTCAGAGGTTGAGTAACGGAGGCTAATAGCAACGAACCATGGCAATGAGCTCCAGAAGAGAGAATTAGGGACGTCAATACACCTGCTGAACAGAGTGATGCTCCAGCACAGAGACCAGGAATAGCAATGGAAGAGTTGTGAGTAAATAGCCCTCTCTTTCATCTGCACTGGAAATGCAAATAGGAACTAGATTATACTGCCCTAAGAGATGTCGTTGGTATTACATAAAATGTGGCTTGACTTTGGGTCAATGAACTGTATTTGATGCTGGCTTGCATTTGAGCTGCTTTCAAAATAGCACGATAAACACCAAATAGTATGCTGCTACTTTAGGTATCACAACAAGATCCGTCAAAGAGGCCGAAGCACAGTCCTCACTAGCAATAAAGGACTTTGTAAAACAGAAGTTGCAAGCGATACTTAAATTGCTTGCTTTTTCAAAATATTTTAACATCATTCCTATATTGGCTTCTCTAGCGGGTTTCTCATAAATTGCTGAGGTTGGTCTCCTGTGGTATGTAACCTGTAACACACCAGTGGTGCTTTCTAATGAATTTCTGAAAGGGAAGGATTTTCCCTTAAATGGAATAGAAAACCATTGTGATCATTGATGAATACATTCTATATGGATAGCCCTTCTCTCTCAGTGTCTGCTCGAGACTTTCTTTTTCTGCTTAGAAAGTAAAGCTCCTTTCAGGTTCCTGACTGAAGGAATGGTTGTGTTTTCACCTGCACGGTTCATCCACCAAAGCTCCCCTTTGGATGGGGGGGGTGAGAGACTGCACACAGCTGGGCAGGGCTTTCTGCCTGACTGTGCACACGGGGGTCAGTTCTGCCCCAAGAGATCAATATTTACCATTGGACACGCTGGTATGGTCGCGTTGCTGCTGGGGGAGCAGGTGGAGCTGGAGGAAGGAGATCTTTATTAAGCACGCGGACGAGGGTAGGTTTTAGAGGGCAAGTGGGACTTGCCGTTCATCCTGTTTGTCCCCGGAGTTCAATTCTACACCGAAGCAGCTAACGCCTCAAACATGACCTTCACTCTTTGGTGCTACAGCCAGCCAGGGAAGCGATGGGAAAGCTGAGTCTGGGAGGAAGCTCCGATGTATTTTTACTATTACTGTAAAAGGTTAACGTCAACACAAAGCCCTGACAGCAAAGCGGGGCTGTCAAAAGCACTTAGTGCTTGCATTACCGGAGTGGCAGAACAAGGCCGCTTCAGATCGCTCCCCAAACCCCACCTCTTTTCCAGGTGAGTATGACAATGAAGCATATTACTTCCTTGAACTATTTATTTGTGTTCTGGGTGAAGTAGTATATATAACCTTGAGCAAATGGCTGTTTGCTAGTGTATGTCCATAACAAATGTCCCACCCCACAAAGCGCTGGCTGTTTATTCCCACTGATGCCATTTGTCATTTTTAGCTAATAGGTGCAGAAAAAGGAACAATGAACGAAAAGTTCCCAATGGCTGTCAGTAAATTTATTTTGCAGTTAACAGCCTTTGTAATGCACAGACTAACTTTATCTCATTTCACTGTGGGTGTGCTGGGATAATTGCTCGAGTACTTTGTTAAAAAGAAAAGCTCTCCACATTTCCATTAACTCCCAGCATGGTGTCTGTTTCACTTGACTGCACTAGGTACCATTTACAGTTCAATTTCACAGTCGTGATGGACTGAAACATATAAACCTGCTTTCTCTCTACTCTACTAATCACATGCATTAATAAACAGGGAGATTCATAAGGTCTGTTACTCTTATTTTTCCTTTGTAATTCTATTTTAATGAATTAAATCATGAACTTTTTTCCTGTGAAATCCAAACGGCCAGAGGAATAAATACAGTGCTATCTTATTCAGTAGGGTGTAATAAGCTACTATTTTAGGGAAGCAAGCCAGGCATACAGAACTTGTTGCAAACTAAAAAGAAAAAAAAAAAAAAATCCAGCAACAAAGAATAGCATTGTATGATGTCAATCTACAGTATGCATGTGTTTATATAATCACATTGGAATTTACTTTGAACTTTAGCCTGGAAAATTTACTTACTGGGGGGAAGGGGAAAGGATTTGAGTATCTAAGCACCAAAATAGCTAAGACAAAGTAGTAAAACTGTGTGGTTGGTTGTACAGCAGAACCACGTGAAAATGCAAAGAATCCCTTTTGTAACGGGTAGAGACAAGTAAGCCACTTGATCATTATGGTATGAGATAAGTATACAAGCCACAGGAAATGCTGTGTTATTCACATTCCTCTCTTATTGTGTTTCCAAGGGTGGCTAATTTTTGCCTTTTTAAGGAACATTTTTGTACATGACTTGTTCTTGTTTAATAATATCAGTTCTCTACAGAAAAAGAAAGAACAGGCATAAGTACCATTACATGAGACAAAACATGGGTAAGAGATCAGAACACCAAGGGCTGTCATTTCTCCAGTGGCTTCTTTGGTGAAGCGGGAGGAAAAAAACCCATATTTGACCTACCACAGCATTAGCCCTCATTCATACTGATTGAGGGCTCAGTTGACTAGTCCCAAGTTCAGTGCTGCTACTCACG
The DNA here is from genome assembly GCF_026419915.1 of Harpia harpyja. Taxonomy (NCBI): domain Eukaryota; kingdom Metazoa; phylum Chordata; class Aves; order Accipitriformes; family Accipitridae; genus Harpia; species Harpia harpyja. The sequence goes on along the minus strand of NC_068949.1, from coordinate 39,832,161 downwards.
GCACTCCTACTCTCTGTAGGGACTGCCCCATCTGGCCCTTTGTAAAACTGGATGTAGTAGCCTTTCTCTGTTAAAGGCATATGAGAGAAGCATTCTGATCCCTTAACCACACTTTTAAAAGTGTTCAATACCCAGCAATGTCTTTTGGGTTAATTTGGCCAGAATAACAAAAGATCTCAACACTCTGGTTGCTGAGCCATTTAGAAAATTAAATTGCTTTTGCTGATGGCATGGAAGCAGAGCCTGCTTCAAAACCTCCCCCAGAAATGTTTGTTAAAATGGAATGCACAGTTTTGCATCATGCCTTTATTTTCTATCTGTTTTATGGCATATTCTGTTACAGTGGTATGACCACATCTTTGATCATACATGGCCCATTCTGCAGCTGTGCTCTAGGAAAATCTTACTGTGAACAACACTAATTCAGCGGCAAAAGATATTGGTAATGGGCTGCTGGGTTTTTCATCTCTTTTTGTAAAGCAAAACAGACTTAAATTCTTAGGAATTAATCACTAGTGTCAGAATAGCTTTGCAGTCTGTCTCTGCCCTGTAAATGTTGCCGTCTCAGGGTATTTTTTTGAGAATGGACAACAGTTGGGATTGCATCTTTTGCTTAGACAGACATTAAAAAGCATGTTTTTCTCTTAGTAAATGCCACCTGTCCTAAAAGGCAATCAGGTGACTTCTGTGATAAACCACCTGCGGTGTATAATGGCAATGTGATTCATCTTCAGACCTAGCTATTGTAATAATAAAGCTTTTTCCAGTCAGTAGTTAAGGTAATTTAATTACAGTATTTGAGCTGGAAGACATAAGCATGTAGAAACTTCCTCTAAGTGACTCACATAGTGTTTGGAAATTCACCATAGCAGCGAGCCTTTGCTTTAAAGTTTACTTTTCTCTCCTCTCCCCCCATGTTTTGTTTGGTTTTAGCAAGAGCTGTTAGGATGTGTGGATCCAGCGCAGCACTTCGCATCTTTTTGAGATGGGGATCTAAGAGAAAGACAAAGCAGGATGACGTTAGGTCCCTCATAGCCCACCACACTGTGCAGCCTGCAAATACGTGATGGGGTGGAGGGGATGAGGAAACCATGCTGGCCTTGTCTGCCGATTGCTTCCCTAGGAAGCAGATCTCCCGACCGTTTCAAATGCTCTCTGAGAAGACTGCAAAGACACATGGAGAAGAGGAAGTTGGTCTTAGAAAAATTAGATCCATGCTTCTAGCAGTCGCAGAGGTCTATAGTGAATACCTTGGCCTTCTGCTGTCAGACGAGTTCACTGAAATTCTCCTGACCCACTACACAAGATGATCAATTACAAGATGGGAAATGATGAAAAGACTGTGTAAATGCACAGTGGCTGTTTTTCTGGGCAATAATCTGAATCCATGAATGACTAATGTGGTCAGTTCTCTCAGAACAGCAGATTATCTGTGCTCTTCTTTGGGTCTGGGGTTTGCAGAGACCTGCACTAGTGTGCTGAGCATTTCTGGCCCCAGGGGGCTTTGGCTCAAGTCCATGTTTCTGTGACACTGCATTTTATTTTATACACTGGAAAGCTTAAGCTAGATGTTGCTTGGCTAGTTTGTTTAACTCTGTGGTCCATAAACTTGGATGTGAAGTGTGTCCATTCACACAACAGCAACAACAGACATGAAATAAGACATCCTACCACTCTGCATCATTAAACTTTGTTATTCCGTGTAATTTGTTACCATTTACCTAAAGTAATTTCTGCAGCCAATGACTTTTCTTCACTTGCTTCCCTCATATTCTAGCCTGCTGAGTTGCTCCAGTTACGAGTTTTGTAAAAAATAGCTTTAATGTCATAGATCCTGTAATATTTTTGGTTCGTTTGCAGTCAGTAGCAACAGGTATGATCTTTCTCTTTCCAGCATCTTCGCGATTCCCATTCTCCACTTGGAGTCCTCAGAGCCTGAAGGGTTTTGGTATACCTGAACCCACAGCCATATTTTTTGTTGTCTTCTAGTAATTCCTAGATTGAGTTTTATGGTCTTCTCATCCATTTTTTCAGTTATTCTCTATAAAGTCCCTGTGATCCATGGCATGAGGTGAGTTTTACTTATGGATCAATAGCCTTTTCATACAGCTCAGTTTTTCCTGTTTCTTCTTTCCAAGCTAAAGCTGTTGTTAGGCTAAAGCCTCGTAGCTTCAGCTACCAGTAGAAATAAATCTGGACGTAGCATACATCCTTGTCTGACTTCCGTAGTCATCCTTAACCATTCCATCATCATCTTGTCCACTGTTGCCACACGTGATGACTTGCTGTAAATGTTTTCTGTCAGCTTGATCAATCTCTTGGGATATCACAAGTTTGCAGAATTCACCATCTTTTGCTTTCTGTGCGATGCTGTCAGAGCCTGCTCAAATTCTATGAAATTATTACAGCAAGTTCAGTTGAATCCTGCAGATTTTTCTGAGATCTGTCTTAAAATAGTATGTTGGTATGTTTTTCCTGAGTACTGCCCTAAACCCAGCCTGTTTATCTGCAGGTATTTCTTTCACCTTTTCCCCAATGCCTTTCTTTCTTTTTGTTGTTTACTCTGCTTTTATTTACATTTCTTGAGCAATTTGTTTGTACAGCACCTTAGCTATGGATTCCCTACCTGCTTGTAGCATGTGTTTCCAATGCCATTTTTTCTACCTTTTCCTCTTTTGGACTTTTTTCAAGACCTTGAGACTTTGACTCCTTTGTCTAAACACCCCCCCCCCCTCCAACAAAAAACACAACACCCCCCCAACCAAACCAGACAAAAAACCTGTGCATCTGCTCTCACCTATTTGTGCCAGGAAGCTTCTCTAGGGCTCGTTCACCTGCTGTGCTCTGGGTTCTTCAGAACACTCTTTCCACCCCGTATTTTTGCTTGCTCACCTTGAGCTGTTCTTTACAAACAGCCTCTTCACCTCAACCTCCATACCCCTTCCCTGTTCATCTGTATAAATTGATGTTGCTGGGGAGTCCCCCAAATAGTAGCCTGACCTAGTGACTGATCAAAACCCATGTCAGAACAAATAAAAATAATTATTTAAAAAAAGTATTAAGAGTTGATAAAAGAAAGGATTAGTAATGGACACAAAGTAAAGTTTTGCTGTACCCTTCTGCTATGAGCGGCTCTGAAAGTATCCTAGGAAAATGACTACAGGATCTTAAATGATTCCCCACCCCTCTTTTTTATCAGACTGCCTGGGTTTTGCTGGTTTATGCCTTTATGCTGATAAAGATGACTTTTGATGGGAAACAATAGGATCTGTGTGTAACAGCCTGTGTTTCTGGTCTAGATTCCTTGCCAAAGTAGCTACACTTAGCACTTGCACAGTTCTTTTCATCTTCAAAGCCTTTCGCAGATCCAACGTAAACAGCTGGAGTTCCACTGATTTTGGTGGCAAAGAGCTTAGTAGCCTTCAGAAAAGGATTATGCATTTGCATGGAAAGTAGGAATATCATCTGCTGCTCTGCTAGCTAAAATTTTATAAAGATATCAAGCTTCAAGCTAGAAAGCAGTTATTAGCTGAATGGGGTTAAGCAACTTTCCTTGTGGTCAACATGCATATTCCTGGCTACAGTTTCATTGGACGCATTGAGGATTGATTATTGAATCAATCCTTTAAATGTGTTTACAAGAAATACAATTGCTGAGACAAACAATATTTTTGAGTATAATTGATTTTGATGTTTTATCAAGCAATGTACCTGTATGTCTTAATATGTATGCCCAACATGTACAGAGATACTGTCTTGGTAGGGGTTTTTTTTCAGTGTATTAGTAGCTTTGAGATTTACTTTATGTTATTTCACAGTATTTAAAAAATAAGACACTTTATTTCACTAGTACATCCTATGATACATGTTGCTATATTTAAGCTTGGAGTGCAGTTAAGAGGTCAAGAGCTAGTCCATCCCCTGCTCCATGGCACAAACAAGTCTGTCTAGCGTGGAAAGATGTTTATCTAGTCTTTTTATCAATTATTTTCTGCTTTTACCTATTTAGAGACTGATACCCTGTTTGCCTTATAGTCAGGCAATGCCTGACTCTGGTTCTATGTGAAAATTAACCCAGTTGTTTCAAACTTTTCCTGTAAATCGTGTTCGTCCGTACTTCTTATGGTTCTTGTTGATCTTCTCTGAACCATCTCCAAAGTCTCCACGTTTTTCTTGGTGTGATGCACAAATCTGGTTGCAATATTCTGGCTGAGATCTCTCAACTGTGCGTAGAGCAGAATGTTCATCTCCCATGTCCTGCATGTAATGCCTCTGCTAGTGCATCCCAGAGAAAGATCAACCTTGCGTGTACAGCATGATGGTAGCAATTCAGATTCAGTTGGTCTGTAATAACCTCTATTTCTGCAGTAATTCTGCCAAACCAGTTATCCATGACTCATGTTTTTGTGTTTGATTTCTCTTTGTGTCTTTACTGAATTTCATCCTGTTGATGTCAGACCATTTGTAATACGGGAACTGAATTTATGAGCAGCAGGCACAGGCTTTCCCTGTTGTGGAAATATGAGTTCCTTCTCAAAACCTGTTTAGGAGGGGATGGATGAGGAGGGGTGAAACTGTTTTAGCGGTTGGAACTGCTCTGTTGGAACTGCTCTTCCAACTCAGCACACTTTGTCAGGTACTCTAAAATCGAAAGTTTCGGCTTGGTCAGAAAGGTTTTTATGGTGTTGCCATTGAGATGAAAAATAAGTCATTCCTGTAGCACCAACTCTTACTGACCCAAATAGGGCTACTGGTTTTTATATCCAGCCTTCACTTGGCTTTCTGTCAATCTGGACATCAGATTCTTGAGCCCAACCCCCCTGTGGTGTCCAGTCTTCTCCCAGAGCCCTGAAATGTAAATGTAGATGTGTGAGTGGGGGTTTTTTAATGTGGAAAATGAAGCACGGGGTGAGATGCATTATGTTCACTGCTCTGGGAAAACCATGCAGCAAAGCCAGGATTTGAAACCACTATTTCAGAGTTAAGAGCGGATGCTTCAGCACAAGCCTGTTCTCATTTGGAGAGAAATAACCTCTGGAATATGAAAGATGGTGAATTAAAGCAAACACTCATCTCCGCCAGTGACTCACCTGCTTTTTAGTTTCAGTCGGTGGACAATTTTGTCCTTTCTCTTTGAAGATGCAGTTTAGAGTAATTCCTTTTTAGTTTGTCACCAGTGCATTCTGCCAGGTGCCTAACCAAAGCCTTTTCTTCAGAGGCCAATTCAGCAAACCTGTCCTGGCTCCAGTATCCCCAGTGCAAGCCATGTTCTGGGGGAGCACTGTCATTGCTTCTGCTGTACCTTATCTAGAGCTCACTGGAGCAGACCTGGGTGAGAGAGCAATAAAAATGTCTTCAGCTGTCTCTATAGGCAAGCATTCCTGCTGCTTCGAAAAGGAGGTAACCAGCCTGCATCAAAGGGAGATGTCCTGAAAAACATCACTGTAAACACAAGCCTGTTAGTGTCTTGCTTGTGAGCCATGTTGTTTACAGCCAGGTATTTCACTGCTACCTTAAAAAGGCAGATTGCAGAAGGATTCAGAACTAATCCCATCCCCTCCTCTGCAGTGCAGGTTCACCTACTTTCAGCTGTATATTCCTTTTCTGAAGTAACATCTGAGAACTTTTTTTCTTTTGCATCCATCAGGAATCTTCTTCAATCCATCATTCTCTGCTCTTAAATATTTGACAGTGGCTTCGTCTGGGCTTGCTCTTTTCTCCTTCAGTGCTTCCTTCATAAAACCAGATTCCTGTCTCCAACTCCTTTAGTGAGGTTTTTGATTATTTCCCGCCCCCCACCCAGTGCTTTCTCTTCCAATCATTTCTTTATTGCTCTCTGGTATCCGTTCTCTACACAGGCCAATAGCTCTTACCTGAATCCTTAGATAGCTTTGTGAATATCATTTTTCCTCCCTTTCACTTTCACTTAAATGTATTTTGCTCCCAAATAGCTCCAAACTGCCACAACAATTATTTCCTAGTGAGACTGAAGGAGATGCTTGCAAATATTTTCAAATCGCTGCATTCATCATTCCTAGCTTCCCATATTACCTCCCTTCTCTGATTATCGTGGGCAGCCAGCAAGACGAACAAGGGCTGTGAATAACCCTGCTTTCTGCCCTGAACACCTCTCTGAAGTAAAATCCTCCCTCTTCTCTCAGCTTTTATTTTCACACGGTGCATTTGCTGCTATACTTCCCTCCAGGACGCTGCCAAAAGAAGTTCAAACTCTATTTTACGGCAGCTAGTTTGATGGACGCGTTGTTTTCCTGTAGCCTAACGCGATACGTGGTTCTGCCGACACGGGTGTCACCGCTGTCTTTGGGAATGTCTCTAACAGCATCCGAGTAGCTGGACCCCTCGTGTTCTCCCTGCTCAGGGCTATGCCGTGCCCTGTGGGGCAGGGGTTCTGCGGGTGGCTCTCACAGGCTGCGTATCACCAAGCCCAACATATTCACGCCCGTCGTCTGTGATTGCCTTTTGTCTTTCCAGCTGTTATAGACCTCTCCTTGGGTTGCCAGTGAATCTGTCCTAGCAACAGGGAAAGTTGCTACCGTGAAAAGGCTAATCAGAGAGACAAGTATGAAAATATGGTAATGATATTTAAACCTGCAGTACTTTTAGCTAAGAACTGTCTAGCTCTGCCAGTTCTGCAAAGCTCTACCTTTGTACAGTGGGGAAACCTGGTGCGAACCAATCCTGTAATCTGCAGTTAATGCTTATCTGTAAAATACAAACCTGATAAAAATAGCAGCCCTTCAGACTCTGCCTGATGTGTAAAGAAATGTGCTGTGGTATATTTAGGATTAAATCCTTTAATAGCAGTAATTCTTCCACTACAGCACAAAGCATTTTATTTTATATTGGAATATGTCCAGAAAGACTTTTTAGTAGAATTGATTAAAGACTTGAATAATAGTTTAAATATTTAGATTATCATCCAGTATCCCAGATCCAAGCTCATAAGGGAACAAAGGAAAAGAACTTTTTTCCTGATCCAGAGAACTAGAATATTGAATGTAGAACTCCAGCTGCATGGAAATAATGCAATACACCTGATACAGCATCTGACATATTTCTGCTGGGTAATTTTTTATTGCTATTTTGAAAATGCATCTGTTTTGGTGCAGATGTTGCTGTCCAATACAAGACCAAAATGAATAATATCTTTGTGCCTCCTGGTAGTAATATCTAAATACTGTAGATTTTTTTTTTTCTCTTTTTTTGGAGCATATTATCTTTCATTCTGTCTGGAGCAGTATTATTTTGTGAATCTGTCACCGATAGTGATGTGCTAGGAGGAAGGGTGAGCATAATCATTTAGTTACGAGACACTGAATAAAATAAATGATCTTTTCATAGATTCATAGTATTTAAGTCCAGAAGGGATTGTTGCATTTAGCCTGACCTCCTCTATATCACATCTTTATAAAGCAGGAGCTGTCTCTACTGCACTAATCATTTTTTTTTTTTTGAGACCCATGTTGCATACAATTAGCAGTCTCCTGGATAAATACCAGCTGTTGGGATCCTTCCAGCTATGCCTTTTCCCGAAGAGGCTTCTGTATAATAGAAGGGGACTGATGATGCTCTTTTTGAAAGAAAATTGTGCTACAGGAGCCAGGAATGTAGGAAGGAGCTTCAGCTCCAGGGAGAATGAGGGTTTCTGGCACAGCTCTGGAACTAGTGAGGGTGAGTGGTGAAATGAAAGGATTCCCCAGTCTGGCAGCCAATTTCTTTCATTTCATAGGGGAAGAATCATGGGGAGATCAGACAGCAGTGCCCCAGAATAGGAGACTTCTCCCTCAGTTTGCAGCAGCCTTCGGTAGTGCCCAAGAGGAAGAATGCTGTATGTAAAGAAGAAGCAACATTTGTCCCTATGACAGTAAAAGAACCCACTTTTTTTTTTTTTCTTCTTGTGCATGTTGTTTCAATAATGAGCAGATTGCCCATAACCACAGCAATCAGCAATGATGTGATGGGTTTCTAATGGGCTAATCGCAAAGGGTTATAAATGTCCTGCAGTGAAACTCTTTTTGTAGGGCTTCTACGTATTTGTGCCAATAATTGTTAGTCATATCAGTGCATATGCTAGAGTGACTGTGTGTGCGTGCACATGCAGTGAGAGGATGCAGTATGCTGACTGCAGTGAGGAATTATATTTTGGTTATATTGGGTTTTACTAGGAGCCTTGTGTACTTGACAGACAGATCCTATAGCTCTCCAAATGTTCACGTCGGTGCGTTTTTGACACCTGCCTGTGTAGATACATTTACGCTAGCACATCCATATCAGACCGTTAGACTCTTATCAGTCAATACTGGTTATGGCTGCAGTTCCAAAAGTGGGGTGGCAATAGGATGCCTGCAAAATGAACCTCCCTTTTTACAGCGTATAGAGCACGAACTGTGTTGGGATTAGACTGCAGCCATCTCTCATTTCTGAATGCTCTGTTTTCCTAGAAAAATGAGCATGAAGTGACCTTTATCCCATGCTCTTCGTATGTGCCTTGTGCTTGCAAGGCTGTAACAAGCTTTCTTAAGAAGACTGCCTCTCTCTCTCTTCCTTTTATGAGTGACTCAACATGTACCAGATGGGAGCCCCAGGTGTGGACCCTGAACATGGCTGCCCCACCTTCTTTCAGGACAGTAATTGGGAGCTCTGCTGGTTTCTCTCTTCCAGTCTGTTTTTTTTTTTTTTTTTATAATGAATGCAGCATTTGGTTGGGGCTCTCGTCTCTTCTGAGTGAAATGCTTTCAACCTAATCTTGAATCTCTCTCTGGGAAAAGGATACCTGGGAGAAAAATGTCTTCCTTCTCATTTTGACACAGGCTTCTATACAGCCTGAATGTCAGGAAAGCCATTTATAGAGCATGTACAGTAATTGCATGCTTAATATTTCATCAGCTGCATTAACAGTAATGTCACTAAAACCAGGTATAGATTTAAAAGGATCTTTTTTGATTAAAAGTGGCTTTAGAGCTTCTTGTATATAATAATAGCAGCAATATATATTATCATAGATGTTGCTATGGGTTTCTGAATTTAATAATTCAACACATATATACACACACAGAGATTTGCATTGAGATTTTGGACAGAGCATATGCTTTATATTTGGCAGCAATCCTCTAGTTACACCAAGATTAGACTGGTGTGAAGTAGATTGCTTCAGCTTGAGCCACACTCTTCTTTCACAGCCAAGAGACTGCAATATATTAGGATTGCGCAAAACCCCGTGCTTTTGTTACCATACTACAGTTAGCAGTTGTAGGAAATAGTGGTTAGAATAACTGATTAGTTTCCTACTAGACTTACTTTAGCCTCTCATTCTATGATGTCATGCAATGTTTGGACATGAGGCAGAGTTGTTTATTTTGAAACAGTGCTTCAATTCACTTGAATTCCACTGCGTCGTAGTGGTAGTAACTGAGAACAAAGATCTGCTGCTAGCTCTCAATGGGGCTGAAACCCTGTGAGCATGCTTGAATGGAAAATAAACGAAAGAATTTATTGGCTGTGTCTTAATAATAAATCTCTTGAACTTCATCCTTGTCTTAGAAATGAGAAATAAACTTTGCAAGAAGATCTTGTGTTAAATGGTAATGAGGAATCCCTCAACAGCAAGTGTCAGTTGGCTTCTTCAGAAACACATTTGTTGGTTATAATTGCCTTTTATTATTGAGCTAATACTTTTGCTAAATTTTAGTAATGTTTTTTTGGCCAGTGATGAGTAAAAAAAGTTTTTCTTAATGCCTGTGCTTCATTGATGATAAATTTCACCCTGTTTTCAAGTTATAATCATCAGAGCAGATTTCACCAATGCTCTCTTCCAGTTTGCACATGTGCGCATCTTGAGTCGTGCAGCCTGAATTTCCATCGGCAACCAGAATTTACCTCTGTAGACACAACTCAGGACATGCTGAAATGCTGGAATTTGTACATTCCAAGGACTGCTGTGCCAAAAGGTGATGGTGTCTTAAGAAATTTGGGTGGTGATGCCAAACTGTGAAGAACACCTATCACAGGAGCACAATGCTTTATTTTGCACTGTTGTAACCTAGGCCAACCTGTGCTCTAAATTAAATATGTATATACATACATATATGTAAAAAAATATATGGGTCTTCTATGGTTAGGAATGGAGAAATTATTGCTGAACACTGCATAGATAATATACTGCCTTCAAAATGTGCATACAAATTATGGCAAACCATTGTTCATTTTCTATCTGGATCAGCCACGTTGAATGATCGCATCAGCCGTGTACAGCCACTGTACATCTGCTCTAAGTTTTATAGGTGAGGAAAATTTATGCATCTGAGTAAAATGAAACTCAGCTTCAGTGCTTACTTATGATTCAAACTGTAATTAGCTGTTTTATAAATGTAGTCCTCCACATAAGAGTAGCAGAGTGAGAAATATATCACTGATACTTCTGGTCATACTATTTTCTATTCTATTGGGGTGAGAGCAAATATATAGCAAGTTTCTTTCAAGCTTATGTTTTTTTTTTCTTCACACTGGTTGTGGGACAGTAATTTCATGTGTGACACCCACAGAGCAACGCCAGTGGGATATGGCAGAAGTTAATTCTCAGGTTCTGGTAAGGTGACAGTTACATTTCTGGCTGTAATATTACCTTAAACTTGCCTTCTGCTTTCATGTAGGAATGAAAGCTCCTCCCCACACCCTATACTGTGTCAGTAATCTGTTCCTTTTCAGCTGGGTAGAACTGTCATTTTCTTTTCCTGTTTACTCGTACTGGACTAACATCTTCAGTTGACTATCACAGCCCTTTCTACTAGGTATTACACACACATGCAAAGATTTGAGGTTTTTGGGTTTTATGTCAGATAGTTGATGACTCCAGATTTTCTGAATTAATACCCGCTTTCATATGTTTCAATATAATGGATATAAATGGAGAAATATATATACTTATAATGAAATGAAAGTTGGGTCTTACGATGTTGGCTTTATAACTGTTGGGGTTTCTCATTTGAAGATGGTCAGAAAACTTTGACTGAAAGAGCAGTTAAAAGAGACAAATAGTAGTGGCTAATTCCGTTCTTGAGGAATATTTAGTGAAGAAGCTCTTACAGGAATTCTAGTTTTCGGCTCAATATGAGGCATACTTACTTTGAAGCCAAATCATCACCATAATATTAACTGCTGTAGTTACTTAACTCAGTCTAATGCTGTCTTTACATTGTAAAACATCAGGATTAGTTCTTGGTTCTATGATAGAGTTTAATGAATACAAATCAATTGCTATTACTGCTCATCTGGAGAATGCAATTAAACAACTGGTAACTAAAAGGTCAGAAATGCTTACCATTGAAAAAAGCAAACTCCATCTTGTCATCAGCCTTTTAGCACTAATTTTAATACCCATCTTTAAAAGAAATAAATCATAAGAATCCTCAATAATTAATGGCTTTGCCTTTTTCTGTATGGGAATAGTGTGGTAGCTTCATCGTAGCGTTTCCTGGAATTTCAGCAAATGCTCCATTTAATGGGGGGATGAGTTTTTGTTCAAATGCTCTGAAGAATTTGGCTTCCAGTTCTGGGAGTTTTCCAAGCTGTAAACTGTTGATCACCCTTTCAGGCTGTGCTTGATGTATTGGCTCCTCAAATCTAATTACATCTTTTTGTGATAGAACTGCTTGATGTACTCATTTAAATAGTTTGCATCTGCTCTGTAGGACTAGTGTATTTCTTTATGCCTAATTTGGTGAAGAAACCCTGAAAAGTGGATTTAGTGGATCTAGGATCACTTTTGGTTCTTCTTTCCTTCAAATAAACTGCTTTCTGATAAGCTTTGTAAACAGATGTGTCAGTGCTTTATCTGCTTTACTTCCCTTTTCATAAAGGATTGTTTCAACTGATTTTCTTGGTGCTGCTTTGTTTCTCCTTCAGTAGTATATTAATTTCTCCTCTAATATTCCCTAGATTCCTTCTGCCTTCCTGAATTCATGAAAGGATCCTTCCATCCTCGTACTATTATTGAACAGAGATACAGAGATCTCCCCCCCCCCCCCCCCCCTTTTTTTTTCTCCTCCTTCTCCTAGCCGTGCCATGCAACTTTCCTTGCCAGGCTACATTTGCTACTCCCTGTGGGATGATGTTGCTTGCACCTCCTGCCTTGTTTGGTTTCTACCTTCAATCACCCCTTTGATTTTATTTTTTTTCCTGAGAGTATCCTGAAGCTCTGTAAACTGGCTCAGTAAAACTCAGCAAACCTGAGTATGGATGCTATCTAGATGTTCCCATTGTGTCGAATGCTTACGTGCTTTGCCATGCAGGATTAGGCTCAGTCACATCCTCAGCATTGACGTGAATGTGGTAAGAGGGATGTTTCGGGGATTCTCAGGACAGTACTTGATGCATAAGGAAAAAGAATAATCTAAATCCTGCCCACACAATGCCAGACTCGGAACTGGCACTTAGAGGTTAGGAAAGAGCCATTGCTGATGGCTCTTTGAAATCATGAGATCCATGTGTAGTGGCAGCCACAGAACCCAACGCAGTGATGGGTCTCCTAAGGAAGGGCACTGAGAGCAAAACATTGGGAATTGTTTTACTGCTGAGGAAGATATGATCAAAGTTGGTAAAATCATGAATCAGGTGAACGCAGAACTGTTTCTCACCAAATTCTGCACTACTTCTGGGTGGAGGAACTCACTGAAACTGGTAGGAGATGAGTGTAAGACAGGTGAAAGAAATTACTCTTTCTCATAGCAGGCAGCAAACTTCTGGGATGTGTTGCCGCAGGAGTTTGAGGAGTCCCATGGGGTCAGCAGGTTCAAAACGGAACTAAACACATTTAATTTCAGATAGTGGATCTGAAGTGGCTATAAAGAGGGCAGGTAGAGCAGTGCTCTATGTCCCTATTGCGGTCGTTACAGGTGCTGGAGGAGCACAGGGGCAACAGGCTGCAGAGAGTGGTCAGGCTCATGTGCTCTCCCTTAATAGCATCTCCCATAGCTGTGGGCCAAGGCAGTGGGATTTCTGGGCTAGACGGACCATAGTTCCAGCCCTGAGAGTGTTCCTTGTTCATCCAATGCTCCCATTGCTCTAGCTAGCTGTGTTCAAGCACTAGCCTGGCTTGCTGTACCTGATGCTGTAATGTGCTGTGTAAGCCTCCCTCCCTCCACTGCTGCTTGCTTGTTGAAATTAAACCTCTGAGAAGTAGGGATCCCTCCTTTCCCCTTGCATACTTTTTCCCACGTCTCATACAATGCAGCCTATATTTTGTCTTGGGTCCTTAGGTGCCACTGTCATTTATACTACTAGAAAGGTTTATGCTCTATACAAATTTACGTACATAATGCACAGCAGTGCATTGCTGTTATGCTGTCATTGAAATATCTAAGCACAGGTGACTAATTTGAGGCAAGCAATGAAATTCATGTGTTTCAATTATTAAAGGGGGAAAAAACCCAAGCTAGCACTGTAAATGCCTTTCTGCTTACTTATGTCAGCCCACTTCCCTTTTGGCATTTCCCTGTCAGGGTGTCGTTAATATTTCCACCCTCCCTGTATCTTTAATGATCTACTTGGTTGACCTGCATCATTTAAAGTATTTTTTTCATTATAGAGATTTTCTCGTTTAGGTCCCCAGGAGATCCCGATATGTAATCAGTTTTCTCTAACAAATGACCTCCTTTAACTTCATTAGTTCAGAATTAATTTACTAGCATCCAAGATATTGAATGACTCTGATTAGTAAAATACAGTAAAAAAATTAAAGTTCTCTTTCATTTATGGTCAAGGAAAACATTAATTAAACCCCATATTTCTTTGCTAATTTTGTTCACAGTTGAATTTAATAAAGAGGGAACATTTGATGGGCTGTCACTAGACATTAGATGAGGGTGGGGATGGGATTACAGGCTTTCTGTGCGTGTAACATTTTCAAGCAGCTGCATTTTCCCAAATGCTTCACTTCTCTCGCAGCTTCCTTCACCTTTTAGGGAGCTTTTTAAACAAGCAAGCCAGGAAGAGCGACTGCCTCCAGTGAAAGGCAGAGAAAGAGCTCAATGAGGGCTTCGGGAAGGACGTGCTTTCTGCTGGCCAACACTTCTCAGCCACGCACCCCTGCTGCTTGTGCACGTCAGCTTCAGCTCTCCGGTTGTCTGTCTTATCTTGGTATCTCTACTTTCGAGGTGTCCAAGTTATTTACAGAACTAGCCACGCTGCCAGCCCCTTGCCCTTTAAGGCTTTGCAGGTTTCCATTTTGCAAATCTGCTGCAGCAGGCACTGGCCTGGTGACGGCATTTTTCTTCCTGTCACTTGACAGTAAGCACGCTTGCACTTCGCACTGCACATGGGATAGCTGATGAGGCTCTATGGAATGTGTGCAATGAATGGCAATAAGGCTTTGCTTAGGGAATGACCGTTATTCCTGGAAAAATCCAGCCATGTAGAGGAGGGTACCCACCTGGAGTTGATTTGTCCCCCTCATCACTCCCCATGCTGCTATATTATTTTCCAAAAGGCATAATCAAAAGGTAGAGATAGTTTTAAATACGCTTCCTTTTTTTTTTTACCGTGCTATTGGCCCACTAAAGACTTTATTGTAGTCTTTATAATGTGTTTTGAAACTTCATTGACAGAAGCTTCGTGCTTGCTCTGATCTTTATACGACTAGGTAGTTTTGGTAAGGCTCCAGCCATGGCTTGGATCCTCACTGCGCTGGGGCAGAAGAAAGCCTGACCCAGCACCCCAAAAAATCCTCGAAACAAACTTCTGGTCTCAGTAATCTTAGCTGCGGAGGCAACTTTCTGACTGTGCGTGACTGAAAACCTTTTTAGATACAGATTTTGGATTTTCATCCAGGTTTGTTCCTCCATATGCATGTGCCAGTATGGGAGCAAGAGAAGGGCCAGGGCAGGTGTGATGAGCCGTGTCACTCAGCAGCGAGGTCTCCTTAGCCTGAAGGTGCCTGGCAGCTCATGCTGGTGGCAAGCAGCATGTCTATGGGAGGGTGTCACCACCGATGCTGCGTGCCTGTTGCTCACTGGGACCAGAGCTCACCGCAAATAACCAGTAATGTAGGTGAGATGGGCTCGGGCACTCGTGCTGCTCCCGTCCTCCTCCCTGCCGCTGCTTTGGCCTATGGGTTGAGCTGAGCTGGGGAAACTGAGGCAGAGGTGCAGGGCATGTCCTGTGCTGTTACCAGTGTGCTGGAGGTGGTCACCTCTTGTAGAGGAACATCGCAGATCTTCTGTGACAGCACCTCAAATCACTGCAGCAAGGTTTACTAGAGACTGCTGCTCCTGAGGCTGGAGCCTGAAGTGGGCATGCTCTTGGTCTGAGGCCAAACCTTCACTTTGCTAAACTGTGCCAGTTAGCAACATCTGGCTTTTTAATTGATCAAGTTACTTTATGCCTATTCCGTAGTTGATTTGTCCCTCAGCCAGCCAGGAAGTTTGAAAACCGATCTGTTTGGTTTATATGCAAGTGATTTACTAGCCCAAGAAGAGCTGCTTTTCAGGCACATCCCAAGAGTGTCTCTGGGGAGCATCCTTCATCCCTTTGCTCCTCTGGGTCCGGCTGTATTTTCCATCCCACTGAGCTGAAAGGTACAACAGAGCCTGTGCCCATCCCTCTCATCCAGCCTGCGGGGCAGCACTGACGTGGGGCTATGGGGGCTGCTGCTGCTCTGCTGTCTTGCTGGACATGAAGTGTTGTACTGGAGGCCTCTGAGAAAGGAGACCTGGAGCTAAAGGGGGATTGGATGGGGCCAATGGCCTTGTAAATTATTCTCCCCTATTCATAAGAATAAAGTTTGTGGAGGGATTCAGGCAATCAATTTACATCTCTTGAAGGAAAAGAAATTGAAAACACTAAAGCAATTTATTGCCTTTTAAATTTGGGGATGAGGGGGAATGTAAGTAGCGCTTAAATTTAACTACCTGCAAAAGCAAATAAAGAAAACTGTAATATTTCACAAAGCCGTAATCCACTATACTATAAGTGCATTTTCAATTTCATTGTGGAAAATATAAGTTACTACTGCTTTCTGCCTAAGAACTTGCCCATAAAGCAACATCCAATTGGTGGATTCAGTAGTGTTTCTGGTATGTGTTTTTTCTTCTTACTTTCTTACAATTTGCATAAAACATTTAGACAGGATTTTTTCCCCCTGTCTCATATTGCAGTATTCCAAGTTTTCAGCACAATAAGTGTTTTGCCTGCAAGGCCTATATCTAATATTGGTTCATTTTGACTGTCTTTTCCCATTTAAATGTTAGTCCAGGAAACCAAAGTGATTGTAATCAAATGAGTATGCTCAATATATAGCTTATATGACTACAGGGTGGCTTTCTCGGTCTAGTTCAAATGCTCTTAGAAAACAGGAGAGATGATTCAGGAGCTGTTCTAAGAAGAGTCTTGCTTCTGGCAATATTTACTCTTAGGTAGATTAAAAAAAATACGAACTGGCATCTGAGAAAAAGATGAAAACAAAATGGGCTAATATCTGCTCATTACATGAGGGCAAAGCCACTGACACCAATGCAGCGGAAAGCTAAATTTGCCCTCTCTGCCTGTGAGAGCATTTCAGAAGAGCCCTGGAGAAGTTCTTGTATGAAGAGAGTATAGGAGATACAACTTGAGCTTCAGCCAGGCCACAAGCCCTTACTGCTCATTTTTCCCTCCAGGAAAAGTCATTCTCATTCTGCAAGATGAATCATTGATGGCTTGTTTGTGTGGGCAGACTGATTGCGTGAGCTATTCTGGGACAGCTGCTGCTCTACAGGTATTCTGGAGTATTTCTTGTGTTCAGATAAAGCGAACTTCTTCCTGGCATAATTACTTAGAGAATGGCTTTGCTTCTGTCTTCGAGCACGTTCCCTGAGACAGCTTCTGGGATAGCAGCCCCCTTCCTCTGCCTGGAGAGTTGAGAGCTTGTCCATGTGAAAAATTGCTATCGGCTACAGCTAGACTAGCCAACCATCCCCGTATGGCTCCGCTCCAGCCCCGCGAGCAGAGCTGGGAGGTAGGCTTCCCCTACCAACACCAACGGCATAATGTACGTACCCTTTGCTAAGAACTTGCGTTGGCTTTCCACCCTCCCAGGCTGCCCTAGGCGGGACCTCAGTGCCTCTGCCGATCCTCACCCTCGCGTCAGAACACAAAGGGCCGAACCTTGCCATGGCTTAATCACAGCTAAGTGAGAAAGCTTAGTAGTGCTTACATTTATTTAAAGATCTTCTCATCTTTTTTTCCTGCTTTGTACACTTAGAAGTTCCTCAATTTTATTAGCTATTTATAAATACCTGAATAAATTATGCAGATAAGATTGATTATTATGTCTCTTGAGGCACTGCTGGTATTCTAGACACTTTACGCTGCACCTATTCAGTCTTAGCACAGAGGGGAATCGGATATATTTTTCCTTTTAGAAATGCTAGAGCTGCTCTCTGTAACTGTCAATCGAAATTTAAGCAGAAGTATTGCACTGACCCTATCATGTCTGCAGAGATTTTGAAAGCATGTTCACGAGGCAGTTCTGTGCATAGGGTATTTAGCTCCAGGGCTGTATAAAGGATAATTTAGAGAGGATGGAGTTTTTCCCTTGTAAAAATTCATTCATATTCACTTCAAAGGCTGAAGTGAGCTTCGAACCAAGGTGTGCTCCGTGCAGACTGTCTTCACAGGGGTGAATTTCACCCACTGTGACAGTACGTACATAGCCTTCCTCAGATGATAACAGAAAATGACTATGCGGAGGACTGGGTTTCTCCAGAGATGCACTAACTGCCTGCTGCTCCAAGGACACGCGAATCCTTTTAGCCCATTGCATGATAAAACCTTCAATATTTAAGACCCACTCCGGTGCTGCAAACTCTTAAATGTAATGGGCTCTGCTGCTGTAAAATGATGTAGCTCCACAGACATCAACCCTTTCCCTGGGGCTGGAGCCCAGGGGATTGAAATGGGACTATGCTGATTTACATGAGAATCTGGCTGTATATACTTACAAACCAGCCTTTTGTGATCTCTTATAAACATGCCTAGTTAGGACACAGTTAAACCTGAAATCAAACCAGTGTTTAGAAATACTGCAACTACAGCTCTCAGTCATCATCACTACAATTAGGATTTCAGCTGCTTTGCTTTGCTGCAAGGCCTTTAGAGCATTATGGCTTACTAATGACATAAAAAGCAGATTTACTGTTATTAGCTATAAACATTGTAGCAAAACAGAAAAAAACCCAAATATTAATCTGTGCCATAGCATAAAACGTGCGCACAAGTTATGACAATTAGCAATAATTTGTCATTCTGTGCTATATTTAATTCTAAAATGGCCAAACTGTTGGACAAAATACTACCAGCATATGTACTGTGGCTGTTTTGCTGCAATAGCTGTCTTCTGCTCAAAGCAACATCACCTTCTCCTCTCCCCAGAGGCAGCTTAGGATGCTCAGCACGAACAAGCCTCATGTTGATACACGAACTTGGGAAAGAAGAGGTCTACCTGACATAAAATCTTGTATCAGTGGAAAATTTTTGCTGTAGATCTAGCCAGCCCCCTACCCCACCCAGGGACGTGCCTTCTGAAAACCACAGCAGCACCTCTCTTGCACGCCGAAGCTGGTTCCAGAGTTGAAGCGAGCGTTGTCCTCTTTCTTGGCTGGCAGGGATTCCCTAGCACTGAAGTGGGGAGAAATCGGAGCTGATGATGCTGTCTTGAGATAAATCACTTGAGATGAGTCTTGCTGTGATCAGACCTTGATGCTGTCTTGAGATAAATCACTTCAGGTGGTATTGGTTTGCGGATTTTGTCTTTTCAATCACAAAATATCTTTTTTTTTTTTTTCCCCCCAGTACTAAGTCTTAATCTTCTTGAAACTTTTTTTCAAAACCTTTCCTAACCATTCCTTTTTCTTTCCTGAAAAATCAGTGTTTTGTAAAGATGTTATTATAAAAAAATTGAAAATTTTGAAAATAACCCTATTTTGAGCCCATTTATTTATTGCAAATTTATTTAGAATAAGCTTCCTTATTTTTAAATTGCTTCTGAGCTGTGATGAGCTGGCAGAGTGTAGTGATACATTACATAGCATGGTTATACACTGTCTGGAGCTTAATAGAAGATGTGATTCCTGGATTACAAATCTTGTCGCAGCTTTGAAAGAGAGTCTAGGCTGAGCAGTGGTTTGCTCTGGCTTTGAGAACTTCATTAGCTGGGACTGAAATCAATGTAGATTTCTGGCACTGATGAAGGGCTGTACAGTTTGAAAGATTTCCTGTAGACTGGAAGACTGTCTAGCCTGTGGGCTTGGCTTGCATGCAGCCTTGCTCCAACACGTATTTATTGGATATAATATTTAGACCAGCTGAGGAAGGTCTGCTCCAGTTCAAAAATACCGTTTTAGCCTAGGCAAAAGGGAGAATAATTCAGGAGGAGGGAAAGGGGGCATATTTTGTTTTTCAGTCTGAGAATTGTATTAGCATCAAGTCACCTGTAAATCTTTGTTAAACTAGCCTAGTTTCTATGGACCTGAAAACCCCAGAAAGCTTATTCTCCCTGTGTTTTTTTCAATGCCCAATGTGTCGTCTTTTTTCTCTCCACCCAACGATACTTGTGTCTACAGCAGTGCTGCGTGCTTTTGACCCAGGCCCTCATACAAGGAGTGAAGTAGGGTCTGATGTCCAGCCAACTGCTTTCCCTCATTATAGGAGCCTGGCACCTGGGACCTCCCAGTCATGTTCTGGGCCTGGCCTACAACCCCCAAACTGGTGGATGTGAGATTATGGTGTTGAGTGGGTTTGAGGATAGCTTTAAAAATACAGGGGCCTCTCTCTTGGAGAGGTGACTGGCATAGGGAGAACCCAGGACCCCTGGTGAGATCAGGAAAATGGATCAGGCAGGAAGACAATATCCTCTGAGCTGCAAGGGTTAACAGCAGGTTGCTGCTTCTCCTCCTTTGCCTTTACTGTTATCATGATTTATATATTTGAAAGTAGGGATGATTAATAATCCACAAACCTTCAGCCTGGAAGGAGTGCTAAGGCACTTAGCATACCAGAGCATACTACAATGCAAACAGTAAGAAATGATTAACAAGACTAACATTTCCCCTCCTCCCCAGATAACTCGAGAGCAGCATCAATGGTCCCTTGCACTTCATGGCTCCCAGCAGTTGGGTGAGGGCTACCAAATGGCTTCTGTATCAAAAGGCCGTAGCTAAAAGTCTGTGCACTGCAGGTACCATGGTGATGAGTCTGGCACAATCTCCTGGAAAGATAAATATAGTTAGCGTGCTGTTCCTGGAGCTGGATATAAATGTCTCCATTCCATATGTGCACTGTTACTCTCGAGATAAGGAAAAACTGGCCTATAAAGTCCTTATTGACCTAAGAAGTCAAAGTACAGAAAGAGCCACTGAGTACAGTGGTGGAATTCATCTGCTGTTTATCAGCTTGGACCTCGATGCTTTCCCTGCTCGGCACTGGGAGAAGTGTAGAGGGAGGACAATGTGGCCACAGAAGAGAGTAATAAAACCAGGGAGGGAATTTGTCTCTAGGGTAATGGCACATTGAATGCTGAGCTGCATCAGTTCTCAATATCTCTTCAGTTCATAAAGACCGATCACTACCAGCTTTGTTCTGTCATCTCTGGTGAAAAAGAAAGGACCTACTTAATTCAGAAAATACTTTGGAGGTCAGAAAGTGTTTTTCTTTCCCCTGGGGTTTTCAATGCCAGCAGGGGGGGACAGATTTGGTTTCTTAAATACAAAGAGGCAACTTAACAAGGTCCTGTCTCTGTGCTGATTCGAAAGGGATGAGGGGAAGTCCTGGTAACCCGATGAAAAATATACAGAAGAAAATCAAGTGGAGATGTGGACAGCTCAGCCATCCCTTTTTCATGTGATGGAATTAAACATGAGAAGGTAATTTGCATCATCCTTATGTGAGAAAAGAATAACGTTACTTTTTTTGTGCTAATCCACATCAGTAGCAAAATGGGTAGATGGGAACTGGTAAGGGTTATCTGTGACCTACTTCTTTCATAATGGTACAAACAACCTTTTCAAACAAGGTACAATGGCAAAGCAGGGCCTCAGAGGAGATTCTGAACCCCCTCCCTTCCCACCAGGGTCAATCAGAACTGAAAGTCTTCAGCATCTTGCCAGCTATCACTTCAGCATTCATGGTGACAGCGTGTTCAGTCCACCTGTGTGTTTCTTGCATGGGAGGGCAAAGGACAGCGGCGTGCATGTGCAGTGATGCAGTTACTGCAGCAACACCCATGTGCAGCGATGAGGTTACTACACAGTAAATGTGAGCCAGACCTTAAGCAATATTCTCTTTGATTTTAATCAAATGTGCACCATACCCAAGTACGGGCAGGTTTTGGTCTGGCATATTCTTTTATGATCCTTAAGAGGAAGTGGGATTTAATTTTTAAAGTGAGACTTCTGTAATGAAAAAAAAAATTCCTGTTAAGTTTATTTCAGTAGACACCACAGTTTGCAGAGCTGCTCCACTTTCCTGGCAGCAGCTCCTCCCCAAACACTGCCCCTGCCGCACTCCCCTGAGCCTGTGGACCAAAGTGCCCTCCAGCACACTCAGCTGTGAGCCTTAAGGAACCTGTTAGATTTGGCTGAAAACACCCTCTGACACTGTTTTTAACAACAAACTGGACTTTCAGTGAAGTTAAACTTTTTGAGAAAAGTCCCTACTTTGTCCTTTACTCCCCCCCCGCCCTTAAGTCAGATAACAGAATAACATTTTATTTAGAAATATCGAAAGGATGTCCTATGGGAAATTTATTTCCCAGATGGACTGCCTGTTCCCTCATGCACCACAAACAGCTGTCTCCTCACCCTGGAGAATATTTTGTAGTGTGTGATGGGGATATAATATGACAGGGTACGTGACTTCTGGAGAAACTTTGAGTATAGGAACATTACTCCAAGGAGGTTCCATGGTAGTACTTCAGCAGCGATACTTAAGTTTTCACTTTCTTTCTTTTCCACAATAAGCTTCAAGGGTTTTTTCACTGTAAAGCAGTCTAGCCTTATGTCAAATGTGCTGTACACATATTTGCTATGGCATGCCAGCAAAGCTGAGTAGAGAAGGCAATTATCTACTGTACAACCATTGAGCTACAGCACAGTCTTGGGAGAAGAGACTCTACAGTGTAGGTGGAGCCAGACAGTGGTTATAAACAAGAAAGGTGTGCATCACCCCCATTTTGTTCCTTGGGGTGGCTTCACTGAGCCCCCTGCCCCTGAACAAGATCCTTCCTACAGTTCTTTTAGCTGCATTTTTGCATTTTTCCAGTACACCAGAGGAACGACATCATTTCTGCAAGGGTATGTGGGTTATACTGCTAACGCTGTTACTGAGACTAATCATAGACGGAGGTCAACAGGAAGGTTTTCTTTGGCTCCACAATTACATTTCACTTAGGACCATATGATGGTCTAGTCCTTCCATAAAGTTGTTAATGAAAAGGCAGGACCAAGCCATGGTCAACACTGGACTAAATGTCTCTTAAGATGATGATTGGCAGAGGACAGAATGACCTGCTATCTCTCAATACCCTCCTCCTGCTCTATCTAAAAAGCATAGGGAGTTGAAAGTCTTGTCGAGATAATCAGCAAAATGTAAAGACGTGAAAATGTTCTGCTGGAGAGTAACAGTGTTCAAGGATAGGGCATGGTCCTCCGAAGAGTGGCTGAATGATTTTTAGGACACGCATCTGTGTTTTCTGCAAGATGAAGGACAAGGCAACACTGGTCACCCTCTGCAGGATAAAGAGAACAGCACAAACAAAAAGTAAGTGGCAGCATGTCGGGATATTGGACAACTTCATCTTCTGAGAAACTTCATCACAGCGGACAATGATGCTTTGAAGAGAGTATGTATGGTGCATATATGTATGTAAAGAGAATATGTCTGGTGCTTGAAGCTCTGCTGTCTTGAAGTGAATAAGGAGAGACAAGGGAGTCTCCTGAGGTTCAACAGGGGAGTTGCTTGAGAGATGCTTGTTCTTGAGCCTGCTTTCTGCAGCAAAGACAGTACCAGCACGCAAAACCTGCTGGTCTTTGCAATGAAATGCCATGGATGGGATTTTATAGTTACCTGATAAAACACTTCAGAAAATGAGATGGTCAGAAAAAAGATTAGTGTAAAGGAGGTGCCGACAAAGAATGAGGGAGCTCCAATTGTTTGGACACATCCAGAATGCTTGCTAAAAGCCTTGGCCTTTGGTCGGGTAGAGGAAGGCTGCCTGGAAGGCAGACTGGTCACGGTACAGCCAGGCACCATAGCTCAGTGGTGCAGCCGGGACTGAGACTTCTCTGCTGCATTGCAAGGTGTAGCACGATGAGGAGTTAGCACCTAGGGCTGCCAGATTACACCACTGAGGGATGAAGTAACTGTAACAAAACTCTAACAAAAGCTGCAGTCTGGGGTCCTTTTCTCTCTCTGCTCTCTTCCTGTGGCACAATATACTGTGTCCTAGATTTGTACCGAGACATCAGGAAGCTTTTGGTGGCATGTCACATCCAAGTTCTGGAGACTCTCCTGCCTGATGCTTCTAGCGCAGCATTGCTCACAGCTGCAGGAAATCTGACAGCATGCTAGGTCCTCTTTGTCCTCTGTTCTGTCCCTAAAACAAAACAGCGAAGGGTCAGCGCTGCTCTTCTAGGATCAGAAAAGCGTCCCGCGGAGGAGCTTGTTACAGGCTCTGATGCAGGCTTGGAAAGAGCACAGGTCTAGGGTGTGCTAGTGGCTCAGGTCACCAGGGTAAATCTTATGTAATGCCAGCATTATGTGGTGCAAAAGAGGCCAGCATTTGGCCAGCAAATCCATAGAAAGGAAATATTTCAATCGATCAGCGATGTTTGCTTATTCTTCTAACCTGTTTCACTTCTGCTTTTCCTGCTCCTCTTTATTCTCCGCCATCTCCTCTCAGACCTGACTGCTTTCATTATAAGGTTGAAGGGCAGTGCAGAGTGAGTACATTAATCTCATACATTTTCATGAATATCAATTACAACTTGGATGCCAGAAGATTTTTCTTACTTTCAGCAGAGTTGAGACCTAATTCTTTATACAGACCCTGTCTCAGGTAAAATCTGGGGGCATTTTTCCAAAGTCAAGCCTGCCATCTCTTCTTCCCACTCCCTCCCACCATGCTGATAGCCCTTTGCTTTTTCCTGTAGTAACTATATATACAATGGTTATCAGAAAAAGCCATTCCCCTTTCTGCCCTTGAAAGGCAATATCCACACAAGCTCTCGGGTAGAATTTGGAGTGTAGAATCTCTGCTGTTCAATTACCATGGAGCTTATCTCTTTCATGTGTGACTAGATACTGTATTTTTTTTTTCCCCAGCAAGACTGAAGCTTAAACGGACAGAAAATTTTCTAGGGCTTGAGATGGAGGAAAACATCTGGTGTTGAAATGAGCGGAGTTTATGAACTGCTGGGAAATAAGACTATTTCTGAGGGAATAAATGTTTCTCTTATTTTGCAGTCTCTGTTGCACTGTTGGTTAGCAGATTCAGATCATCATGACAACAAAAAGGTCAAAAGCATATAGCAAACTTTACGTCTATTCTTTTCAACACATGAAACCATCTTTTGCTTTCATAGAGTCCATTTTACCCACGGTAAAATAAGCTCTGACTGCATCGCAGCAGAAGTAAGGCCAGAAAGAGCTGGCAATAAGTCTAAGGTATTCTTTATTTGAATTACAAAAATGCCAGTGAACTTTACCTACGGGTTAGTATTCCACTTTGCTGGCTGCTCTGCAGAAATCAAGCAAAAAGGCAAATCCACCCAAAAGGGATTTTGGTTTAAGCGAGCGGTTCCCACACGTAGTTTGCTGAGGTGCCGCTGCCGTAGGAGGACTCTGATTACCAAGGCAGCGGCTCTCCCTGCCACCTCCAGCGCTGCAGCTCGTCTCCTTGGAGGAGACCAAGGGCTCCAGTCTTCCCTGGTAAACAGGTAGCAAACCAGTGGTGCTGGTGCATTCCCTGCTGTGGGAGCTTGCGTGTTCCTTGCTAGTGAAACCCCGGTCTAAGTGACTGAAAACAATGACGATTTCAGCTGCGACTCCCAGAAACAGTGATCCTACCCTTTTGCACTATCTTTCAGATACACTCCTAAAATGGCTGAGAGCTGGAGAGTGTCTATTACATGACAACTAGGCAACTGGAGAGAGGGGAAATATATGATCTAAGATATATCTATTCATTTTGGGTCAAGATGTGGCAGCCTACCATGAAGTTTTATAGCTATAGATAGTAACAGGAGCAGTGACCTTTAATTATAGCAAGATAATGGGCACTGCTCTAATACAGAAACAGCTAAAAATAAAAGCCAGTATAAAAATACAAAGTATCTCAGAATGTGATCACATTTTCCACTAATGGAAAACATAGCTCAACTCTCTGCATTACTGAAAAATGTTTTCTTTTACAGATGCTAAGGTTACATTTAGATGGTGAGTTGGTATGGTTTAATTCAAGGTATCATATTAGACTGGTAAATTTAGAGTAACCAGAAAACTGTGTGGATATTCCCACTTTGGTTTAAGCTGGAGTTATTAAATTTTGGTTGAGTTTGATTTGATTTGGTTCAAATTTGAAGTAAATGAAAGCCCCCAGTGTAAAACTGAATTTACCACCTGTAAATTAAAACAAGGGAGATTCATTGATGCATTCACTTTAGGAAGTAATCCGGTGCTGTAGATGTGGAGGATGAAATGGTGCTGCGGCCTTGATGTCCATACCGTGTGTGTTTCTGGGGGGTTGTTTCAGATTAATTCAGTCCTGTGGACTGGTGCCCATTAAGGACCCGGGCATTATTGCAGCTCATCTGGTTTAGTTTCATCCAAGAGGAATCCAGAGTGTGTGCTCCCAGACCACTTTGTGGACATCACCCGAAGCAAAGTGGGAACGGTCAGGACGGTTGCTTTGAAAGCACGCTTCTGACCTGGACTAAGATGCATATGCGGTTGCTTCCTGGCTAACTAAATGACCTTCGATAAACTGGTGCACATTTGCGTGTCAGAAGGGCCCGTGAGAGCTCCTAATGCCTCTCTTGGACTCCATTCTGTGAAATGCCTGGTAATGGGGCTCCCAGGTGAGCAGGCATGGAAATGCCTGGGAGCTCCCAGAGCAGCCCATTCAATTCCTTTGCCTGAGGAGAAACTTTCCAAAGTTTCTGATTTTTCTTCTGTGGATTGAAAATACTTTGCTTTGCTTTCCAAATATTAAGTTTACCAATCTGTAGCCGAAGCTGCTGTTAATGCATAGAACTTAGCTTCGTTTTTCTCTCAAAGAAAGTTAAACTGGCCAGCTGGCATTAAACCAGTGACCCAAGATAGGAAAGGGCTGCTTACAACTCAAAATGTCTCAGAGTAATACAACCTGTAAAAGCAGACATGGTTCTCAACTTAGAAATGCACTTTTCACTTTTACAGAAATGTGGGCATCTAGGTTTTTGTTAAGTGTTAGAGGAAAGGAAAAATTCCCACTTCCCAGGTTTTGCTGACAAACTTTCTGCACCTATTCAGATAAAGTGATTTGTGAACTGTCTTGAAATGCACCAACAATTGCAAACTGTGAATAGCAGCTCTATTAATATGCTAGTCAGGACAACCATTACGGTACAAATTATAGAGCGAGCTGAAAAAAGTTTGAAGAGCTGACTTCTGAGCATTGAGAAGCAATCAGACCCCACCCCTGCCCTGGCACGTATCCTTCCACAATAGGATCTTCCCCATATCTGTTGACAAACTTTGGCTAATGTTTCTGCTCGCTAAAAGGTTTTCTGCCAATACAGCAACATATTGCAGATAAAACCTAATGAGCTGAGTTTAACAAAAAAATGCCATGTGGCTTCCTTACAGTGATGCCCATCTGTCGGCTTAGTGAAGCAGCAGTGTGCTGCAGCTGTACTCCTTTGCTTTTTATCAAATCAAAATAAAGCTGTGCACCCCAGAGTCAGGTATGATAAACAGGCCAGCAAATTGCCTTACATGGGTATCATACAGCTCCTTATCTGTCTCACTTTTCAGAGCAGCATAACCAGATGGCTCCTAACGGTGGGTGAAATTTTCTCCGTTATGTTTTTGGCATTGAGCTAGAGGGACGTACTCCAGAAGTCCACCACCAAAACAACAGATATTTAAATTGGACTGGGACTGAGATTACAGCCTGCAAACAGAACTTTTGAAATTGAAGCAGATTTCATTAATAGCAAACGAAATGCCTATTTAGAGTGGGTCTGGTGGAACAAAAAGGAGACAAAACAGTTTAAAAAAAGACTCTTTGTGAGCAGCCTCACAGAACAATGAGGAGGTTGGCCTTCCTCCAACCTCCTGTCCGGCTGGTGCAAAGCAACTGGCCTTTCCACACTTCCCTTATTTATCACAGGGGCAGTGGGAATAAGGGCCACTGGGTGGTGGCTGGAGGCATCATCTCCCACCGGTCCTCTCTGTGGCCAAGGGTGCAGAGGAGAATAGTGTTTCTGCTGCAGTTGGAAGTAGGGCCATTAAGAGGGCTTGGGGATATGGAGCATCTGTCCGTGATAGAAATCCCTGCTGAGAGCAGGATGTCACAGGCTAAAGGCTTCAGTTTTTCCTGGTTCATCTTTTTCCTGGTTCATTTGTCAGACCAATCTGAAGTTTAAAATGGAAAAGGAGTTTGCACTTCCTTTAACTGGCTACTAAACAAATATCGGTGCTTTTGTCTTATCTGTGGTTTTGGCATCAGTTCCAGATTTGGGGAACAATCAAAAAGGGTCTAGATTCAGGTTAGAGGCAGTTCTTGCTTGGTACATTGGGAATGGAGACTTTGTTAATGTGTGTGCCATGCTTTTGTAGGTGGGTTTTAAGTTCAGCTGGTTCTAGGTCTCAAAGCCGAATGTGAAATTCATCATTTGCTGCCAGCTTGTTTGCAAGCCCCTTCTATTGCTGGGAACACGCAGCAGATTTGCATGAGGTTTTGCTGTCACCAAGAGAAACGTATGAAATAGAGCAGATTGAAGTTGTTTAAAAATGTGACTGCTGATGAACTTTTTCAGCACATTACGCTTCTGCGAATTTAGACTCATCTGAACATTTGTGTTGTAAGCACGTGTGCGTGCTGGTGTCTGCTTTGTGGGCTGTCACCCGCACAGTTGTACTAACATTTCAAAGGCTGAAACCTGGAGCTTCTCAGTTGCGTGTGCTCAGGCGAAACAGAAGAGAAAAGTGTCACATATAGAAAACCGACTGGATAGATGCAGAATTGGTAACTTTTGTCCCCAGGTCATTAAAAGTTATCTGAATCTACCATACTTCTGAAGGTCAACTATACTCATGTGTCTTTGCATGTAGGTAGGAGCCTCATTTTAGGCACAGATATCTGGAAAAGCTGTCCTCTTCCCCCAGTGCGAGCTCAATATGCCTCAGGAAAATATGCCTCTACTGAAGATGAACAAAGCAGTATTAAATAAACGGTAGAGATGTTGAAGATTGGTACTGAGACAAAAACCAAAGATACCTAATTCTTGTGCATAAGATGTTTCAGGATTGTCAATACTGTGAACTGTGGTCATTCCTTGCTGTGTGGATGAGATGGTGAAGGGTATATCCACATCATATAGCTGAGGCAGGACAACCATATGATCGATGTCAGAATCAGGCAGCCCTAATTCACGTTCTTCCTCTTCATTGTGTTGTGCCTACATCCTGTGGATATAACAAAATGAGAGGGTGCTTGTCTTGAAAAGGGTGTCAGAACTAACACGGAAAGTAATGAGTTATGTACAGTGCAGCAGCATCTAAATGTAGACAAATGGAGTTTTCTTACTTTGGAAGTGATGACAAATGCCACATTGAACTGGTTTTGCTTGAGCAAGACTGTAAAGTGGTGGCCAAAGTTTGCTGGAAAGTATTCTGTGAAATATATACCCTGGGAGCTATGTTTGCCCATTGCATGTGCTGTCACCTGATTTGCAGAAGCAAGCCCTCAACCTAGGTCAGGAGACTGAGGCAGCTCCCGGTGACCAGAGTAATTTTATTGCTATCTGACCATTGTTTCAAGTTCTGTCCCATTTGTTATGTTCCTAAGGTCACATCTTTTTAACTCTCACATTTCACCTCTGAGCGGTAAGCTGTATGGAAATCCTTCCTAAGCAGAATGAAGAATGTAGAAATCCAGCCCTTTTCCAGATGCTGCAATTTGTCTAAAAGCATGTTGAACAATTTGACTTTCTTCCTGGTATTTTATTCATGACTGCAATTTCTTCCTTTTAGCCAAGCTGTAGACGAGAGGAAGAATGAACAAGATGGCTGAGTTAAATATAGCGCTGGGGTTGAAGCATAACAGACTGTCCAGGGCTCCAGTCATAAAAGAAGAAAGAAATTACTTCAGAGAGGATTAAGCACTCTCTTGCTATAGAAGTTGTACATGATGTCAAAGAGTGGAGAGTATTGAACAGCATGCTAGGAAAAGGAAAATCCTGGGATGCTGACCCAGAAAATTAACACACTGCTCAGTGGTTAGCTCAAAATGGAAGAGGAGTTTCACAACTCTTTTTCCTGAACTAGTGACAGCTGTGACAAAGCTATACGATGGAGTTACAACTCCAGCTTCATCCTGAGTGTGTGTGCGCGCGCGTGTGCCTGTGGGTAAGGAGAAGTCACGTCTTTGTACAGCTACAGTGATGCTCTAGAGTGAGTGAGCTACAGGGTGAACATGCTGTGGGCTGTACTAAAGCAAGAAATACAGCCAGTCTCCCCCCACCCCATAAATCTCTGCTCAGACTTCCAGGATTAATTTTCTCGTGCCAGCTCTGCACCTCCTAATATTAGGAGGCATGAGAAAATTACTCCTGGAAGTATATATGAAACTCTTGACTAGAGGGAGAGTGTTTGGTAGTTGTCCCTGAGCCTTTGCAGAGGAAGAGGTCTGGAGACCTGCTATGGACAGCCTGTGTCATAGCCTCAGGACCTGCATCGCTCGTTGATCTGTGCGTGCAGCTCCAAGACCTGGCTAGCAGCTCCCTACCCATGCTGGCAATGTTGAACTTTCCAAATCTGAAGATAAGAGCTGGGCTGCACCCAGATAAGGTGCTTCTGCCAGGGTAAAGGGCAAGACAGGCAAAGCAGGGCTGAGCTGGGTTTGAGAGCTGGCGGCTGGAGGCATCAGGGCTGTGTCTGTTGATGCTACATCTCTGTCCCCAGGTATCCCCTCACTTGCCGCAGCTGCAGGCACGCTGCCTTCAGGACTTTGGCACAGGACATGGGACCGCTGCAGCTCTGCAAAACCCTCTTGTTGTGGGGCTGCTTTGTCTCCTGAAATCGTGAGGTGCACTGTTTGTGTGAGTAGAAAAATATACGAAAGAGTGGCTGCATTGCTTATGCTGGGAGCTGTGTGGCCGGCAGGGAGATTGTGTGATGGGGCAGGAGGTGCTCAGGATTGCTGGGTTAGCTGTGCTGGAGGAGATCTTCCACTGCCAGTGACCAACTGTGAGAAACCATTGGAAATAATTTCCAAACCCTTGCAAGTGAAGCAAGCCCTGGGTTTTGAAGAGGTGAGAGGGACTCGGTAACCTTGTTTGGTCAAACAGAGAGCGAGGGCTGAAGCAGGAGGGGAGTGACTTCTCTCTTTTCCTACATGGCGAAAGCTTTACTTTGTTTTTAGTATCACTATTAAATTGTGCTGTGACAGATGCAAGAGGGTCCCCGTGGTGAAAATCAAGCTGTCCCCACCCCACCATGCTGATCAGCGCTGTGTAAAGACCTAGAATTTTTTATTGCAGAGACATACTGGGAATTGAGTACCTACAGAGAAGAAAATGTTAGATCAGCAAGGGACCTGCTCACACTGCTGCCTTCCCCTCTCTCTACATGAATGTAAATGCCCCTTCCGTGAAGAGAGGAATGAAAGAAAATTGGACATTGAGAGCAGGACCATTCATCTGCTATCATCTATTTATTAAACTAACCTCATAATAGTGATGATTAGCAAAATGTTTCATTGAAATATGTCCAATACCTTCCTCTGTACAGAAACTGCTATAGTAAAATGCTGCTTATGCTGAATGGATAGCAAAATCATCATAAAACTTATTGAACAATTTAACCCGCACATCCGCTAGCTTCTAGAAAACCATTCCCCTTCAATACCCGTCTTTTGTGGAGAAAAGGGGATGCCGACACCAGTTTAATTTAAATTTGTATGTCTTCAGATCTACACGAAAACCATTTGCCCACTGAGTTTCGTGCCTTTTATTAGGAATGACTTACTGGAAAAGAATGTGTTTCACATTTAGTAACCCTGACCATTAGAAATGGGTGAAGAATTTTTTGGTTTGCTGACTGAACTAGGAATGTGTGAGGAAAATGCTTGTGGGTTGATCCCCCCAACTCTCTTCATCTTCCCACAGAAATGTAAAATAAAAAAGCTAAAAAGGATTGTGTTAGCCCAAGCATTTCTTTGACATAGAACATAATATGTTGTTCTGAAAACGTAAAAATGAATGGCCTAGAATGCTTTTACCCAAAAAACCCCTATGTTTTCCAGTGAAAAACTGGAATTTGTGAACTATTTCAGTTAACTAAGTCTGCACTGTGTTTTGGTATAAATATTCTCTCTTGCGTGCTCACCCCCAACAAATGTAGACAATTCTGCTAGGTGCCCTGGTAGGCCAAGCACAAATGACTGTACCTATTATGCCTCCTGGAGTCTGAACTGGAGTTGTTTTGGATTGTGCTCGGTGCTATGTCACCACCACCTTGCTAAGTCGTAGCATTCTTTATGTTATTTCATTATCAGGATGTGAATACCTGCAGCTCTATCTGATCCTACTTGCTCTGTCATTCCTTAGCAGCAAAGACTCCTCCACAAGGCATCTCTGCTCCTACTTCTGGGAATGAGTAAGGTCCGATCCCCCACTCTGGCAGGTCGTCGGTAGTGCCAGCTCATCGTGAAAGAGGGACAACCTGCAGAGGAGCAGTGCCTGGTTCTGCTGGGCTCAGAGAGCACGGGCATCCCCTTGTCCTCAGTGGGGAAGAAAGCTGTCACTGCTGCCTTCTCCCTGCTCACTTCACTCCTGAACCTCTTGTGTTGGTGCAAACCAGCGGTACCTTTGAGCAAAACGAGACTATGTACAGTGCAATAAAGAGACCGTTAATTGCTTGTGCTTGTCCCTAGTGATTTACCTGAATTTTACAAATAAGCAGTAGTGCCAGCAACAACAAAACACCTTTGCCAGAATTTTCAGTGGCAAAAGCTTTGACAGAAATGGAAATTGCACCCAAAATACCATTTTTGCAGTTTGTTTCTATGTTTTTATTTGAGGAAAAAATGTGGAAAAGAATGTTTTCCAGCAACTAAAACCTAAGCTTTTGTGATTTTAAATTAAAAAAAAAATATCAATTTTTGAGTTTTTCAGTGCAACTTCAAAAATTCTCAAACTTTTTTAAACATAGAAAGGAAAATGGCTTGACTTGTTCACAAGAATTTCTCTGAAACCAAGTTACATCTCTGTAGATACTTAAATGCACTGTGGTCAGAGGCCCTAGCTTCTCGTGGTTTTGTACTCATGGAATTCATCACAAGGCTTTTATTCACTTTTAGCTTAGAAAGGGTGATACAACTGTACATTTGTGCTTGCTCTCAGATGAGCTGGAACATTTTATAACATTTTCTGGTCTATTTTCCAGTCCTGTATCAAGTAAATAAACTCTTTGATGTTACCAGCAGAAAGCCTAATCATTCCTGTAATGATTCTTTGTTAAGTTACCTCTTTGCTTGTTGCCTGTGAAGATGTTTTCCATTGCCTGAGTTCAAGATCTTCTCTCTGAAAGGCCATTATGTGATACATTTTAGGAGATTTTCCATGAAAGTCTTCGGAAACTTTGAATCTTGGTTATGGAAAGAGAGGTGTTGCAAACAAGTGTCTTGAAAGCCAAGAAAGATAACCTTGAGAGCTTCACAGAAATGAAAGTGCTCTATTTTAAGAGAGATCTCTCTCTCCTTTAACTGCTCTTGTGTACTGTCCATTCTGGTAATCTTGGGGAGGGGGTTGCTATTAATTGGAGAGAAGGGAGAAGCATGAATAAAGAATGACCTTCTACCAGGCAAGAGCAAATCACTGAAAAGAGGAAGCCTTGCTTGTTGCAGGGCCATGCTCTTACATACCCAAGCATGTTTCTAGCTGGCTCCAACCCATGCACCACCCAGCTCCTGAACCTTGATCCTTCTTCCACTGAATCAAACGACCATAAAAGTAGCTCTTGCTTGCTTAGAGGCAAGACACGAACTCTTCATGTTCATCTTCCCTCTGCAGAGCAGAGGAAGTATAACTTCCCACATCTATTTACAAGGACTGTCTGGGGAGTTCTACCATGTTATTCCAATAACAGTAAATTTGCCTTCTTGGATCTTTCCAACAATTGAGTTTCTTTTTCTCAAGTCTTACTTCTTCCCCAAAGCCGGTTCCCCAGCTGTGTTTGCTTAGCCCCATTAATACGGATCTAACACAGAAGTGGCCATTGTATGAGATTATTAATGCTGTTCAATTTGTGTGTGGCATGGAGAATCTTGTTTCATTTCAAACTCATAGGTCCAATTTTCTGGTCCCTCTTTGTTTATTATGCAGAAAACTGCAAGATTCAGCTGTGGGCTATTACCTACCTTTTGCCCCATCCCCTCATAATTGTTTAAAGCTGTATGATTCTTCCTGCTGCTCTGAGTGTGTTCTCCTGTGTTTGTGCTTCCTTTTGTTACTGTTGGAGCATGAAGGAACACAATGAAACACTAAATAATATGAGGTCAAGGAGTCAGTCAATGGAATTGATAGGAGGTAAACAGAGAAAATGAGTATAAACCAGCTGCAGAATGAACAGAGGCTGGAAATCAGCAGAGAGCTTTTAGGCATTAGGGGACTATAGCCTTGCAACAGATGCCACAGACAATTAGTTTAAGGAGACAGTTTGATCAATTTATGTGCAATTTTACATGGAAGAGCTATTTGTGATAGCAGGAGTGAGTCTTGGCAACCTAGAAGGTCTCTTCCAGCACTAGGGTGTTGCTCTTACAGTCAGAAACACATGCAGTAAACACTGCCATGTACGGTTATTCCATAGGGAGGAGATATCCAGTTTCCAGCCTGACCCACTCCTGCTGGCTAATTTTTCATTGCCTCAATGGATGAGAAACATCTACTTCCATGCTGTGGGAGAGGGGGATCAGCAGGATAGGTGGACATGTCCCTCTGTGGTTGCATGTTTGGGGCAGGGGGAGGTGACTGCTTAGCAGCATGGCCTGTGGAGGTGCTTGAGGTACCAAGGGATTCCTATTCTGGTGGCATCTGCCAGAAAAGACTGGCTAGTCTGGAAAAAAGTCTTTGAAACAGAAGACTGAGTGGGCAGGTCAGGGTACATCTTACAGATTTAGGATCTGTGTTGAACAATAGGCCAGGCTGCTAATGAAAATAAGCCATTCCCTACAGGTTAGTCTCTGCAAGCAAACATCTACACTGCAAGTGATTTGTTAACAGCATGTAGTGCCTGAGAGAGTGCAGAGCAGCTTAGTTCTCTAAAGGGAATGAAGAACAGGATCGAGTACAGGAGATTTATCATCTAGGTTAGAGGTAAAGCATCATGAGTGAAAAGGGAATAAATGCCAAGGGGTTAGTAAATTCTGTGTAGACAGTCCCTGGGCTGTCTCAGCTGCCTGAGGTGCATCAAATAAAGGCTTGATGGCACTTGCTCCTTCTGAATACAACAGCTCCTCTGGCGATTGGGAGAGCTGAGCCAATTCCTTACTGTTGCCACAAGGACTGTGCCTCTTCCTCCTGTTCTGGCATCCTTGCTCGTGTTCTTGTCCCTTGGCCTCGTACTGGCTGTGGCATAGGAAAAGTCACTTCGGTTTGTCCCCCAGATTTGATATCTGCCTGCTTAGTGCATTGAATCAGCTTGAAATGGGTTGGGGCTCAATATGAGGGCCAGCACCAAGAAAAGGGGCAGGAATGCAGAGACCTAAACTGGGGGGAGAGGTGGGATGGAAGAGCAGGGCTGCCTGGTCTTGCAGGCAGGCCATTGCTAGATCAGCTCAGCCTGGCTTGTTGCTCTGCCTGTGCCCTCAGCCTGTTCGCAATAATTGCACCTCAGGTTAATGGGGAGCATGCTGGGGAGGGAGCGGGTCTGCTGCTGAGCTGGCATGGGTTGCCAGATGTCCCCAGCGCTGACAAGCCGTACCTTCTGTTGTGAGTGCTAAAAGCACTTCAGCTGAAGAAGAAAAAGAAACCGGTGAAGCAAGACAAAGATATAATCCATTGTGAAAGAAAATTCCTGCCATCCCATAGAAAACATGTCGCATCACATGCTCTGGCAGAGACTTCAGGTTGGCCTAATTTAATCAAATATTCATGTTGTGGTTTTCCCTCGTCCTACTGTGACGGCAGCTGACATCGATCACCGAAAGCCTTTGACAGAGATAATTGTCCTTGTTGAGTCTTGCTTCTATTTCAACATCCCCCTTAGCAGCATCTTTTCACACCTTTATGGATCTGTACATTTACTCCCATTACTTGATTTCAGGAGCCCTCAGCTTCTGAAGTTCTGGTGTCTCACCAGAAGTCTGTGCGTGCCATGTTGATTTGAACACAGAACACATCCCCGCAGAGCCAGCATGCAGCCTCCTTTGACAATTTTGATATGACATGTATTAACATGTCATGGCACCTTTTGTACAGCTGACAAGTGTGGCACTTTTTAAGAGCTAAAAAAAGGCATTCATGAAATCCTGCATCATATTATTGGCTCTCCGCTATCTTGTCGGTATTGTTCTCCCTCGTTATGCAGAATCAAATTGTGTGCCTGCAGAATTTGATAAACTGTAGCACTTCACATATCTGCAATGGACTAACTTGATTACAGTAGTTTAATTCTTCTTGATATCAATCAGCTCTGTACACAGTAAGATTAATTATTGCTGTCACTTTGTCAGCTCTGTAATAAGAAAACATAGATTCTGAATGACAGATGCAAATTTATTGGGAGCGAGAAGAGTGAGTTTGCCTCCCCTGCTCCCCAGGGAGGGAGAAAACCTGCAAAAGGTGAGCTGACCTGGGAAGGGATGTGCAGGCTGGAGCTGGGATTATCACCTGCTCCGTGCCGCACGTGGGTGCTTGTTAGTATCTAAACCAATTCTTCTCTTCTGTCAGCGTGCCAGAGCATCTCACAATTACATTTGTCCAGGCAGACTAATTTTATTTGCAGGTATGCGATGGTGAGCATGGAAGCTAGCTGCTGCCAAATGTTTGTCTTAAGGAGACTGTGCTATATATTTGCCTCTCTTAAACTGTACCTCTTTATAATGATTTTCTCTGATCCAGAGTGGGTGTAAAATGCCACCAGATCAGAGCAGCAATGATTTCCACCTGCTCTGTGCTGCTATAAATGACTACGCAGGAAACTTGGACTGAAAAGCTGCCTGCTGTTGCAGAGGTGACAGACATAGCTGTTATTTTTGCTTTGTTATTGTGTACTGGCATTCTAGTGCAAAAGCTATGTTGAGTTGAGATTAGTATTTAATTCTCCTCATTCTCTATTCCTATGAGGTACTTCAGTTACCTTACTGCAAGGGAGTGAGCTAGAGCATCCACAAGCTGCTCCAACCAGCATAGGGTATGGAAGGCTCTCAATGAGGGAATAGTGGCAACCTCTTTACTCTCCTGGCTTCATCTTTGGAATAGGGAATGGAGCAGAGCTTGGAGCAGGGAAGAAAAGTGCGTGTTTTGGTGGGTGGCTTTGGTAAAGTTAGCCTTCGGGTAGTACAAATGGGAAAGGACCAGCCTGTTATTTCATGACACATAGTGTGGTTTTCTAAACAGATCTTGTCTTTTGGATTTGTGTCTTCTCATTTGCTGGGTCTGTTGCATCTGTGTGAAGTGGTGCAAGATCCCCTCATTGTGACTCAGGGAAGATTTCTGCTCTGCTGGTGTTCTACTCCCTAACTTGCAGGTTGAACAGTGTAGCCACCCAAAACAGGCAGCCACAGATTTGCCTTTTTTTTTTTTTTCTTGAAAAGCTGGTGGGTACGTGTCATCGTCTGTAAATATGCAGACAAGGCAGCCTTCTGGCGATCCAAACCTTGCATGTTTTTATATTGAAACAAGATGGGGCCACCCTGTTCATGGCAGGTTGCCGGGGTGCCTCTCCATCCCCCTGGGCTAGGCTAACCAGGGCATTTTCTTGGAAGCTGATCCAGCTTTGCCCTAGAGGTACCTGTGCTGTGCCTGGGTTTCCAGGCTGCTTGGACTGAATGGTGGGTAGGACTCTGAAGAGAGACAGACTTAAAAAATGTTGTATGACAAATGGAGTTGAACTGAGATCCACACTTTTCTCCCTTCTGCTGGAAGGCCTCTAGATCTTGAGTTAGAGAATTGAGTCAAGCACAGCTAGAATTTCATCATCAAATGTTGGATCAGTCATAGGAGAAAGGGTAGAGCAGGCTATGAACTGCCTCCAAATCCTGAAGCCTTATGCAGATTGCAGTAACGCTCACCTTCTCCCCAAAAGAAGCAGCCATGGAGGGTATGGTCTGTAAGCTGCAGTATGCACTTAGGCACCTGCCAGCGAAATCAAATGTCTCCTTCATCTTGCATGGAGACTCCAGAGTCCTAGGGCATGTCTACACAAGGCCAGCAGCAGGACTGAGCTGTCAGTCTGTCCTTGGACAGAATTCTCATCCATCAGCAGGAAGACTCGCCTGGATAAGCCTTCAGCATCTGGCTTGCATCTGCACCTTGCTCCTGTAGTTTCCTCTACACTTAGAAATGTTGTGCTTTCCAGGTACAGTCTTTGAAATCAGCTGGGTTGGTTAGCTTTAAAAGCATCACTTAGTACGATTAAGGTGATGAACCATTATGTTGGGTAATGACTTTGTGTCCTAATCATCTGCTTGGGCGTTTGTGGCCAAAATAGGCAACAAAATGGAGTTTTCTAATAGAGAAGAGGCTGAGGTGGAGGGAGCGGTCCCAAGCCTTCCCCCAGGGAATGGACATGGCATAGAGTGGGTCTGACCTTTTGCTCAGCTTCCCATGCCCTTCCCCAGGGTGACTACTCCACTCCTCTGGAGCCAAAAGTCAAAACACCTCTCCTCTTTTTGCAGACAGTGAGCAGGTTCCCACTGCCATCACTGGCTAATGAACTATATGGCCTTGTTTCATTCGTATAAAAACAGTAAATTAGGACAGTAAATGTGTCCTGAGAAGAGATAAAGTTTAAATGCTTCTTTGGAAAGTTCTTTTACTTATTTGCAAATAGAATTCATATTTAAAATTACACAAGAATTTCCAGATTAAACATTTCTGTGTGTGGGAGAGTGTTTGCAGGCTAGTTTTAGATATCTAACTTACTTCTCTCTCCTGGCTATATGGGGAGCTGAAGTGCTGTGAATGGTCCCCTGGAGAAGCTGAAGTCGCCGTTGCTGACTGTCAGAGGAACCTTGAAATCTAGCTTGGCTGCCCAAGGTCTTACAGCACCCTAAAACTTGTAATTTGTAGGAAGAGTTTCCATTGCAAAATAATCCATAGGCCCACAAATGAAATCTATGATTAAAAGCTTGTTACTCTCTCAGCCTGTGGATGGCTAAGAGCTGGGGTTATGCAAGCTGTGCTCCTCCCTTTCACTGACCCATGGGGTGAACTTGAATCTCCATTTTCCCCCAATGTAATAAACCCTTTATCCACAAATCACACCCCTATTTGCTGATCTCTTCTCCCTGGTATCCAGCAATAGGATGCATGGGAATGGTTCAAAGCTGCACCAGGGGAGGTTTAGACTGGCCATTAGGAAGCATTTCTTGACCGAGAGGGTGGTCAGACACTGGAACAGGCTTCCTAGAGAGGTGGTCGGTGCCCCAAGCCTGTCAGTGTTTAAGGGCATTGTCCAAAAGTCTCTTATAATTTGCTTTAACTTTTGGTCAGCCCTGGAGTGGTCAGGCGGTTGGACTAGGTGATTGTTGTAGGTCCATTCCAACTGAAATGTTCTATTCTGTTCTATTCTGTATCAATAAAGCACTAAGAATCCTGTTTTGTCCTGAAGAGACAGGGTGCTGCAGTCTTCCCTGCCCAATGACACTAGCAAGAGAAATGATGCATCGTGCATAATTCCTGTTTCATTTCCTTCACATACAGTGCATATATCACTGCGGTGGCAGGTGGGCCATTATGGACTACCCGAGAGCTGCCTCCAATATATCACATATATGAAAGGATGATATTATGAGGACTTTAATGTCATATGATGATCCCCTGGCATTGTTTGTCAAGCTCCTGTTTTGAATTGGTTTGATGTTAAAGCCCACTGCTGATGGTTATATCTGCCACACTGCGTAATTCACACTGTCCTTCTCCTCAACGTTTACTACCTGATGTCATGCATTTAGGGAAAGAGAATGATGATATAAACTACAGGAATATATTTAACCTTAACTGTTATTAAATGATTGCTCTTCTCATTGTTTCAGCTGTCAGTGGTCAAATAGATACTTGCTAATGACTTCTGCTTTTAAAGTATGTGTTGAAACTCCTGAAATTCATCAGGGGCAGTTATTCATGCAGTCATACTAACATTTTAATAGCGGTAAAAAAGGACAACTAGTGTAGGAGGAGGGGAATAAGTACTTGCAGATCATTTAGCAGACCAGCACCAACTCACTAAAAAACCCACTTTCCTCCCCAAGAACTGTGCTCTGGGCCGTGAATCCTAGAGCTTAAGACGGGGTTTTAGGCTGTGCCTTCACCCAGAGCAGGAAAGGCTGTCTTCTCGAAAGATGGGTGCCAGCTAGGGTAACCAGTCCAACAGACTGAGGTCAGTACAAACAATTCTTTACCACTATAAGGCTTTTCTTCCCTTCCTGTACCTATGAAGTTGTTGAGCAGTGCCCTCAGGGTACAGGGATGGGATCAGCAATGTCTCTTTGCTGCCTCCACTTTGAAGATGAATTGTCTTGTCTGGGAGATGGGCAAGACTTGAACTGGCAGCACTGCTCTGCTTCGAGAAGCCAGGGTGTTAGGTGTGCTGAAGGATAGGAGTTGAAGTTTTCTTGGTATTCCTCAAATGCTTAACTTAATTTAGGCATTAGATAGACTGAAAAGAGGTGGCATTGGTGACTCTGATACAATCCTGTTTGTCTGCAAGCGCTGAAGGAAGTTGTGCTGCCCTGGAGGTAGCTGGGATAGGAAAGCAGGAGATGGCACTTCTGCTGGTAGCTGATAATCCTTTGCAGTTGAGACCCTCACCACAAGGTTTCGAAGGCTCACAGCCCTCGGATGCTGCCTGTGCTTTGTTGCCTCCCTCGCATCCATTCACAAACCAGCAGCTAACAAAAACCATGTGCACATCTTTTCTGTGCTTTTGTGGTTAGGTGGCAAAAAACGTTATTCTGGTAGGGGTGGTTATTCAAAAAATAAGCATAATATTTTTTTACAAATATTTTGAATGAATTAGCCAAACCTACAACCCTGCATTGCTCTTTGCTAAAATTGACAGCAACTGTTTTTGTGATGGGGCTGTCTATCAACTGTAAATCCAGTAGAGAGACCTTTCACCTCATTTCTCCAAAGCTACACAAAACTCATTTTGACTTT
The DNA here is from genome assembly GCF_026419915.1 of Harpia harpyja. Taxonomy (NCBI): domain Eukaryota; kingdom Metazoa; phylum Chordata; class Aves; order Accipitriformes; family Accipitridae; genus Harpia; species Harpia harpyja. The sequence goes on along the minus strand of NC_068949.1, from coordinate 39,791,527 downwards.
TGATTTAGGTTGGACTTGAATAGGTGACCTGTCTGAATGGGAGGGACTTTTCCAGTTGCTTCAGTTGCTCACTTTATAGTGATTTTGATCTTGCTTCCTTTGATGCATTTCTACTGCTAATCTTTTGTTAATAACACATAATTCAGTGTTTTTCTCAAATACCTTGCCTTTACTGAGAAGCACCGTGATACAAATGAGCCATTGTTGTATTAGGGAGATGTTAAAAGCAATGCCTGCTTTTAAACTGCAGGGCAAGCTAATGGCTCGAAACCAGAATCACTAAAAAGTGTAGGTGTCTTTTTTCTTTTTTGTCTTTTTTTTTTTTTCCCCTCCCTGCTCAGAAAATCACAGAAACTGTATTCTCAATAGTCAAGAGTACAGGAAGGAGAGGAAGTATTTATCACAGCAGCTTGAGTGCTGGAAAGGGACCGTTTGAAAAGGACAGAGGATAAAAAGCCATGAATCAATATTTCTATGCACCTTCTGCTGCTGTTTATTTGAATCCATTTGTTTTGCTGACATATTTCCCATGTGGCTGGAAATGCTATTTCCTTTGATAACATCAGCAATTGATGTGTTGCATTTGCTGTACACCTAGGCGCATCCTAGGCAAAAGGATGTCACTCTGACTCTGTAACTCTGCTTTAAAAAAAAAAAAAGTACATGTTTCACTTTTATCTCCCAGCTATGCAGCCCTGTGTGACAGGCACTGGGTTCTGACGCTGGGCGATACCGTGCAGGGAATGAACTGACAGACAGTGAACAAATTGCTGTTGACCAAGGGCATACCATTATTTTTGTTGCATGAGAGCTCTGGGATTTCATGGGATACAAGGTCTCTTGGAATGAATGCCATCGAGGTCTAGCAGGTCTGTTGCTGATACTATATACCAGACAGCGGTGGGGAGGTGACATGATCAGTAGAGAGAACTTCTAGAAGTTTTTAAAGCTAGAAAGGACCGCTGCATCATAAGCCAGAATGCATCACCAGTTTACTGGGTGATGATGCTTGTAACAGAGAGTCCGATGCTTCCTTCACAGGCCACATCTCTTAATTACTTACCTTCATTATTGAAAACGTATCCCTTAAGCCTAATATATCTTTCCATTTTTTGATTGCAGTGGTGTAACAAATGGTATATATTTAGCCCAATATTATTTAAATCTATACACTTAGAATGCAAAGAATTATAAAAGATGAAATATTTCACTAGGAACTGATTTGGTCACACTTGGAATAATGGAGAATTAATTTTTTTAATATTACATACACATAGATATATGTACATATCAGCTTTGGGCTGGTATTTGAACAAACCCACAACTCCTACGAGAACATGAAAGACAGCTTTTGTTAGGCTGCAAACTAGAGTTTGATGTGTTGTGTAAAAGTAAGAGGAGACAACTTCTATTTATCTGACTTCCTTTCAATGCGTGTTCTGAGAAGATGGCACTTCTGCTAGAAACTCTCCAACTTAGGCAGTACTAATTTTAATGAATGACATATCGCTTTGTGTAAAAAATGCATCTTGGTCTCTCTCATCATTACTGGTATATGGAAAAAGCAATTATATTCTATTTCAAGATTCAACAAGGAAAGAGCAGCTTTCCAATGAATCACAGAACTATTTATGTTTTGGGGGGAGCAGAGAGGAGAGTGGAGTGGCAATAGAAAACATTTCCTGTGTTTTCCCTGCTTTCAGTGACCTAGAAAAACGTTTTTTTAGCCTCTCCATAGTTACCAGAATATCCATTTTTCTTTTTTTTTGTTTTGTTTTGTTTTGTTCTCAAAGCCTGGCACCCGCAGGTGATTTCTGTGCTCTTCGAGCATTAGATCAGTAAATGGAGAAGAACACATCCTTTCTTTGTGAAAATGTGCAGTCTCCTATAGTTTTTCCTATTCAGGAGCTGCTCAAAGGAACATACTTCTCAAACATAATTCTTGCTATTCAGGAGGTGGTGCTGAACAAAGCTGAGGCTGGATGCTAACCTCTTAAAAGAGAATTTTTCCCTTTTCAACATGAAGCTGGTGGCATTCCAGTTTGGACTGGCTGCTGCTTCTACTTTTTGAAAGATGAAGAAGCAGATACCAACATAAAGGGATTCAAACTGCCATGTGCCAATTGCCATTTACTTGAATCTTACTGTGCACGTTCATACAGGAATTGTGAATCTGTGGCTTCAGAGCAGTGAGGGTGTGGAAACAGATAAATAACCTGGTATGGTGAGGTTCAACTTCAGGAGACTTCTCCCATCATCTGGATTGTTCTTTTTATCCTGTCCAACGTCTGCTCAGTAAAGTGTGCAGAGCAGAGATTTGTTGCTAGATTACTCTCTTCTCTAGTGCCTGGTACAACAGGGCCCTGGGACTGGGCACGTGTTTCCAGGTAGACTCCTACAACAGATAATAAACGGCAAGAGTGTTGTGGTCCCTTCCACAACATTGATTGGATCTGATTCTGATTGGATCAGGCTAAATTTCATTAGGGCAATGTGAAACACCAGAGAGACTTTCTGGGAAGTTGCAGAGAAGGAAGAACTTGTGTATAGTAGCCTGGGTACACTGGAATCTTGTAATCAGCTTTTATAAAAGGGAGGATGCTACAACTATGCTGAATGGCAAGCACAAGCCATGGTACAATCCTACTCCTAATTGCCTAGAACAGGCACCTGCCCAAAGTGCATTTGCTTTTGACCCATGCACCCAAGTTTTTCTTTTGGTTAAAGCAGAGCATCAAGGTAAAGGTGGAGAGGGACAAGGGCTTGTCATGCCTGAGTCTTATCTTCACAGAGCCAGCACGTGGAGGGGATTCACGCCCTGACCTGGGAACTGAGAAAGGCTCTGGGAACCCATTTGAGGTAAGTATCCCAGACTGGTCACAGTACAGAGTGATTGGAATGAGAGCATGGAAGGTTGCACCATTTTTGGGAGCGGAAATTTGGAATGTTTGGGTCCAAGGCAACTTCTAATTTTACAAATTTAAAAAATATCAGCCAACTTGTCTCTGGCATCCAACCCATAAATTAGCAGCATTAGTTCACTGCAACGTGTTGAAGGTCAATGAAGTTCTGTAAGCTTTTCAAGACAGCTCACGAACACACTGAATTATAAGCGCGGGAGCAGTCTTGTGGATGTAGCATTTCTTAGCATTATCTGAAGCGTGTTCTCTTAAACCGTATTTGACAGGTGAATGCAATAGAGAAAATATGGTTCCAGTGTGTGTATTGAAAGCAGATGCAGTAAACTGAGTTCAGTGGCTCAGAAGGAGGCAGTTGTTGCAAAGCTTGACATAGAGGATAAATTATGATGTGCTATTTCTGGCCTCTGGCAAAAAGAAAGGTGGGCGATGGAAGATTGACTTGAAAACAATCACTTTAAATGATTTTGGAATTGTACGAGCTGGAGATGTGCTGCATTTACACTGACAGATGAGTCCAGAAGCTGACCTAATTCCCCTTATTTTTGTCATACGGGCTTTTCTTTACCTATTTCAGTTACAAAAGAAACATTTAAACAGAACTTAAAGTAATTTCCTGTCTGTGAAGGTAACATACATGACAAGGCTACTTGCTTCCTTTTTTATTTATTTTTATTTAAGTAACAGATTACTAAGTATTATTTCATTTATTTTGTCCAATTCAACCAGTTCCTCCATAGTGATTTACTTACTTGGGGTTTTTTTGCATAGAATTTAACTTCTTTTATAAAGCTTACTCACAATATGGTAATTCCCATTGCACCTCAACAGAGAATGCTTGAAGAAAACTGTATGAAAGGTGGTTAGATTCAGCTGAGATTTCTTGCTGTAACAGTAAGTAGTCCCTGTGCTTTTCTTAATTATGCATTGCAGCAGTGAGTTTTGTATTAGAATTTCCACATACCTTAAGCCACACTAATGAGTACACATAAGGAATGTGATTTGTTTGTTATTGTCCCATGTCCTTTTATTAACTGTAAATAAAGTTTATTTATTTTGTTTATATTTGCTCCTGCATTGTTTTCCATTCACTTTGTTGTTTTGTAGCATCTCCATTGCGATTTTGATCCTGGGTGATGTTTTCAGCTGATATATATCAAAGAAATTGCACCAATGAATTAAGCTATTTAAAGGCTTAGTCCCTCTGTTCTAGACTTAGGCATATGTCAAACTGGTAGTGTTCACAGGGTAAAGCATCAGGAATGCTATGCTAGCTCTGCTGCCACTATAATTCTGCCAGCAAAAGTTGCCCTAGAAAAGATTTATGGCTTAGATATTGTTGTCTAACAGGAAAACACAATATTTTTGACTATATGAATATGAAAGAGTATTTTCTTTGAATTCTGCTTTTACTTCCAGAGAGACGTCTATGAAGCCAAGTGGATAGGTCTCTGATTTAGGAATAAAATTTGTCCTGGTGAATCAGTCTTGAAGCAGGGAAGCAGCAACTTGCAGCGAGTGGCAAGAGCAGAGAAACTAACTGTCCTGAAGTATAATATGTTACTTACTACCATGGAACAACCACAAAACAGGATGAGATTTGATATTTTTTGCAACGTCAGAAGATGACATTTAAAGGGTGCTAGAGTTTTAGCATCCTTTAAAAGCCTCCTCCTTCTATTCTCATTTCATGATAAGGTCTACCAGTGGTTAGATACAAATACTTGACAGAAGCAAAGGCGTGAGTTTAAAATACTGTAATATAGGTTAAAAAAACCTCCCAGGAATGCTTTTGGATGTTTTTATCACTTTTCTGCTGATGTGCCATCAGGAAGTTCCATATTTATATTTTCTTTCATTCTGATATGAAGTCAGAATCACTCTTCAATAATGTTCATCTATGTCCTTGCTGGTTCATTGCTTCCTTTTATTTATGCAATGTTACCTGTGTCGTTGGCACCTAAATTCCTGCAGTGCATGGTGAACTTGGGAGAGGTATGCTATCAATTAGAAAAAAGTTTGAAGCATAATTTTGATGGGAAAAGGCTATGGATTAATTTACTCCCCTACTGTTGTAATACAGCAGCTGGTCACAGATCAAGACCCCGATGTGGTGGGGGCTGTGAAAGAGAAGGGCAATGTCTGTCCTTCAAAGCCCGAGATCTCACTATCAGACAAGAACTAATGAATGGACATAGACAGGGAGGGAGGCAGAAGGAAATACGAGCCACTGTTAGAGGGTTTCAGCACATCGGCAGCCTAACACTTAAGGATTTTGTTGATGTAATGTCAAAGGAGAATTTTAAGGATAATGAGGATAGTTTCACAGATACTTATAGCTGCCTGGGAAAAAGCACAAAGGTGCCTGAGTGAGTGTTTTAACAAGTGGGAGTAAGGGCTTTTATCCGGAACAGACTGGAGGACAGAGTTGGTTTCCTGATACTTAATGAAAGACAAGAACGGGATCATAAAGAACCTTGAAAGTGAAGCTTCTGTTCGATGTGAGGGAGAAGGGGGTCCAGAAACTCAAGAAGGGTCTGACATGGTTTAGTAACACGGTCAGTTCGATGGATAAGGGGGGAACATGACCGCATTTGTTGAGGGGGAGTGAAAAAAAGGTCACTGTAAAAAAGGTCACTGTAACTGAGGAAAGAGGAGATCTGCTCAGGAGACTCACACCTTTGGGTGGGTAAGAGAGGGCAGATGCCAAAATGTTACTTGCACCAATTTCCAAGAATGGCAGGATGTGGGACATGAAGGCCCAAGCCAGGACAGCACCCAGGTGGGAAGATGGGATTGTGCCCAAGAGAAAAGGTAAGGGAAGGAGATAAGGTAGTGAGTCTGGAGGGAAATGAAAAGCTCTCTTTGAAGTTGAGCTTATAGTATTTGATATGTTGAGATTGTATTACTGCCAGAAAGGAAGGGAGGAGGAGAGAAAGTTAAGCCAGGGACACAAACACAACCTGGGTGGGGGAAGAGAGGCTGAAGGGAAGAAATAACTGAAGGAGCAGGAAGAAAATTAGAGAGTACTGAGCAAAGAAGCCAGGCAAGACAAGATTGTGGGTGGTGAATGATGCCAAAGCTGTGGGCAGATTGAGGAGGATGAGGCTGGAGCACTGATTGCAAAGTTTGATTAAGATAAGGCCACTTGCTGTGCTGGTAAGAACAGTAATCATGAGGGCTAGATGCTGGCATCTGTGTGTCTCTGGTCCTTGACTAATACCTCTTAAAAATCTCTTGCATTTGTTATTTCTGTGTTTAAGTTTGTCTGTAAAACCTCTTGCATTTGTGCAAGTCCTTTCACCCTGAAGTATTTTACAGAGGGGACATCAGTGTGGCCAGCTGAGATTTTGGAGTGGATCAGAGCAGGTGTTGACTTCTGGACACCTGGGCAATGCGGAATGGAAAGCGGGAAGTGGCACCAGGTCCCGCAGAATACAAGGGTGGACCTTCCTCTAAGTACTGAACTGAAAGCAGACTAAGAAATCACGCGATAGACTGTCATTAGAGCCTTCCCCACCTTGACAACTTATTGGAAAAAAAGTTTTAATGGATCAGTACTTCCTCTCTTAGAGCTATGGAAAGAGAGCAGTCCAGTTCAAAACTCAAGACATGGTGAATTCATGCATTATCTTCCAGCCCAAGGAACTATGGATGCTGTTTTTCCATTTTCTGAGAAAATACCAAGAATGAGGAAGTTGATATCCAGTATCTAATACAAAACAAAGACTGGGCGCCAGTTCTTCTGTTGCTGCATGCTGGTGGTTCACGCCAGCTAGACAAGTGCTGTGCAAATTATTTTCCAGAATGTCTTAGATGTGAAAGCAAATGAAAGATGTGATGGAGAAAGCTTTCCTACTATCTGATTAAACTGTCCTAGAAAGGCCTATTTTTGAAACAGCAAGAGAAGTGCTGCCTAACACCCAAAAGCATTGTGCAAGACAATAATGAGTAGTAGGGCTCTATATGGTAGGGCAGCGAAGCATTACTCTGTAAGGGAGGTGCTACGTGTTCTCTTCCCCTTTATATGTTGTTTTTGCTTGTGCAATGATTCTTCCTCCCCACCCCAGCCACCCATCCCAGATTTTCCCCTGAAAAATTCTCTTGTAGCTATCACAAATGTATTCTAAACCTTCCAGTATCTGCTGCTCACTACTGGTGAGGTTGTATCACACACATGTAGCCATTATTCAAGTAAATACATGACTTACATTTTTTTTTTTCCAGTTTTCCTGCATTATTGCTCAGAAAATGTCGTTCCTCTGTGTTCAGCCCTGCAGATGACTGGCTCCACCTCTAGGCGAATGACAGCTTTACCGGGTGATCTGCCCAGCACTGTTTATGCTGGGGTTTTTTATTTTCGTTTTGGAAATATCAGACCAGAATGGTTTCTTATCTTGATGGCTCTCAGTAACGGGCACAGTGCTGCTGTTACACTTACCTGCGGGAAGTCTAGGAGGAATGAAAGTTTTCACTCTATTCACTCCATTATGAAAAACTCCCAAACATTTCTTAAATTTTGTACATAAATGTATCAGTAATGTTCCTTTTAAAAAAGTTCCTCACTACTGAGAAAATCCTACTGGCATCAGTTAATATCAAAATCCTTTTCGCTTTTCTTTTTTTTTAAATGACTAAAATTGTTGTGCTTTTATACCCAACACATCTTTGTATTTGAATTCTCAGCTAAAGAAGCGGAAAGGGGAACCTGGATCGAAGATTAAAGCACAAAAGCTTTGGCAGATTCTCCGAAAATGTTACTTAATGTATTCTATTATGTACCCTTATTTTACTGGAACCAAAGTTTTCACGGACTCATGCATATTCTCTGAATACGTTGTGAGAAAGAAATGAAATAATGCTACAATAAACAAAATCTGCTCTGAGAAGTCTAGAGTTTCCTTTTTGCTTTTAGTCAAGAAGCACTTGTTTGATAAATGGGGTGCTTTTACAGAGCTTACAATAGCCTGCACACCCCAGCGGAGGTGGAGGCTCGGCGGAAGATTACCAGGAGATAACAGAGCAAGTCAAATGAGAAAACATGATCAAACAGCAGAAGATTTACATGCTGTTTTGCTCCTTCCTTTTGCATTAATAAAACCGGGGCTTTTGTGTTTATTTCCAAATGCTACCGTATAAGCATGTGTTGCTGGATGCGCCCATGTGGCTGACGACCTGCCCAGCACCGCGGTCCCAGGGGAGTGGGCTGACATCTAATGACGGGCTGTAAAAACAGCATCGGTGAAACAGCCTCCGCAGCTTTTTACTGGGTTAAATGCATCGGGCCTCTCCTGAAGAACCTAAATCCATCGGGCCTCTCCTGAAGAACCTAAATCCATCGGGGACCCAGCCACGTATCCACTTCGGCCCCAGTGAGACCACACCAGCGCTGGATGGGCTGCTGAGCGCGGCTGGTGGGGACCAGTCTTGGTGGGGACCCTCGGTGGACGACCTGCGTGAGCAACACCCAGCACAAGGGCCGACAGCCACGGGTTTGAAGAAAGCTGCGTGAAAGTGGCATCAGGTCCCCCGTGAGGACCGGGCGGTGCCAGGGCCCTGTGCCGGCAGCAGCGCAGCCGGACCCGGACCCGTGGCGCTGGCTCACTGGCTGGTGGGAGCGTTGCCTTTGGTGGTGTCACGCAACGGACAAACGCGCGTGACCTCCCGGCATGGTATCAGCTGCCACGGGTAGCTCAGATACGGCCAAAATCTCACCTTTTATGTAACTGCACACGAGAGGTGGTTCATGCTCCGGGTGAGAGCCATGGCTGGCTGCCTGCGTGCATCGTGGACTTTCAGATGCTTGAGGCTTTCCCTGGTGGTAGAGAATTGTCTTCATGTTTTGTGGTGCACAAGCACTGATAGATTGCACTCCAGGTTTTTCACGTGTGCTGGAGGCAGGCAGCTGGTTTTGTAAAGCACCGATTTCAGAGTCCTTTCTATTGCTTGCACTGGCCCAGTGTAGTCCAGGTATATTAGACTGGCTGACCAAAGGCCCATGAAATGACCAAAATAAGGTTACTGATGAATATCAGCCAATACATTTTATTATGTAAATGTAAGTTCCTTCTGATATTGGCTTATGGGACAGAATAGTCTGGTCATGCCCATAGTTAGAAGGATTAACCCCTATCACATGCCACAAAAATGCTTGTAGTGTAATTATGCTAAAAGAATTGTGCTTTATATCGGTGCTGTAAAACCAAAGCCAAACCCATATGAGCAAAATATACATGCTATAAAATTACAGGATACAGATGCCACCCATCCTGCTATCCTCAGGGCTCGGGTTAGGGCATTGCTTTACTGACATAAGCAGTGCCTGACTGACATAAGAGAGCATCCAGCGTACATTCAGCTGAGGCGCTGGCCCAGGGAACACGGCTGTGCAGGGCTGTCTGTCTCTTCTCCCTGTTCCCAAGGGCCACAAACGGCCTTACCCTCGCATCCAGGAATAGAGGTGACACACCTTGAAATAATCCTGTTTAATAATTTATGTGGTAGAGAGTAACATGCAAGGACCTGGTAGAGAAAGGTAACAGAACATACACAGCACAGGTAAGGAGTGAACCTCAAGCTCTGAGCTTAAATGGAGCTCCTGGACAAAAGGGCAGAAGGTTGAGGGGTGGGGGTCCTAGGTGAGGCTGCTCATCTTAATTATAGCCAATTAGTGCACTCAGGGCCCTCATATCAGGCACAGATGATGCAGGGAATGTGACCACTGGTGGGGAAGTTGGAAAAATTTCAGCAGATGCAATACTGTAGTCATTGTGCTCTTAATATCTTGCTGATGATGGCGTTCAGGCAGAGAAAAGGGAGCTGGTTTGAAAATGTATTTTCATTGTAAACAGCTTCACACAGTTCTGGGTCCTGTTCTCTTTGTAAGGCTGGAGAGGAGGAACGCAGCCTTACTTGCTAAAGGACAGAAGCAGGTATGCACTTGAACCTAATGTAAAACTTTCCCATTTACCCTAAATGCAAATTACCCGGCTGAGTTTTTGCATATGCACCCAGGGATAACAGAGAGCAGACCATGGCCTGTCTCCTACGACTCTTTCGTTAGTTTCAGTAGAATATGATCTTATTCGACTATGTATTTTTGTTGTGCCCTGCACAGCAAGAGCATGCCTGTATGTCCAGCGCAGTACAGGAGAAAAGACAAATGTCTCTGCAGCGCTTGCGTTTGGTTTTGATCAGCAGCTTACATTTACTCTGCTGTTCCCTGGCTGTGTGGCGAGCGCGTACTTCTCTTCTCCACCAAAGGCACCGTGCTGGTGCCCAGCACGAGCATGCTCCTGCTGTCTTGGTGGGGGGTAGTTGGAATTTCCTTATGTTCGAGGTATACTCTTCCTTTTGCTTTCTTCTGCCTGTGGAAGATGGCAGGGATTGTTCCTCTTCAGGCAGCTGATTTCTGCTTGTGCTGTGTTTCCTTCTTCTGAACTCTCAGAAATCGATATTGCTGATAAAATGTGTTAACAGCCTTTAGCTCCCAAGGACTTCTCACGTAAGCTGTGTTTTTTTTTTTTTTTTCCTAGGCAGAGACCAACTAAGAGACTCTAATATAATGAAGCAGACTGTATATAGTCTGTGCTCGCTGACTGTATATAGTCAAGAAACACTGAGTGGTCTCTCCATACCGTAACTGGCACATTTTCGTGAAAACTTTACGCTAATCGGCTTGCCCTAAGCGGTAGTTGCTGTTGGAAGGGGTATGCCACAGACTGCAGACTACCAGTTCTCTGAGCTTGAGCAAGTCATCTCTTGGAGATTGTCAAAATATGTCTCAAAAATAATGAGCGCTCAAACCTCCCTTTCAGTTTATCTGCTCTCTGCCAGTATTCTGCAAGGGGCCATCTTATTTGCCATTGAAAGAGCTACATTTCATGCTCCTCCTGACAGACTGCTATTTAAGGCTGTGCTTAGCATTCATATTTCTTTCTTGTCAGAACTATTTTCTTCTTTCATTTAGTTTTTAGAACCAGACCTATAAATCCGGGAAGCATTTTGCATGCTGTGTTAGGGCTTGATTGAAATCCCATTGAAATCAATGAAAGCTTTCCTATTGACTTCAGTGGACCAGGCACTTGGGAAATAAGGAAAAATGGTCTGTTTTAAAATAAGAAGAACTGTATCCATGTCATAATGTCTATCATCAATAGCAGGAAATAAAACAAAACATATTAAGCAGATCTGTTCCTGACAGGCTTCATGTATCATTTAACTGCTACCCGTATAGACCCAGCTGTGACATGGAGCACCGCAACAGCTGTTCTGGGATACCTAATAATTCTGCTTTATAAACACAAATATCTGAGGAAAAAGAAAATACCCTTATCTGGTTGATACAAATGTTCATATAAAATTGAAACTATGCAAAAGATAAACATTCAGCAGAAGCAAGTGTCACAGCCTGCTTCTGAGAGCCTAGAAGGAAAAGCTTCCTTGTAGCCTCATTTCTACAAGTTTCTGTGTAGCAAATATTTCTTTAATGACTCACACTTTCCGTGGCTACTGTTAGGAAACCTTGATGTTCCCTTTTAATTTGTAGTAAAGCTTGCGGCTGTGACCTGGTTATCAAAAGTGCTGAGCCAAAAAAAAAAAAAAAAAAGTAAATATTATGAAGATGTAACGAATGCTTCTGATACTTGTCCAGGTAATTAGATAGGGATCCAGGAGTCTAAAATGAAAGTGTGACATCTGCATGTTACTTGTTGGCAAAAGTACTATAGTCTACTGATGAGCTAGTTACAATAAAGACAAGTCAAGTCTCCAGGGATTTCATGGAGACGTGAGGATACTCAGGTCTTGTCAGAATTGCATTCGTACGTTGTGTTCTCCACTAACATTGAAAATAATTATAGCTGTGGTATTGCAAAATGTAACTTTGCCAAGACAGTATTTAAAGCCTGAATCAAACCTCCACATGCTGACGAGGAAACAAGGAAACGATGCAGAGAAGTCTCTGAAGTGCATGCAAAAACAAGTGCCGCTCCAATTGATAGTGCCTTTATCAGCACGCAGTCATGTGTTTGAAATGAGCCATAGATGACTGTTGCAGCTTGTCATTTGCCTTATGGGAGGCAAGAAAGAGCTTCTTGTTTGATTTGTAAGATGAGCTAGCTCGCTGCACAAGGCAACAGAGGAGACTCTGTATAGTGAAGTATTTCCTAAGCTTTTTTGGACTCCCGCCACAAGGAAGTGCAGAGAGTGTAGGCACAGGGCAAGGAACATTGTGAAAGGGATTAGAAAGGAAACATACCTTTAAAGATCATGGCAAAAATAAAACCCAAAAGACCCCAGCTGGTCAGTAAATTACAGAGATGCTAACAAAAACAGGCGTGTGCGACAAGAGAGTATGAAACAGAAAATAAGAAATGCTAGAACTGAAAAATGCTGGGTTTGTCTTACTTCTCCACTGCTCTTAGATGTTAACATAAGCACTTTCAAAATTAATAAAAGACAAAGATAAAGCTATGCTGATAAGTTCCTGATTTCCCCTCAGGTCACAGTGTTTTTAAATACTGGCAAACCATCTGAGACCCGCTCCTGAGATCAGTGGAAGCGGATGAGTAGGAGGGTACGATGGAGTTGCTCTGCAGGTTGAGAATACAAAGACGTCTTTCTTGAAGCAGTGAAGACACGCAAACTTCATTTATGTTTCTTTGTGATTACCAGAAAATTGCAACACTTACCTAAGCTAAAAATGGTTTGCTGCTTTAGCTTTCAAAGTTTAGTATCCATTATAAGTGACGCTATTGATATTTGCATTGTATTATACAGCCCACTCAGTAAATGCAAAGATGCTGCAGAAGTGAACAAAAAATGTCCTTTTTCCAGCTGTAGTTAAGGCATAGATAGAAACAGATCAACAGCCAAAGCAGGCGTGTGAATACGCTAAATCCATAATCTAAGATTTACGCATGGTGCGCTAAATCAGCTATTGGTCTCTGAGACAAACTGTGACTTGCTGGCATCTACCAAGGTAGAAAATGGAGAGGACTTGGTATATTGGTTTGAACAGACCGTTGATATTCACTGTGTGATCTTGACGTATAAGAAAAACACTATTAGTTCAAATATATAAGGAAAAAATGCGATAGGGACCAATTCTTTCCATCGCCTACCTCTATCAAAGCAACTTGAGACAGACCTGTTCCGCAGTGCAGTGAAACCAGTGGCATCTTCTGCTTTTAGAAAACAGGACAATTTTGTCTCATGCTAAACTAGAAATCGGCGTTTCTATTTGGAAAACAAATGACACGCTTTTCACTTTCCATGAGACGTTTTGGAAAGAAGGCTAGACACCTCTGCTTTTATCTACGCTTTTCACTTTTTTTGTTTGCTAGGCAAGAGCAAAACCCCACACGGTGGAAATGTATTTGCAGTAAAACCCCACTATTCATTTCCGTCCTTCCGTGGCAGCAGCCAGCTGCAAACGAAAATAAAACCGAAAGTAAGCGTACTTGAAGGCAACTAGACAACGTTAACGAATTGTTTTGAACGGTGACATCGTTCATTGACAAGACAAACGGTTCTGTGCGTTACTCGCGCAGGCTTTTCCTCAGCAACAGCCGACAGGAATCCCTGTGAGGTGGCAACGCCGTGCCGGCGCTTCACAGAGCGCGAAGTACGAGCGGGAGGGGCGGCAGAACACCCGCAGCCACGTTTTGGGTGGTTTTCTAAGGGGGACTTGGCCGTGGCCGTGCCCGTTTCCCCGCCTGGGCCCCGCCGCCCGCGGAGCGCTTTCCCGCTAGAGGGGGATGCAGCCCAAGGCCCCGAGGCCGACCGCAGGCCCCGGCCCCGGGCGGGGGCAGCCCCTTCTCCTCAGCGGGAGAGGTGAAACCAAAGGCGGGACCTGCCGGAGCCTGCCCTCTCAAATTAAAATTAACCACCGGGCTTGGGACGAGACGGGGAAGGGGAAGCCCGGCCCCGCTCCGCCCGCCCGCCCTTCTCCTCACAGCTCCGGCGAACCCACCGCCATCCCACAATGCACAGCGGGCTGCCCGCCGGGGAGGGCTCCCGCCTTCTTCCGCACGCCAGCCAATCGCAGCTCCGTCCCGCCGGACTACACTCCCCAGCATGCCCCGCGGCGCGTCAGTGTGTGTGGTGATTGGCGGCGGCGGCGGCGGCGGCGGGGGCGGGTGCGTCCTCCCGGTCCGCTCTGCCGTCTTTCCGCCTGCCGCAAAGTGTCGCGCTGTGCGGCCGGAGCCTGGGCTGGCGGCCGCGGCGAGCCCCGGCGGGCGGAGAGCGGCCGCCATGGGCGGCGGGCGGTGATCCCCCGCCCCGCTTGGCCTCGCTCTTCTCCTCTCCTCGCCGCCCCGGCAGGCAGGCAGGCAGGCAGCCGCCATGGAGGAGGAGAGCATGGAGGAGGAGGGCGGCGGCGGCTGCGAGGCCATGATGGACGACCAGAACCACAACAACTGGGGAGCCGGCGGCTACGGGCGGCACCTGCTGGGCCCCGCCGCCGCGCCGCTCGGTGACCGCCTCCTGCGCGGCGCCGCCGCCGCCGCCGGGCCCCCGGCCGGGCAGGAGCTCCCCGCGGTGCCCGAGGCCAACGGCGTGCTGCGAGGCTGCGAGCCGGGGGCCGCCGCCGCGGGCAAGGGGGGAGCCGGAGCCATCGCCGCCGCCATCAATATCAACGCCTCGACCTCCAAGTTCCGTGAGTGACCGCCCTGCCCTCGGCCTCGGCCGCACGGGGGGGACCCCGGTGTCAGTCCCTCCATCCCTCCCCGCCCGCTTCTCCCGTGGCTGGGCTCGGGTCGGCCCTACGGCCGGTCCCTGACGTGGGTCTTGGCCCGAGAGGCTTCTCGAAGCGAAATCGAAGGGGTGAAGGCGCCTGGGAAGGAGAAAATAGCCTTTCCCTGCACACACCCCAACTGTCTGCTGCTTTCCTGTCACGGCAAGGTGACGTGGTAGATCTGGCTGTTGAACTGGGAGAGCGGGTGTAGGCAGGGTGTTCAGCTGTACGGAGGCACTGTTGCTTTTCCTGAAGCTCTTAGCTCAGGCCGTGTTTTCCTAAAGACTTTTTCTTTCTGCCTGAAAAACCCAAAGGCGGGCCTGGAACCTGTTTGTCCTTGCTGACGGCGGATGGCAATGTGTGCAGAGCCCCTGGAAGGGGTCTGCAGTCTTGGAAGGGACGTAGGTCTGCAAAGGCCTGACGAGAACAACTGAGGGCAAATTTATCCCTCCAAAACATCTTCTGCATATAGCTTTTAACAGAAATGGCCAATTTTTCTGTTGTTTTGCTGAGCTAAGGTTGAGGGAGGGGAAGACCTTTTGCTGTTCATTTCAATTCTGCTTTTATTTCCGGAAGTCACGCCTCTGGGCAACATATGCCTTTTTCTCTAACACTTGCAGAAAACTTGGATTTGGCTAGTTAAAAGTGTTCCTCGAAGTGTAACCGTGTAACTGCCGTGATGAAATTTTGATGGGAAATGCACCTTTTTTTCTTTGTTTCCCCCCCTTTCCCCAATGCCAGCTCACCTGTCCAGCTCCTCAGTAGCTCAGCTCCAGAGCTGATGAGAAGCTTGGAAGTTCAGGCTTCTGGATCCCTGCTTCTCTGGTAGCCTTGGATTTCATGGCTCTAGGCACATTGCCAAGGCTAGCAGCTTTGAAGTTGAGGCTCCGAGACTCCGTGAGCTTTCTGGCTCTCTGCCTGCCTTGCTTGTCAGCTGCCTGCCTTGCTTGTCAGGACTCCAGGTACCTTGGGGTGGCTTGTAAGCACTTGAGTCAGTTGAAATGAAATGTTGTTCAGCCTTGCTAAACTCAGCTCTTGAATTCCCCATTGAGAAATTTAGAGTCTTAGTTCTTCCTTCTGTTTCAGAATGAAAATGGTTTTCAAGCTGGATCTTCACCAAATGGGAAGGTGACTTTCCGGCTAATCTACAATTTATGTCTGAGGGGGAGAAGGAGAGGCTGTGCATGATTTTGCTTAGGGTGTGGTTTTTGAGTTCTTGTTTTCACTTCTCCAGCATTGGTATCTCAACCCAATGTCTGTCTTACTGATGTTAAGTATTGTTTTGAAGAAAATGAAAATTCCTGTAAAATACAAAATTCTCTGAGTTAAGCTAATTAGAACTTTTCTACACCGTTGTATTGTGGATAGCTTTGATGGTATGTGTATATGAACAGAACAAGTCCAGTGAAGTAATGTGCACTGAGAAAGTACAGGAGCTGAGTTGGGATCCTGCCTGTTCTAATCCTGGCTCTGGCAGAGGATCTCTTAATCGCCTCTGTTTAATTTTCAGGTATAGAAAGAGGAAGAAAGGTCACTTTCAGTGTAAACGTACAACGAAGAAGCAGACAGTGTGTGCTAGACCCGCTTCTGCATGCTCTGTCTTAGCAATGGCAGAATGTGTCAAGAAGCTGATTGTCTGTCTTAAGCTTGATAGGAAAGTTGTCTGTTCTCTGCTGCATGAAGAACTTCTTGCAGTTGAATGAGCAAGGACTCATGCCTTGCTTGCTTCATGATGCAGAGGCTTAGCCTTAGACAGGTTATCCTACAGGTGACCTGCAAAAATGTTGGTGACGTGTGGTTTCCAACAATCCTATGATGAATTGGAGTTCCTCTGACGTTCAGATAGGTCTCTCCCTCCTGATTCTTTCCTCCAAAACAAAAAATCCAGTGCCTGTGTTCCAATACATAATTTGTTGCAGCGTGTTGGTTTTGTTCATGTTCGTAGCTGCAGACTAAATCTGTTTGGTGGGCCTTTTTTGGTCTAATTCAGCTGGCAGAATAATGGAGGAAGAAGATTAGATGGTGACCCTTTAAAATCTTTTGAAGGGGCCAAATCCAATTCTCCTTCCTTGAGATTTTGATGAGACTGAGAACTAAAATCAGATATAATAATGCATAGTTCAGTTAATAGCTTTTCTTCTGATTAAAGCAACTTAAGAAATTTTTCCATGGTGTGGTAAACTTATAACTAAATCTTTATTTACAGTTGATCAGCTTCAGTCATAGTTACAGATTTATAAAGTAGTAGTGTTATGAAAGATATTTTTCAAAGGCCATAAGGGAGAAAATAAGAGTAAGAGCATTTAATACTTTAAGCAAAACTCTTCTGTACTAGTAATTGCAGTGTCTTGGTTTTTTCGTCCTTTTCAGGCAAGGATGGCTATAAGTGTAGTTGATCCCAGTCCCATTTAGGATGGGCACATGTAGCTGTGAGCGTTGGCATGTCCATTAAATCTGTTGCCTACCCTCTTGCATAATGTAGTTCAGTGCAGTGTATGTGCTTTGCTGCGTAGGCAAATTGTCTGATGAAGAAAAAGTTTACTTTTACTAACCAGTCAACGCAGACTGAGAAACATGTAACAAAAATAGAATAGAACTGAAAGCAACTACAGGGCAGACTCATAAACGTGCTAATATATGCTAGGATGTGTCAGGCAGGGGATACAGCAAAATCTATTGTGTAAACACGCACATGATGGCTGAGAAAAAGGAAAGTGTAGAGCCACAGCAATAGCTACAAGTCTGCAGATTAGTCTCAGACATCTGCTTGAAGAGTCTGTACACTTTGACAAAATATTTTAGGATTGTGGGGAGCATTGCTAATTAAGCAGTAAAGCTTCATATATGTCACTTCGAGATGAAGTAAAGCTTCTGAAGGATGCCTAGCTGCTTTCTTTGATTTTTATTGTCAGAATAAATGACAGATAATTGTCAGACTGGTGTCTGCTTACTTGACAGTAGGTTGCCTTACCTGTCCTGCTCTGTCCTCTGCTTTTATAGCTATGGTTTTAAAAGAAGGATGGTTTTTATATGTGAACGTAGTAAGTGTTTTGAGTAGATTTTCAGGTTAACTTGTCTCATCTAAATAACAAAACCAACATTATCAATGATTTTTATTTTTTTTTTTTTAATTATTATTCTATTCTTCATGTCCTGTACGTATTGCTGTTCCAGCATCTTTTTTAAGCTATGTGTGTTTGTAAGTTTTTCTTATCAATTTCATGGGGGACATATACCTCCTCTTAGACTTTTTGCTTTTGTTTTTTCAAAGTCATAGTGTTTTTTGCCATTCTTTTGATGGAAGTTGATATCAAAGAATTTGGTAGCTTGGAGCAGGCTATGTTTCAATTATGGCTATGGTACTGAAATATCTAGGTTATGAAGTGAAGCTCATGCATATTCTTTTTCACTTAAATGGTTTCACTGCTGCATTTGACTTAAACAGTTTTTCTTTTGAACTTTTCTGTATATGGAAAAGCAGCAGTTGCTTCTCAAGCTTTACTTGTGAAGTCTTTTATAATTCACTGGAAGATACTGGCTTCCTTTCTATCCGATCAGACTGATTTCTCTCCCAACCCCACCGCAAACTCACTGTAGTTGGATAAAGTCATGCATTCTAGCATGCTTTGTTACAAAAAGTCTGTCACTTCCCAGAAACTTAATAAATCTCAATGAAACGAAAGTCATCTTTTAGTATCATCCTTTCCTTGGGAGGAACGTAATGGAGGCTGTTGGATAAATCCTTTTAAATCTTGAATACCTAATGTAGGGATTAACATTTAAGAATGACATCCTAAAAAGATAGAAAAGTAAAAAGTTAAAGATGTTTCTGAAAGGGCAGTCTGTCTTTTCTTTCTAAGGATTTGTGTGATTTCTTTCCTTCCTGGTCTTGAGTTTGTTCTTGCAGAGTTTGTAATTGGAGGACGCAACTTTAAGTCACCCTTCGCTTTTTTTTGTGTGTGTATAAGCACTGCCAGAAAAAAAGGACGTTAGTAACTTTTGGCAGTTACTAAAATTTTAAAGTAATTTGTTTTCTGGATTAGAAGAATAAAAATAGTGATTGTTCAGTGTGTAGTCTTTGGACTTTTACCTATATAAATATTATGGTTGGCTTAGTTTCAGAACTGAAGTGTGGAAATCAAATGAAATAGTACTTGTAGGAGTCTTCTGAATAAAAATGAAGCTTTTCTAGAATGTTACTTTGAACTTATCAGTGTTTCCTATGCAAGCCTCTTGGGGCTGTTCGTAAAAGCATTTTGTCTTTTACCTGTGCAGCACTTCTAATGGGCAGGCGTTCTTGTCTGCTGCTTCTTTCTTCTTCCACATTGTAAAAAAAAAAAAAAATAAAAAAAAATTGACATCTCAACAGCCTGTTAAACACTGCAAAATAGTTTTTTTTCAATTCTTACTTGACTATTTTCTTTCAAATGAATAGAGCTCATTTAATATGTTAAACCAGATGTGGGCGTGATTATACATTAAAATCTTAAGTCAAGACTTGGTCTAATATTTATGCTGACTTCAGTTTAATGTTTTGTGTGGAAAAGAGCGCTTCTGTGGAGACCCACCTCTTTTGGAGTAACAAAGTGAAATACAAATGCTCAGGTTTGCTGCTGAGTATGAATGGTAAAGCTACTTGTCGTGGTTTAACCCCAGCCAGCAACTAAACACCACGCAGCCGCTCACTCACTCCCCCTCACCCAGTGGGATGGGGGAGAAAATCGGGAAAAGAAGTAAAACCCGTGGGTTGAGATAAGAACGGTTTAATAGAACAGAAAAGAAGAAACTAATAATGATAATGATAACACCAATAAAATGACAACAGCAATAATGAAAGGATTGGAATGTACAAATGTTGCGCAGTGCAATTGCTCACCACCCGCCGACCGACACCCCGCCAGTCCCCGAGCGGCGAATCCCTGCCCCCCACCACTTCCCCGTTCCTATACTGGATGGGACGTCCCATGGTATGGAATACCCCGTTGGCCAGTTTGGGTCAGGTGCCCTGGCTGTGTCCTGTGCCAACTTCTTGTGCCCCTCCAGCTTTCTCACTGGCTGGGCATGACAAGCTGAAAAATCCTTGACATTAGTCTAAACACTACTGAGCAACAACTGAAAACATCAGCGTTATCAACATTCTTCGCTCTGAACTCAAAACATAGCACTGTACCAGCTACTAGGAAGACAGTTAACTCTATCCCAGCTGAAACCAGGACACTACTACATGGAAGCTGGTCCTGAGAACATCTGCCCGGAGCCTGCGCTCTGTAAGACATGAGAACTCAAGCAAGTCATTGCAAGACAAATGAATAAGGGTTGATTTTACTGTCAGGCAGGTGCTGTGCTGTTCCTGACTGCACAGATGCTTTTACATTGTGGAGGTGACTTGCTGGACTTGTTAACTTATGTCCTGGTAGTTGCGTACCCGGACCCGTAACCTTTATCAACCTGTTAGGGAATGGTGTCATACTTTTAGATAGCAGGCTGGAGTGTTGGGACAGCATCCTGCAGCATTTGGCGGTGGTGACCTGCTCACTAATCAGACACATACTGTGTTAACTAGATCCGTTTCTGTAACAGGTATGAAGCAAAAGTGAACCAATGACTAGGTGGGGGAAGAGGGGGCTAGGAGTACTGCACTACCATTCTTCACTAAGCAAGGTTTCTGGCTGAAATACCCTAAGAAGACACACAACAGGAATCTGTTAATACCTGCTCTTACAGATAGTGTCCAAACATTTCTTGTCTCACACCTCTTTTACTCCACATTTTCTTTATACTCTTCTTTTTCTCATGATAACCGTTTTGCCTGTATTTCCCTAGAATTGTTCTTCATAATGCTGCCAAAAGTGACTTACCCAGCTCCTTTCAGCCCTTTGTGAAAATAACATTTCAGAAACCTTGCTCCTCAAACCCAGCAGTGAATCTACATTTATACATGTATTTAAAATGCAGCCCTATTCAAAATATTTCTTTTCAGTGCAGTGTCTAAACTGGGTTGTTTGGGGTGGGAGCTATCTTTATTCTCTGTTCTATATAGCCCAGACCCACATGTGGAGTTCAAATGAAGAAATTACTTTTGATTTCCTGGACTGGATAGTTTTGATGTGAAGTATACCCTGTGCTGTTATTTACTGAGGGCTTTGTTTTGAGTGGGTGCTGTGAAGCTATGGTGGTGTGACAAGCCAGCAAGGCAGTCCTGTGAGTACATCTCTGAAGGGAAGGTGCTAACCCTTCTCCTGTGGCTGCTGTTGGAACTGAGCCATGTGTAGTTGGTTCAGAAATCCTCCCTGAAAAGAGAGAGATTAACACTCTTCTGTGTCTGTGAAGTCACACTGAGGGGCTTGTGCAAGAAGGTGCCCTTGGGAAGCTCAGGGAGAAAATCAGGGAGTGATGGGGAATGGGAACGCTAATTTAAATGCCTCCTATTCTTCCCTGTGTTGATTCTTATCTGGAAAAGGAGTATTATTGTGTCTGCTAGAGGGGAAGCTGTAATACATATCCAAAAAAGTTGCCTGGGAGCCTAACTGCAATTCAAGGCAGAGGGAATTGCATCACTTTTTAGGCCAAGGAAGCTTCTGGTCCCACCCGAGACTTGTAAAATTAATATATCTGCTGGGAAGGAGTATGCCAAAAACTACCAGTCTTGGCCAAAGCTTGTTCTCCTGCATGTAAGGACCCAGTGTTAATCGTTGATTCTGGACTCCCACAAAGTTGTGTAATTTATTAATCTGAACTAACTACTGAACTACACTTTTTTTTTTAATTATTATTATTACATGGTCATGCTAGAACTCCCAGGACTTTGTTTTTCCCTGCTACTTGGGACCCTAAGAAATATGCAAGCACTGATTTGGCAGGTTTTCTGATTTTATTTTATTTTCTGTAAATAAAAAGGTACAAATTCAAGTCTGGGCTTTAGTTTTAGATAAGGTTATCTTAGCAAAAGTGAACTGTTCCCAGTGTTTTTGGCCAGCTGATTGGTGTGATCTGAAATTGCAGAGCATTCACTTGCTTCTAGTCTTTCAGCTAAGATTACTAAATGTAGTTTTGTCTCTTTCTTGTAGTAATGAATGTTATAACAATTGAAGACTATAAGAGCACATATTGGCCAAAGTTGGACAGTGCCATAGATCAGCTTTTAACTCAGAGTCCTGGTGACTACATCCCTATCTCCTACGAACAAATATACAGGTAAGGAAATCTTTTTATGTTACTTCTTTTTTTTCTTTCAAGTTAAATGTTTGTTTTATCTTGCAGCCTATGCATATGTTATATTTTGTATTTATGAGGAGGAGAGTGGGAAGGTTATGGAAGTAACAATATTGTTTAAATGGTTGGAATGAGTGAGTAAGATACAGATCTTGACATCCCATGTTAACAGGAATAAACGTTAGAGAATTAAAATGCATAAGTGCTGAAAACATTAACATTAAAGTAAGGTCCACCATAGTTGCTTAATGTAATATATTAAGAAATGTGTTAAAGTCTCAACATCCCTTGCCTCAAAGGGGAAGAAAAGACTGGCATGATAGGTGTTTGAGTTGATGTTTCAAAAGTCTTCTTTGTCATGTCTAATAGGAACCAATTTGGTGCAGTAGAGGTGCAGAAGTAAATAGAAGCAACTGGTGCCAGGGTCTGTCCATATAAACTGTCATTTGTGTTTTGCATCAGGTAGATTTGGTCTGATTTTCCCCTTGCCCAGCCATCCCACTGCATGTGTAGTTAGAGGCTGTCTGAAAGACTGACACAAGGTTCAGTCCTTTATATCTCCATTCTTGTCTGGAGAACATTTGATTTGTACCTGGCCTGGAGCTGCAGTTTACTTTGCTTTAAAAGGGATCTAGTCACACACACCAGAACTGCTTTGCAGACTAAGCTAGTGCACAGTGGTGGGGATGGTAGGGGATTTGCTTCAAAACCACACTACTGCTCCAAACCAAAATGCTAAATGCTTTAGAGACCTGGCAGTTTCTTAAGAGATTGACTAAAATGGAGATTTTTGTTCTGTAGGTGACAGGTATCCGGGACGTTGGTAAATAGGATGGAAACTGGGTAGCTGCTGCTGCATTTGCTGGCCAAGACGCCATTAAAACTACTGGCCCTTGCCAGCAACACAACTAGTAGCACTGCTGTCTTGATTTTCTTTACCATAGTGTTGCACTCTATGAAATAACACTGGCAGCTCAGTCACCGATTGCCATGTTTAGAGGCTTTCAGCTCTGTTGTCTCCTGCCTGCTTCGTCTCTCCAGTTTGAAACTTTGGACTAGGCAATCAGATCCAAGAAGGGCAGGTGTTTAGTATTCCCTCTTAACTCCAGTTAAAAACTTTAATAATTTTCCTCTTTCCTCTCCAAACTTTTGGAACTGCTGTTACCAGGACTCAGACATCAGCATGTGTCTCAGTAATTGAGGTGGTAAATTTGAACTGAGAGACATTTTGCAGCTTTAGTGTAAGTAATCAAAATCCTTTTCCTAGCTTGAAATCCCCAATGTGCAAACAACTGTCAGTAAGAGTTAAGCCAACATCTCTCCGTAGTCATCTCTGATAAATAGTAGGTGTGCAAAGTTAATGCTTTAATACCTAGAGTAGACCTGTACCTAGTTATGGGTTTCAGATAACTGCAGTATATCTTTGCCATCTTTTTACTGCTCAGAAGTTTTATTTCTTAAAGGAAAAATGGGTTTTAAGTTTCTCATAGATAACCCTTAGACATCAGGGTGATTCTTGATGCAGTATTGTAATGATGCACAGATGTCTGTTGCATGTATTTTGCCAAAACAAAAGATTGTCTGTAGTTTAGTGTTACTGATAAAGCTACTGTGTCAGTTTTTTAAATTTTCTTTTGAAAATTATGTCTGTGAATGTAATTACTCTGACGCAGCCTCTTCCAACCAGGAGGGTTTTTTATGTTTTTTTTAAATTTTATTTTAGAGGGTGTCCCTTTGCTTGACTTATAATCTAGACAACATAGATTGAGGATGGAAGAAAAACTGCTTTTTTTGTTGAATTTAATGATGATGCTTGCTTGGAGTGTTGCAGAAAGTCTGCAGCAGACTTGAGGTTTAGATCCTCTCTGCTTCCCTAGGCTAGTTCTTTAGTCTAAAAATGAGGTGGTTTTTGAAGTGGTTCAAACAGCTACATATCTTTTATATTTTTCTTACAGTGAAACTGAGCTGAAAATACAGTGGTCTTTTTGATCGTCTTTGTGCTGACTAAAGGAATCAAGGTTTCCATAAAGCAAACTCAAAATATATTATTAGATACTCAAACTACTGTATTTGACATGATCAGTGATAACTGTAGGTGTCTACTCCACAGCAGTGAAAGCTAGGAGATAACTTCAAAGGTGTGTATGCAGATACTTACTACGGATCAGTTTACCCATAAGGTATCAAAGTGTGATTAGTGACTGTTTTCATCTTTGAGTCCAAAGCCTGCCTGTGCGTAGTCACTTCCTATTACAAGGGTTAAATATATTGACAGGTGTGAAGGAAACTTTGAGATGAGGAAAATGTGAACAGCGAAGTTGTACTTCTGGCAAGCGTTACAGCTGCCTCCCAGGTACGATGCAGTTAGATTGCTGTTCTTCAAGACAACTTACAGATCTCAGATCTTCATCCCTCGCACTAAATGCTTACCTTCTAATGTCCTGCTTGAGTCTTCCTTTTCCTAAGGTGCTTGGTTAATGCTAAAGGACTAACAAGCTCGTGACGTCCTTTGGGTAGTAGCAGGGCAAGGATGATTCACAGAATCAGCCCACAGTCCGGAACTGAAAACAGGATCTGAAAATGGGGAAGGAACCTCTAAATAGAAGTGTTCAAATAAAATGTAAACACACTCTGCACGTACATACAAAGACTGGTGTTTGACTACAGAATGTGTTGCAAAAGTAGGTATAGCAATATTGTATGTAAGGCTAAGCAGAGGTGTACTTTAAAATTCAGTTTAGTTACATCGTTGCAAGTGGTCAGCTTGTGGAAGTGGCTATATACTGGTTAGTTATGGAGCAAACAAATGTATGGCCATTTGCTTTGTTACCTAGCTGGCTGGTTTGTAAGAGGTAACAAAAATCAGTCTGGCTTTTCTTATCAGTGTTTCTGTCTTTGGTATTTTTGCTGTTACTGCATCATACCAAAATGTCTTTTGCACTTGCTTGTTCCAAAATAGGATCTGCTATTGGTAGAATTCATGTGAAAGAAACAGGATGACTTTGACTGTTATTTAAATAATATCAAACTACAGATACTGAATTATTTTTAAAATGTAATAGTAGGAGAGGTGTGGGGTGTCTTTTGGTTTTTAAGAAATAGCATGGTTTCCCAAATGAGGAGGCTTTGCATAGGGGTGAATGCTGTATTTTTGAGGCTTTTGAAGTTGTCAAAGGGAATAAATATGAACTTCTAAAAATTAGTGATAATTCACTGGTAAAAACTTCCTCCAGAAGAAGCCCAATAGCCCATAGTCTATAGTTGTTTTAATCCCATCTTTGCAGTTTGTTTGTCATTGTAGCACCTTCTCAGCAGAGAATTGGAATGTCATAATTCCCCTACAGAGAGACAGTGTTGTTGTACCATAGCTTTAGGCTTTCGGTGCTATTAAAAACCTGTAGAATTCAAGTCTGAGATCTGGACCTTGCTGGAAATAGTTTTTTTGTGCATGTCCTAAGGGGCGGTCTCTGGCCTAAATTGCTCGCTGTCACAGTACTCCATACAGAGGGATGGAGATAGAGGGAAGCAGAACAGAGGCATGGGGAGGAGGTTTGGCTTGCCCAAGATATCAGGTGAAGTCTTCCTTGTGCCTCTTGGTTTTTAGCAGCTAGCTTTCAAAATGCTGACTTCAAAGAGTGAAAGCACTCAAGAGAAAAAGCTGTTTGGTACAGATAATGTTGGTGTTAGTCCTGACGATGGTGACTACCTTAATGTAACTTCTTGCTGAAAGTAATATATATATTTGTTTTACAACTGTTGTAAATTTGTTTTCAATACATAGCCTTATTTTTCAGATATGTGTTATTGACTATGAGAGCATAAAATGTTCTTAAAAAGCAAAGGTAACACTGAAGACCAGAGTTAACACAGCCAAGCCATGGGAAGTAGAATTCAAGTTTTGTTGCTCTGTCTCTGCATCTTTGTTTATTATGAAAATGTAGGGTTTTCTTAGAATTTAGGTAACAAAGGATGGAGTAACATGCTTCGGTTTCTAATTTTAGAACTTTTGCTGTTTCGTTCTGAAACGTTAGCATGGTTTTGGTGCAACTTCTATGACTGCGTGTCAGTGTTGCCCTTCTTTTAATAAAGGTTTTGCCCTAGAATATGCATATAATCATTAAACCCGCTTATTTTAATGGAGACTTCATTCACATAGGAGAAACAAAAGCCAGAATTAGGACTGTGCTGTTGACAGAATTATCCTGGCTGTTCTGAAGTGCACTGTTAAGAGAACTCATAAGTTAAAGTGAGGTTGGGGAGGGGGAATGGGATGGACACACTGGGGCCTCCAGGGGAGACTTAAGAGTCTGCTGGAGCTCATTCCAAGCTTAGGACTGTATTTAAAAGTTCAGCAATCATTCAGTTAACTCTATTATCCTCTAAATTGAGACTTGAACAAAATATTTTGAAGTCTGTTACCCTTCATTGCAAACTGTTGTAAGTTCATTGTTTGTTCCTATATTTGTTTCTGCAGTTGTGTGTATAAGTGTGTATGCCAGCAGCATTCGGAACAGATGTATAGTGACCTAATAAAAAAGATAACTAACCACTTAGAGAGAGTCTCAAAGGAGCTGCAGGTAAGAAGCTGCACAATCTAATTCTGTCTTTCCTGGGATCTGTGATTATATCAGAGCAGCATGTAGATGGCCCGTGGAGGGGATTGCCATTAAGACTGATTTACAGGAGTTTACTAAATTGTGGACTACTTCATTTGCTAACTGGCTGTCAGACAGAATACCAACTACTAGATCCAATTGTATGGTGCCGATTAGCCTTAGAGATCTGAACCACGTGGAGAGCAGTGGCTAAACCTGAATATGTAATATAGAATCAAAGATTAGAGAATCTCCAGTATAATCTGGGATGTAAATGCTTCAGTCAAACGTGATCTGAGCATATGACATGGATGTCTGCCATTGCTGTGTTAATCTATATAAATGGTTTATGGTCCTTGTGCATCACAAGCAGCACAAAAGGGAAAATCTAAAGGAAAAAATTGAAGCGAATTAAATATGAATTGTGAAGTATAAATTAGAAATTATTGCATATGAAAGTATTGTGCTATGGTTTATTCTGCATTTTTCTTGCCTATCTCTAGATGTCAGTGGTTTACAGCAGTCCTAATACAGTTTGTGTATCCCTATCCTTCTCTGCATCTTATTTGTGCATCCATGTTTGTTTTCATGTGTGTTCCTTGTTGAAAATTCCTCTTTGGCTAGAATCAACAGGCATGTTCTTGAAATTGTCATTGCTGTAGCAACAACACTGTTTTATTTCCCCACAGCTTTTGTCAGTTCCATAACTGATGTTTGAGTTCTGTAGTGACTTGCAGTGTGTCAAGTAGGGACGCCAAATACAAAGGAACCCTTAGCTACAGCAGCTCCTTCAGTGCTTCTGACAATTGATAACTAATTTCTGTCAGTCAAAAGCAGTCTTACTACTTTTAACTGCATCAGGTACTTCTGGCTAAGCATGAATTCCCATCAAAATATATAGCACTGTGATCGCTCTGATGTCCTTCTCGCTTCACTATTTTCCTCTTGTTGCTTTCCTTATAAAGAAACATAACCACCCTGCACTTAATGGGCACTGTCTTTGGGACAGTCTTTGACTATAAAATATCTAGGTCATCTTGAGCTATGTTCTTTGCTTCTCTTTTACAATTTCTTTATTCCTCGTGGAATGACAGCCTCATTGTTCTGTAAAAATTGGTTAGATTAGATGGACATAGTATTTAAAATAAAGCCTTCCCTTGGTTCTGCTGAGCTGGTGCAGCCTGTACATTTTTCTTCTGCTTGTGAGAACTACGAATCATTGCAGCTGTACAGGTTTGGCCAGTTCTTCTGATACATCCTGTGGTAGTGTACTGCATTACTTGCTTTGAATTTGGAAATACTCCAAATTCTTTACTCTGTGGTAGTCCTTGATTGTTTCCTCTGAAGCTCCAAAACTGACTGAGGCAGCTGCTTTTAAAGTTTGCTTTAGCACGTATGTGCATTAAATGCTTATGCCTAAAAACAAGGCTGCCTTCTGAACATCAGCTGTTGAAAAAATAATTGAGACAACTATTTAACGCAAGCTTTGTTTTGCAAAAGTTTCCTTATGTAGGTTAGACACACCTTTGTGGTAGGTGGCAAGAGGACTATAATATACTCCAAGGTGGTATCATGTTATATTACGTGAGTTTTGTCTGACATGAACGTGACTTTGGTTTTGGATGGTAAATCCATCTTTTTGAGCCACTTGAAGTAAAACTCACATGCCTTAGAAAATTGTCCTGTAAAGAAACTGTTTTAACTGTGGGCTGTGAAATTTACTCTTAAGGAATTACTTTACTATAATATATTTTATTATCCTGATGCTTCTTTTATCTTAATACGTTTTGGTGACACTCAGTCACTTGGGTTTTATGTTGAAAATGCGGTGCTAAATCTTTACCCTAGGAACAACAACAAATTACTTTGTAAATGTTGGTCACTTGGAAGTGTCTGGTTCACACAGGCAAACAATACAAAACCCCTAAATATGAATCCTTTTAATGCACAATATGTGGTGTTTTGCTTTCTCTGACATAAACTCATTCCACTTGCTGACAGTATTTAAACTAATTGCAGAGTTCTGTTTAGTTGGCAAGGTGTGACTTGATGCAAGATAATTTTTTTTTTTTTTTACATGCAGAGATGCAAATGTAGCCCAATATAAGTGGGAATGTTGGTTTGTGTGAGAAAGCAGATGATCATGAGAACTGAAATGGCAGGCAAATGCAATGTCTTATTCTGGACAAGCCAAGCAGCTCTGCGTAGAAGTGCAACAGTTTAATGGCAAGTGGATTGCAGAATATACGCATGTAACCAACATGCCAGAGCAAGCTGTTTCCTACAAGAACCACTCATCAACAGCAAAAGCAGTAAAACTGTCAGATACCAAATAGTAGAAGTGGGAGCATCTCAGGGGACCGGTCAGTCTTGCTCTTGCATGGTTGTAGCCTTATTGGAGTTTGTCTTCTTTCTGCATGGCATTCACTGCAGAAATTCCCTATATTATTTTTCTTCCCCTGTGTGCTTAGCCCTCAGCTTGCCTGACCAGCTGGCCTCAGCTGAAGTCAGAAGAGTGGTGGGCACTCGGGTGCCCTGAGCTGGGTGTCTCGGATGCTGCCGCCGGGGCCCCATGGTCACACAGGGGCATGCACATACTCCCTGGTCATCCCCTGCGTGACTTCTGCTCTCCCAGACCACAAGACACCTTGCGTGGCATTGGTGTTTGTCACCACGTGTACTCTTGAAGGCCCGCTTCACAGGTTTTCAACTAAAAATCCAATTTTCAGTGGTGGCAGTATGGCATTACGAAAATGTGGGTGGGGCTGATGTATTCTCTGCGTGTTAGACGTTGGGTGAAAAGCAGTGAATGTTGCCTCCTGAGTAGTAGTACATTTAGATGAGATGAATTGCCTGTCATCAGACCATCAGCTCTTGGATATGGGGCCTCCTATATCCCAAGACATTTGTAGCTCCCTCCTTACTATGTGTGTAAGTAAATGATCCTCTCTTCAGGCTGTTTCAGTTATGGAAAGACTTCCTTTCTTGCAACTGATGTATGACCAGTTTCTTTGCATTAGTAAGACTGAGTTTTGCCATGTGGAGCTTCCACTAGTTGAGAATTAAATTTCCCTAATTCTTGAGTTGATCAGAATTTTGTATTTTGTGTGCTTAAAAAAAATAAAATAATGGGTGGCTGCAGAAAACACAAATGAACATGTTTCCTGTTGTCTTGAGGTCTGTAAAGCCTGTAGTATACAGATGATTTTTCCAAGATGCTTTATTTGGAAACATTTTATTGGTAATGGACATAGCCCATTATGTTGTGGTTTAAAATAATGACAGCTGTTTTTGTGGGTAAGTGCTGAGTCATTCAGATGTATGAGGTAGGGTATGAGCGTAAGGCATATGCTTTCAAATTAAATACATCTATTTTTAAAATGAATAAAACTATATTTGCATTAGGCACTAGTGTTTCTGGCTTACCTTATTCTTATGCACTCTGATAAAGTCATTTAAAATCAAGTACTCTGCCCATTACATATCTCTTCAGCAAAAGACACTGGACAGTACTTTAAGCATTGACAGTCAAAATGCACTGAGGCATTGAGCTGCCCTGTGACAAAAGTAGCTTTTTTTGTGCAAGTGCAGTGAAATATTTTCATTTTAGTTAGAATAATCTCAATAACTCCTTTAGGAAATGACTGAGAGCTGAAAAGCAGTTCTTTGTCATGTTGCACCCTCTTTTTTTATTTAGAGAAAAGAGAAAAAGGGATCTGTTGTTTTTTGTTTGTGTGTGTTTGTTGCTTTTTTTTTTGTCTTGACCAGAAACAGTTGAACTCACTAACTGTGTGTCATTTTTATGTTCATTGAAGTTAATAAGTGAGAATCAGTCTTTTGCTGGGTAAATAAACACTGTTTTTCTTGCATTGTTTCTATTTTAAATCAAACAGAAGTGGTAGAGCTAAACCACCAGAATTTCTTGCTTAAATTCCATCTGTCTAAAAGCATTGGATTAAATTTGGAGCCAATTGCTTGTAATATACTTAAGCTCCTGAGCACTCTAGAGGACTCGGGGTTTTTCTTCTCTATTATGTCTTGATATGTATGAATATGTGTGTGTATTTTTTATTATTATTATTATTATGAACAATATATTTCTTTTCTAATGAACATGACCGAACTGAGCAGTCACTGGTGTTGGTAGGTAATTTGCGTGGCTGCCGTGTGTCCCCCAGGACCTGCAGATTTAGAGTCTTCGCTGTGCAATGCCAGAAAGCTTTCCTGCCTCATATTAATCCTTACAACTTCTCAGCCTTCTGTCTTGTCAGCTCTCAAACCCGTCAGTGCAGTGTGCGAAAATATCTTCTCACCTATTGTTTCCTTGGAAGAATATGCATTGGAGTCAGGTTACTGTAAAAGCTATTCCACTGTTTTGAGGAGTGCCAAGTCTCTGGGAACTGAGTGCCTTGTATCACATCACTGTCGGTTGCCATCTGTTCTTAAGAACATGTCAGCCGTATCTGTTGTGGACAATCTGTTCCTTCCTTGCCTTTTCCTTTCTTCTTTTCTGTCTCACGTTTACCTTCCACTTGTCCCCTGTGATTATATAGAGTTTTGCCATCCAGTGGTGAGGAGCCTGTCGTTTCCTGCCCCAACTCTTTCTGAAACACTGATCTGATGAATACAGATGTCTTACTCCAAACTTCAGATTAGATTCTGAACTTCCTTATTTGTCTTTTAGAAACAGTTGTGTAACTTCCAGTATTTCTTCTGATTGCAGGAGTAAAAGCATGAAACTTAAGTGGCTTGTCACATTTATCTTGTGAGCTTTGCATATAGTCAGGGTGGTTGAAAAATGCATTCAAGTAGTGCTTTGAGGGACTGGTAAAACCGAACTTCTGACCGTGGGCAGTGTTATGTACTGGGTACCACCTTATAGCAGTTCTTTATATTTATACTTTTAAGGTAATTTTACCCGAGATTGTTTTTGTAGATACATTTTGCTTTCCTTTCAAGGTACGCTGATAATTACATTACCTTTATATAGTGCTATATTGTAATTGAACAGTTATACCAGTCTGTAAAATAGAACTTTTGACATCATCACCTGTGGCTGTTTTTTGTGTAAACTTAGTAAATCATCAGATTGCTAATGAAGTTATGATTAGATTTTAGTAATGTTCTTAATGGGAGGCCAGGCTATATACTCCATCTACATGAAGCAGCCCATTCTTATTACACTGTTCGTGTAGGCATTGTTGTCTGACTTGCTAGCCAAATGAGAAATAGCCAGCCCTCTTCACGATTCATGTCTCATCTCTTGTAGCATAGAAATAACACTCAAATTAGCTCTTGTTAATTTGAAATTAGTTGATTCCCTGAAATAATTTCCATAGTTGCAGTAGTTTCTCAAACATTTATGTAGAAAACAATTCTGCCTCCTCTATGCTCTGCCTACAGAAAAAATCAGAAATAGAGGTGGAAAATGGAAACTGAGAACTTGTATTTCCTAACTCTTTTCTTACTAAATATGTTAAATCACTAGTGTTTCTTAAAGTTCATTTGGGTCAACTGCATGATCTGTTAACAACGACAGTCCGTTTTTTAAAGAGGAGGAGACTCAGACTGGCCGTTTATCTGGTCCATAACATTTAAAAGGAAAAAAACCAACAAATGCAAACATCCACTGCCATAGGCATTTATCCATCAGTTTTGTTGGGGGAACATTGCTTAATTGTGTGTGAAACAAGGCTTTACTGCTGTGAATCACACTGAATTGAATCAGATCAAATGAATGATCAGTATTAGAACTCAGACAGCAGAAACCAGAAGTGTTAGAAATGTGTGCATCTTCATGTGTGGACATCAAAAAGATGGCTTGTGACTTGAGGTAGAAGTAGTGGTCACTGTATTGCCAGAATTGCCATTAAAAATGACATTGTCATGAGCAAGCTAACCTGAAAGAAGTATCCTTGCCTGCAGCTTTTTGAAAAGGCTTGTATTCCTGCAGTCATTTTTAGTCCCTTGCCACAGTACACTGGGTGCTGCAGACCCTGATATAATTACAGAAAGATGTAAGTAAATACAGCACAAATGAATATATATTTACTAGATGGAAGAGGTTCTGAAGATCTCTTACTATTAAACAAAGTTTTTGTGGTCCTTAGGTACAATGTCTGTTTGTTTTACAAATGTGTAGAATGAAAATGGAAACGCCCACATCTGCTACCCTGCTCTAAGACAATTATACGACAGTATGTCACAGTGCTATACAGCTTTGAACAGTTTTGAGTGCAGACTTGAATAGGAAGACGCAGTCAGTCTTGGAATGAATTGTACTTTGGCTTGATGTCTGTTTTTTATAAAAAGTTTTAATAGTACTCTTGTCTAGTGAGGTAGACCTGGGCATCATATAAATAGTCTGCAAGGCAAAGTAAACAAATTACATTTTCTTGAGAAAGAACAAACACTGGTTTAAAAGATTCAGACCACTTATATGAATAGCAGGTTAATTTGTGTAGTCATAGCCATTCTCCCTTTTCACTTGGCA
Organism: Harpia harpyja; assembly: GCF_026419915.1. Classification (NCBI taxonomy): domain Eukaryota; kingdom Metazoa; phylum Chordata; class Aves; order Accipitriformes; family Accipitridae; genus Harpia; species Harpia harpyja. The sequence continues at coordinate 39,758,572 of NC_068949.1, read as the reverse complement.
GGCGTGGGAGAGATGCTGCAGCATGTATGCTGGCATTTTGGCAGTGAGCATGTTCCCAGGAAAATGGAATTCCATTCTACATAGGAATGTAAGCTTTACTGAATATATTGCTGATTGTGCCAGACAACTATTCATAAACAGATTAACTTTGTGTTCCTCAAGCAAAGAACTGTTGTCACTGTTTCTTTCTTGTGAGCCATTTCTGAGTTGTCTTGAGCCAGCAGCATGTCTTCTGGTTTCATTCATATGTTCAGTTAAAGAATGATATTCAAACTGGTTTTCAAACTGAAAAAACCCACATCTTTTTCATGTATACAGTTTCTTGCCCACAAGTTCATTGAAATGCCTAGGTATTAGATTTCAAATAAGAGAAGGTTGTTTTAGTATACTGGGTTTCTAACTGCTTGTTTTGTTTGAAGATGTCTGTCTTACATGTCATCCTTTCTCAAATGTGTTTTCTTTTACTTCTCATTTTTCCTGGTGCTGAGATGTCCACTGTGGTGTGTAAGTAGATTAAATGATGTCTCTAACATCAGGTTTTAACAGCAGCCATAGCATTTTATGCTAAGAAGTAGTCGACTGAAAACCAAGCTGAAGATGTTAAGCAAATGCAACTGCATCACAACTTGAGAAACCTGACCAAATGTTCAGTGCTCCCATGGACAGATGCACTGTATAGTTGCTACTGGAAAACTGTTCTTAACCTTTTGAGTGGTAGATGAGAGCAAATGTAGGAGAAGATTTAAGCTGTCTCCCTGTATAGAGTGTCTTAAAAAAACCAAAACTGAATTGACAGTTTGATAGGATTCAGGATGGGGAGTGAAGGAACAAAGGATTCTCTTCTTTCCTGGAAAACCTTATGCTAGCAGTATATTCTTCTTTCTTTGAATAGCTTCTGTAATACATCCCTCAGGTAAGATAGGAGTGGATTTAAAGACTTAATGTTTATTGGGGGGGGTGTTGTAAGAAGTAAATGTCATGCTTAATTCTGCCCCTCACCCAGTAATTAAAACAGCTGGATGTGTGTGTTATCTTTTCTGGACTAGAACCAAGAGTGAAAAATGTTAGCCTAAGCAGTTTCTTTCTTTTTTATAATAGTTGTAGCTGAATAAATACGGATTTTAAATGCAAGTTCCACTCTAATGATGGCCATTTAATAGAAGAATCTTAGCAACATCTATTTACTCATGAATGTGGTGCCATGCACTGCTTTTTAGTTTGTAAAATTCATGTAGTTTCTATAAAGCTAGTCCCACTCCAGTTACTGTCTTATTAATGTCAATGTAGAGACGTGGAGAAAGTTCCTGTGCTCAAAGAAGTAATTGATTTCAGTCTAGCAGTTTTGACCAGCCACACAGTAACACCCTAATGAACAGAAAACAGATGGTTCTGTTTTCCCCACACAGGTTACAATAATTCATAGATGAGCTGTGAAAATACTATTATTGATTTCTCTTTGGCTTGGGTTTTTTGTTAGTTTACAAGTCAAGCAAGGAGAGTTTGATTGTCAAGCTTTTTTTTTTTTTTTTTTTTTTTTTTTTTTAACAAGCAGTGTCAGGTAGTATGTGCTTTCCTGTTAGTTCCTTGACTGTTGAGGCTTGACATGGAACACTATCATAAGAACAAAACTGAAAGGTAACATCTCATGCTGATAAAGCAGTTAACACTCTGATTTTGCATTCCAGGAGTTAAGACCAAGGCCTTGATACTTGCCTGACACTAGTGAGTGCTCCTCCTGAAGCTGTCAGGACTTTTCTTAGCTTGTTTGTCTTTATCTAGAGCAGTTACTTTCCACTTGGTTGCAAGGTGGTGGTGGTGGTGAACAGCTTCCAGGTATCCTTCCATTAAAGGACTCTTGAGGTTTTTCTCAGGAGACAGCTGGGTGTGCAGTCGTTCCCTCTTAAAATGTCTCTCTTAATGGGACATAGGCTTTGTTAGGTGAGCTAGCAAAGTTTTCATCTTTGGTGGAGGAAAAATCCTTAATGTCCCCTGTAAAAAGGCTGGCAGACTGGCTGTCTACCATTGCCTAGAGTCTGTTCATGGGATTAAATCACACGCTGTCCAGAGAACTTCTGTCTCTGGGTTTTTTTTGTTTTTAATGAAAAGTGCAAACTGCTAGTGAGAGAAGAGTGGTGCCCTGTGTCAGGCTATGGTCTCCTTTTGTCTGACATGTTCTTTGAAGTAGAATTTTCCTTTTTCTTTAATCTTGGAAGCTGTATACCAAGCTTTTACGAATCAGAGAGTGTAACCATATTTAAAGTTGAGGTTAAAAAGGAGTGAAGCAGGAATACATACTGCTTAGAAATGCAGATTTCATTGCATGTTATTTGCAACAAATTATATATGTAACTATATATGAAAGGGAGTCCTTGGAGTTCATAGTTGCTTTTATACATTGTTGGCATTTTGAACTAAAATTTGTTTGGCCACCCCTGAGAACTGCATCTGCACTAAGATTAAAAGCTTATGATCAAAATGAGGAATAACCATACATAATCTTTGGCAACAGCGTATGGAATAACACTCTTTATTGCTTTGCCAGTTTTGCTTTCCTTTCTGAAATGTCTGCTCTCTATCGGTGTTTGCTGTGAAAATTACCCACATGTTCATTAAGCATATTAAGGAAGGAGGCAAAAGAAGCTAATTTAAAGGAAAAAAAACTTAATAAACTTAGAATACTTAATAGAGCAAAAAGTCAACATAAATTTTAACTGTTCTCTTAAGGCCCCTGATGAATGTCCATAAAAAGGCTGAAAAATCTGCTTTGTAAAGATAAGAGCTTTAAGTTCCAATAAGGTGGTTGAGGTGCAGCTAGCCTTGAAGTTTTCTCATGCCACAGACGCTTTGGCTTTAGAAAAATCTTTGAGCTTGTTTTCTTGCAAGGTCCCAGTCACTGCTGCATTCTCTATCCTCTTCTGGCTTGGTGCTGTCAGAGAGGAAAATGGTGCAAGGGCAGAGAAGTTTTGCTTCTCATTAGCAAGCAACACTTTGTCCTTGGGTGTGTATAGCTGTGTATATGTATATGAACAGTAGAAACTCAGGCAGCTACCCACGTCTGTCTGAAAAGACCATAGTAGGGCAAGCAGGAGGAGTGGGGCCAGAAGCAGAGCACTGTATGCGGGTGGGTTGGGATGGAGAGGGGGATAGCGGAGGAACACGTTAACCCCAGCTCCACTTCCATCCCTGCCTGTGTAAGTGCACTCCTGAATGCTCTAACACAGCTCCCCTGCATCCCTCCAAATAAATATTTATAAAAGAAACAGTGGTTAGTGCTTCCCATTTTTCTGGTTCCCTTCTCAATTTAACTTAGCTTGCTGCAGAGCAGATCTTTTTAGCTTCCTTATTTCCTCCTTTGGGAAAGATAGTATTGTACATGGAAAATAGCAGGGCTGTCACTGTGGGCTCTACAAGGCCTATCATAAAGTTGGCACATTCAGGTTTTATGTAGCAAAGTTTTTTGCTTGGGGCTACAGGGTAATGCTGTGTGTTGGAGCATTGCAGTAGATTTTCATGGGCCTGATCTGGAGTGCAGGACGCCAGATGTTGAGCTCTATCTGAAGCCATTGCTTCGTAGTCCCTCCAGCTCTATGCCCTGAATACTTGCCTTGCCTTAGGTGACCCAGCAAAAACTTTAAAATGTTTCCTGTGAAGGACAGTGCTCCCTGGAGCTGGAAGATGTGCTGCTTGCCAGCTCAGATGCAAAGCAGCAGCTTAATGCCACCCTGCTGTCTTGGAGTAAAAGCTTGCAGGGGGGTTGGAGCACACACTGCAGCACTTGTTGAAATTTAGTTATGGATTCTAGGCGTGACAGATAGTTCTTTCAAAATGAAGGTCTGGTCTTCAATAAGTGTTTTGATTTGCATATGCTAAATGTTAGTTTGTTACAGGCATACTGTATTTCTCATTGAATGCACCTTTTGCTGGGCACTGACACATAGTCCTAGGCAAAAACCAGTTACTGAAGAAAACTGTTTTTGCTGGAGGGAGTTATAGCAGAAACTCTGGAATGATGTGTGGCTTGCTTTGTGTGGACTTAGTGTATCAAATACTTTGTAGTTTTTTGAGTTTGCTATGAAAGCATAGCCCATGCTGTTCCAGATCTTTCTCTTGTTCAAATTGCAACCTGACTTTTACGGTTTCTTGCAGGCCAGCCCTCCAGATCTCTATATTGAAAGATTTAACGTAGCTCTTGGACAGTATATGGGAGCATTGCAGAGCATTGTGCCTCTTTTCATATATATGGTAAGTTTTAGAAAATTCTTTTCAAATAAAGTATGTCCATACACAAGATGCTGACTGAAAGTGAAAAGAATAAAATGCAGCTGTAATGATTTTTAACTTGTAGAACTTATGATTCATGCCTGGTTTTGCTACCTGCATAACAGTACTGATGAAGTTGAATGGGGAGAGGAAAGGGGAGTTGTGCTTTTAAATGTGGAGTTTTGTAGTTGGTTTCTACCCTAATATTTCTTTCCTGGGAGTGGGGGAATGGTTTTTATTTTGATTGCAAGAAAGCTGTCCCAAATAGTTAGGTCATTATTTATATCTTTCTGAATAGAGATAGTTTATTGGCTTGTTATATGTTGGCTTGGTAGTTTGGGCAGGTTACAAAAATGATTGCTTCTTGCTTTTAAATTGCACAGATTCAGACAAGACAGAAAGAAATGTCTCTTGGAAATGTCTGTGTCCCTTGATAAAGCAATTTAGAGCATTGGTTGACTGGATGAAGACAAACTTATGTTCATAGCACTGTCAGGCATACTTGCAGAGGTTCAGAAACCATTGGCTATAAGTGTTTGTTGTGCTGATTTTGTAAATTACGAAGTCTTCTATACCTTTGAAGAAGTTTATAATTTGCATTGGTTTTGTCAAAGTGCCAAGACTTTTATTCCTTTTTTTTATGGTAATGAATAACTTAAGCTTGAAATTTGTCCTTCTCCTAGAAACTGTCCTTGCCTTGGCATCATAAATAAATAAAAATAAAGGAAATACTTGTTGGGAAAGAAACTTTTTTTAAAAGGAAAAAGTATTTAAACTGATTTAGATTAAATAAATCTCAAACTCTTTTTAAAATTATTCTCATTGGTAGCTTCCCAGAGTTTGGGAAGCAGTAGAAGGATCTCCTATGGTTCAGTGAATGTATCTGAAACCAGGTAACTTGCTACAGTCTTTCGGCATAGTGTTACTGTACAGATTTGTTGCATTAAAAGAAGAATTTGCCTTTCTTGAGCTGGGTGTCTTGTAATTTGCTCTTTTATCTAGTTTATACAGAATGAAATCCAGTTGGTACAGCTTCACTCGTAAGCTAAGGGATGTGTTCCTGGTGATGATTTTTTATTTTTCTCCTGGTTCTTGTCGTAAAATGCTGGGGAAAAAACTAGGAAGAGACTTTTTCCCCCTATTGCATTCAGATATTTTTAGATGCTACTGTTTTTTCACTTGTGTGCTTCACTTGTTTATTGCACACAGGTGTTTAAGCAATCTCATAATTTAATATCCATTTACAAGTGGAGATAAGCTGTTCAGATGTGTACTTTTATTGAATGCTCCGTTCTGTCACTGAGGTTCTTCCATCGCAGAGGTCCAAATCTATCCTTAACAATTAAGACTGCAGTAACTATCGTTGAAAAAATTTCATGATAGACATATAAACAGACAGGTTTTACCATTATAAGCTTTGTCTATGTGACCAGATAAGGTATAATTGCCGAATAGATCTCCATATCTTTGTGATGTGGTGTTTGTATCTTCAAATGAGGAGTGCTCTGTATCCCATCATTTCTTTTTTAGAGTTTGAGTCTAACTGATATCTGAACGTAGTAAAAATGGTTAATGAGTAATAAACAGACCTGTAAAAGGAGTAGTTAGATAGTAACCTTTTAATCTGAGAACAAAGAAAAGTGAAAGTACTCTATGGTTTTAAAGGAGAAGCTTCTTTAAAGCATGACTAGTGATTTGTTCAGGCAGTAAAACTCTGTTAATGCAAACACTTTTCATTTAAGTGACTTTAATTAAAGTTAGGCCTGAGAGTTATCATAGAATCATAGAACAGTTTCAGTTGGAAGGGACATTTAAAGGTCACCTAGTCCAACCCCCGCCCCGCAACGAGCAGGGACATCTTCAACTAGATCAGGTTGCTCAGAGCCCCGTCCAACCTAACCTTGAAAGTTCCCAGGGATGGGGCATTGACCACCTCTCTGGGCAGCCTGTGCCAGTGTTTCACCACCCTCATCGTAAAAAATTTCTTCCTTATATCTAGTCTGGATCTACCTTCTTTTAGTTTAAAACCATTACCCCTTGTCCTATCACAACAGGCCTGCTAAAAAGTCTCTCCCCATCTTTCTTATAAGCCCCCTTTGAGTAGAGTTAGTGACTTATGTGTTAGTTCCTCTTGCTGCCAAACGCAATGCTGATTTGGCTCAGCTATATAGCTGGTTTTGTAGGCTAATGTCAAATTAAGTCTCATACTTTTTCTCTGAAATAATTTATTAATCAGTGCTGTGCATGATGTGGAAAATATCTCTAGAGAAGTCAGGATGAAAAAATGTTTGCCTCAGTTTTTTTTCTGTGTGCATTTGGAAGTACTTTTATGTACAGCTACTCTTGCAATTTTACGTTGTAGCATCTAATCAAGTTTTCTCTCATACAGCAGCAGCAGTTTCCTTTATTTAGGCAAGAAAATACAATTAAAAAACAATTGGAAGAGGTGAAAGCCTAATTATGCTAGGTATAAATTACAGCTTTGCAGTTACTTTAATAGATACTTTCAGTGTATTTTTAAGTGAAGAGGACTAAGTTGTTGAACTCTGCCTTTTCATCAGAGATGGCAGGGCTTTCCTTTTTTGGTAGTGATGTGATTGCTTTAATCAGGAGTTTCCAAGGCTGTTGAGTTGCACAGATAAACTTTGTTCTGAAAGGATAATTATGTTGCTGCTTAGGAAGACTTTTAATATGCATTTAAATATTTAAAAATCTAGGAAGCTGAGGAAAACCTAGAGGTTTTTTGTGCAACTGTAACATGTTTTTGCCCCTTGGTGGCCAAAAAAGGCATAGTATTTTGCCTTAGGCTTAGTCTTGTGTGTTTTGATATCAACAGCAGCACTTATCATCTTTTTCCTGATGTACCAAACCATATTCTTGTGTGTGAATGGTGGGGAATACAGGAAAGGTGTTTTCTTAACCTGCTTGTATATGGGACCAAGGTGTGTTTCAAAGCTTATTTTGCGTGGTGGTTGAGAGGGCTGACTTTGCAATTGAGGGAGTTTTCTTTTTCCTTCTCTTGCTAGGAGCACTAGTGGTTGGGGTTTTTTGCGTGGTGATGGATTTTTTTTTTCAGTCTTACGCTGCTACAGTGGACTTTTTTCAAGAAAGCATGGAGATGCAGAGCACTTTTGTCCCTCCAAAATTCTGTGGGTTTAAGTTTCTTCAAATGTTCTGGGACGTAACTGCATATAAAGCAAATTAAACTGGAAGTCAGCTTAGCACACAGTGCTTTACTCCAAAGAATAATTCCTAGTGAATAACTGTTTGCTTTATAAATCTAAATGAGGTTATTCTGGATGCTTACAGATTGTACATATCACAGTATGCTGCATGTGTGAAGGAATAAAAATCATATTTCCACTTCAAGAAAATTTAAAGTCAGCATTTGGATGATATACTTTTTTCTAATAGGTTCTCAATTGTTAATTATGCTTAGAGATGTAGCTGAAAATCTGTTATCTTGTGGCATTAAATGAGCCTAGCATTTGTGAGCACCATGGTTTTAGGATAGTTAAGAATTTTTTCATTGCCTCTCAAATATTACTATTCTTACTGGGTGGTATTGCACTTCGTTGCTTATCAGCTAGAGGGCATTTTGTGTGTGTCTATACACAAATATATGTGAGTATATATATGTGGATGAGATGATAAGCACTCTTATATACTGTTTTTTCTCCTTCAAGGATTTATTGCTTTCCTCTTAATATTAACACAATTATGTGTTTTAATGTTTGCCAGATTGCTTTATGATATGGTGGTTTGTAGAAGAAAAGCTTATATCATATCTGACTTTCTCACTTATTGCTATCTGCTTACCTTTTACCTGTCAGTTAGACCTTTAGGTGACTTGACACACTTTTCAAGAAATACTGGTACAGCCTAGGTAGTGACATCTTACACAGAAAATCTTCCTGTTTTTCCACTAACAAGAATGGGGAAGGTGACAGCTCTTCTGCTATCTTCTTTCAGCACTGTGGATTGGAAATGAAGTACTTGTGCTAGGTGATTTTTCATTGTCTGTTTAAATCCATGCAAGTGTAACATCTTTTTGGAAAGGTGTCTCCAAGTAAGCAAATGTGAAGAGTATTTTACAGTTGTTCTATGTATAAGTACTGTGTTGTAACTCTTCTCCTTGAAACTACAGGGATTTTTTTGTTGCTTTTCTAGTTATGAAACTTAAGGTATAGGTTTTCCAACTCTTAAACAAAAGAAAGCATCGCAGTTTGCACATGACATTGCCAGCTGCTTTTAATGTGAGAAGGTCTAGAGGCTGGGAAGGGAACTAAGTTATTTCCTTAGCCGGGTGCATCTCATCTGTCAGCTCATAAGAATCAGTAGTTTGACATTGTCAGGTTTGATTCAGGTCAGTAGGCTTGTGCTGAGATGCTCTGGTCACGCCTGCGTGTTGCACCAGTGGGGACATGGTAATATGTGGTCAGGAAGCTCAAGGTGGAAATGGTTTAGGAAGTTAAGTCTGATAGAAAAACCGTAGCATGGTGTGTAGTTTAACACCTCCTAGAAGAGGTTTATCTTCAGTTGCTGTTCAATTTCTGTTGCAGTGGCAATTCACCATTGACCAAAAATTTTACAAATGAAGTTAGTCTGTTTCTTACAAGACAGGTTATTCTGTCTGCAGAGCCTTTCTCTCAATCTCTGAAGAACAGGCCCAGGTGAGGGGGAAATAACTGAGTCATAGCCCTTGATAAAACCTCTACAGGTAGGATAGCTTCAGGAAGGGAACTGGCGGTAGGAAGCTACTAAATTTTTAAAAAAATCTTTTTAAGATTGTTGTCCATTACTGCAACAAACCTAAACTGTGTATTCGAATAGCCCTCGGTTTGCCTTTGTTCGAACAGGTTCAGTTTTCATTAAAGGTAAATAACTACTGCTCAATGCTTGCCATGAAAATTTAAGTGGTTTCTGCATGGACAGTTTATTACGGTATGTCTATAGTTTTGGTAATGGCCAAGAGAATGGGTTTCACGAAAAAATGTAAAGATTGCTCTAATAGCATTCTGAGGGTTTGTTCCAATTATGTAAAATACTTTAACAGTTAGGAGAACATCTTGATTTAAAGTGTGGAAAAACCTCTCTCCCTTAAGATATCCCTTCCTCTAGTAAATCTCTCAGATAAGTGTTCCAGTATGTTATTTTTTTATTAAGTTGATTTTTCTATTACAGTATTTGTTTAACTCTTTTACACAAGTTGTCCAGATGAATTCAGTTGTTCTACTTTCATTTTAGTGTTGTAACGATAGGAGACTTATATTGAAACAATTATTTTTTTCCAGCATTTAAAACCCACCTGTGAATAAAGTACAGACAAGAAATCTTACTATTAATTGCAGGCTGGGAACTGAGGCATAACACCAAATAGTATATTAGGTATAGAGGCCCTCAAGGAACTCATGAATAGAATTTCCTTTGAGGGTTGAAGAGATGAATTTATTATTAATGCTGAGTGTGTCAAGATAATTGAATCCTAAAAATTTCAATGTAGTTCAGTTTTGTATAGATTTGTATATATCACTTATTTCCACAGCTGATTAATTCCGAGTAGCTATCCTCTGAGATTATCGATGAACCATAGAAGTGGATAGCTGTACTGATGATTTATTATTGTAACATACCTATTTTAATGGCTTAATCACTTTTAGACATTGGTAAAAATGTTTTCTTTTGTTATAAACGTGATGTCCAGCCCTATTTTGGTGTTAGAGTGTTTATAAGGTTCTAAAATGAAGTTTTTTTTCTACAAACTCCCCAGTCTCGATCGATATGGAGATATATCTCTAGATATAGAAAAAAAAAACAAACATATGCATGCCTGTATGTAAACAGGTTTGTTACCAATAGTACCACGTGCATTCGTAATTTTAAATACATGTTTTTTTGTTGTACAGGAATGTTCTATGTAGTATAAATGCAGTCACCAAGGAAGCACTTTACAGCTCAAATATTCTACAGCTTTAAAATTTTGAATTATTTTTCTTCAGGGAAAAAGTAAGTTTACTGTTAGGTATTATGAAAAACAAACTTGAAAACTTCTGTCTTATTTTCCAGAATAAATTTTACATAGAAACCAAGCTTAACAGAGACTTAAAAGATGACCTTATAAAGCTGTTTACGGAACATGTTGCAGAAAAGCACATTTACAACCTAATGCGTAAGTAAACCTATTGAATTTTTCTTACAGTGGGACTCTGGAAAATGGCAGTGCTTTCAGATATTGCAGAAATCCACAGCAAATAGGAAGAAAGTGGGAAATGATTAGTGAACTTAAATACAACTTCACTTTTAAGGTGTCCACGTGAAGAAATGTGGCACACTTCAACTTTTTTTTTTTTTTTTCCAAAATACTACTTTGTATGAAGTCATGGTTTTCTTGAGTATCTGGGGGAACCAATTTTCCCTTATGACTATGGCTTAACAAATGCTTTATTCTCCTGTTGCTTATGTTGTTATTCTTTAATTGTATTATCAAAATATTGACAGGTATCATTAAGAATGTGGTGTGGTCAAAGAATTGTGATACCGCTGGGGTTATTGTCATGATGTACTCAAGTAGTCCCTGCTAGTTAGTGAACTGCATAATGCCGACAGCAGTTTCTCTGTTAAGCTAATGGGTTAATGCAAATAGAATACATTTCAAGTGATATGCTTCCCATTAAGTGCTCCTGTCGTGAGCCGCTGAGTTTGCCTGCAACCTGCCACCATCAGTGTGTGCTTGTGTGACCATGGGGACCTTGCTTCTGACCTGGTTAGCTCCTCAAGAGGGCAATTAGCAAAGGCAGAGATAGTTGGACTTGGAGTTCAAATTGGAAAAGTTTGCAGAGTGGTGAGCAGTTGACCAGCGTGCTGGGAGAATTGCAACTGTAGGTGCTTCGTGCAACTGGGTAGTTCCTGTGCCCTGTGCTGAGTTCAGTATCTAGCCCGGTGTACTCCTTTCTGTGACCCAGCCCTACTCGGTGTCTCTGTTTTCATCTAGCTGCTCCCCTCCTCTTTTTTCTGAAGCAATCGCTATCTGTATGCTAAATGGAGACCAAATGATGGGTGATTAGAGTTGAGTATATTTTGCCTTTTGCCTTTACTTGGGTAGTAATGCCCTTTTATCTCCAGCAAAGGGCTGGGGGAAAAGAGCTTTGCTATGTTTTTTTAGGGTCACTGTGAGTTGGCATCCTGGGAGAAGGGTGGGTGAACAAGGTGACTACCCTGAGGTCAGGGAGCCTGGTACCCTAGAATGATGGGAGACCATCAGCTCTGATGCCATCTTGTTCTTGCCATCTGGAAAAGTCTCCCTGAGAAATGCTTTTAGCCATGTAGCAGATCAGATCACCTTGGAAATAGTAGGACAATGAGGAATGCCCACCCATGGACCTGATGTTTTATTTTGTGCCAAAGAGGTTTAATGGTATCCTGAAACCTGGTAAGATGATTGCTGTAACAGGATCATGGAAAATTCAGCTGATATTGCCTTAAAATTGAATACATTTAATTTTAAGTGTGTGCATTTTTCAGGCAATGAAAACATTAATCTGGTTGGTTTTTTTTTTTTTTTTTTCCAATGACAAAGCAAAGGTAACACCAGTCAAATCTTTAGAATGTAAGTAATGTCAGATGTGTGTTGCTATGTAATTCATTTTCTGTGGATGATAATATGAGAATCAAATAGAAATTGCAGATGAACTATTGAAAGGAAAATACCTGTGGTTGCGTGTGTGAAATCTGAAATACTTCTCCCCAGCTCTGTGTTAGCTGCAGAAGTAAAATTAAAAGAAAACATTGAAAAATAAAAATAAGCTGTCACTGACTGTGTTGCTGTATATGGTGCTATTGTTTAATAAGCAACTTCCTTGGATTTCATTTCAGTCTTACCATCAGTTTATTAAAACTAAGTTATTTAGTTTTCATCTTACTCCTAAGTAAGACAATATATACTGACATGTTTAAACTCTTAACTGTGATCTGATTTGGATAAATCTTGGATAATATGATCTTTAAATTGAGTTAAAGTATGCCTAAATAAAATTCTAAACTTGCTAACAGATTCCTGGGAAATAATTGAAGACACATAGCACATGATATATTGCTGTAGAGGTGCTGAAAAAGTTCTAGTGTTGTATAATTTTCTGCCATTCTCAGCTGTTCTTTCTAACTTGCTGAAATTCAGACCATAATACATAAGAATATTACCTTCATTTTTGAAAGTGTAAGGGCTCTATGAAAATAGGATATAAGTCAGTGTTTGTTAATTACTTTACTTCCCAATGTCATTGTCAGTATGTGGTACCGTTTCCTGATATTTGATATAGATTTGGTTCAACAGAAAAGTGTTTTTGTATTTGGGGGGGTGGGAGTGGGTGGGAAATAAGGTTTTGAGTGGGTATGCTTAGGAAATTAAAGTCAATGAAATTGTGGTCTATATAGAGAAATGGAATCCTGGGGCTGTTTTTTAAAGAGATGCTGCAGCTGCCACTTCAGTGAGAAGCAGCATGCCTTCCTCTATTTTAAAAAATGAACAACAAAATCAGTTTAATCAGTTTGTGATCTAGACTCAGAGGACAAGAATAATATCAGCTCTTGCTCTTGAAGTTTGTTGCTATATTTTTCATATGAAGGGGTTTTTGTTTGTAGTATCTTGTCATTCTATCAGAGCCTGGAAGCTGGCATTTCTATTTGAAGTTGTGCTCAGGAAGGACTGTAAGTACATTTCAGGTTCATTTGATCTAAGAAAAAGTTCTTGCTCCACTTCAAAAGATGGAGAAAAAAAACGTCAGGAAAGTGGTGCAGCACAGATCTCTTCCTTAGTGTTTGATCTTGCTCAAACTCCCACTGGTTGAGTCAGCCCTAGTCTCTGTGCTGTGTGGTTGAAAGCAGGAAGATGCAAAATGAACTCCTGGTACAATGGTGTCTGTGGTGGGAGCACTTATCTGAGCACTTAGTTGCAGAAAATGGAGTGATTAAGCTGTGAATTCATTATTTACAGAAGAAATATCGCCCCAGTGAACTTTACTTGGATAAATTTTGCCTGCACAAACACTGATTTGGTTCCTTTTTTTTTTTTTTGATAGAGGAAATGTTTTTTAAAAAAAAAAAAGCTCTACTATCTAAAGCACTTCTGAGCTTTTAAAGTAAATACATAAAAAAAAAAAATACACAGATCCATGAACACAGTTGTGTTTGTGAAACACTTTTACACTCACACATACTTACCAAGTCAATGCTCTTCAAAGTGGATACATTTGAACTAAGTGAATATAACCTGATCATTTTCCTTACAAAGCCAAAGCTGGCTCTTGCTGATAAGACTGCTGTATTAAATGGCTTGGGAGAAGTTGCTATGTGCAGAACTACTTAACTGAATGTAACAAGCAAAGATGTAGCATCTTATTTACAAGAAGCTTCAGAAGTGGCGGGAGGAAAAGATGTGGATAATACCCCCTTGTCACGAGGGAAGGGATGGTGGAGAATGTTGTCTTTGTTCCTGCTGGAGTTCTGCATGAGATGACTTTAAGCAGTAAAATTCAGAAGTATGTGTTTTCTCTCCTTATGCAGCCACTGTCTCTTCTAGTAGGTTAGACCTGGGTTTCCAGGACTGTAATCTCAGTGCCCTGAAAACATCCTGCCTGTTTGTTCTTGTCTAGAAGAATGGCAGTTATTGCAAACGTTAACTGTCTTCAGTAGTGAAAATGAGTAACAGCTCCTGAAACTTTCTACTTTAGTACTTGCGGTAGGTAAAATTCAATGGCAGCGAGTATTTGCAAGCAACTGCCACTCTTCTCTTTTTGGATATTGGCAGCTTAGTGCCCAAAACAAGCTTGCTTTTGAACCTAACAAAAGAGGAAAAGCTATTAACAGTGTACTGTTGTTTCTGGTTGGTGGATAGATCACGTGGTTTACAATTACAAGAATTTGCAATTACCCCTGTTCTCTTTCCAGAAACTAAAGAAAGGAAGGTGAGTGCTAGGCTGGAGTCCTGAACTGGCAGGGTTGATGAGGTTCTCAATATCTTGATATTGAGAAGAAAAGCAATTATGACTGAAACTGGTCATACAGGTGAAAGCAGTTTTAGAAGGCAATCTGAGGAAAAGGATTCTCCTTATTCTTTGCTTACAATGGTGTTCGTGGGGGAAGTGGGATGTATCAGATTGATTATGGCACTTCCAAATAAGTGGTAGCCTTAGCATATCACTGTAGTACTTCATCCATTTCTACCTGTGTGTGTATGAGCTGTTTCTTTCCTTCCATGTTAAGTGTTTTGAGTTCAGGAAGTGGTTTCTACTCTTGTAGGATCAATGTACTGGCAGATATCATTCAATACAAGCTGGTTCTTCCCAAAGAAGCATCTGCCTAAACTTCTGGACAGAAGTTACTCAACTAGGAAGTCAAGTGAACTCTGTCAGAGGGAAAAGCGCTTTCTTCAACACTTCTGTTTTTGTTCTTATTGACAGGGGTAAGCAGTGAATATTTGCGTGCTCCCATCTTTGATCTACTATGTCAGGAATAAATCATAGAAGCAGATCCTTTTTATCCAGAGGAAGGGAAACCTCTTGGGGCATGGTGAAAATGCCATAGAATAAATAGGGCGTAAGACTTCATGGGTCTTAAAATTGTTATCAGGATCCAAGGTGATAACATGGCCTGTGAATGAGACGATTCCCTTGAAACTTACTGATTCAGAACTAGAGCATGGGCTTGAAAACATGTGAAATATAGGCAAAATGATTATTGAGGATTAAAGCATTAGATCTCAGCTTCTGGCTGTGTCAGATTTTTGTTCATGATATATATCAAGATAATTACAGAATTAGCTACGGAAACCTGAGCATACAGAGCGGTTATCTGTATGTAGATTCTAATAGCATGTAGGCAATTGTTGAATGTAGTTCTCCATATCGGTGCTTGTGTGAGTTCAGAGCTAAAACCCAGTGTAGAAATGCATCATCTGTAAAACTAGCAGCTTTTCTCATGGTTTTCCAAGAAAAAATTTTTTGTAAAAAGTCTGGAGGAGGGTGAGGAATCACAGCCTATTTCATTATGTTTGCAGTTTCTAATTAGTTACTGGGAAAAACTTTTCTCTGAAGATTCTTACATATGACAGCTTTCTTCCCAGTTATGTCACTTGGATTCAGCTGTGGTGAAGAGATCTTGCTGCTCCATTTTCTTAATTTTTATTTTTTTGCTGGAGGTATATTATAGTTCAATAGAAGGTCTGTTTATGTTAGAAGAGGTTTTCCTTTATAAAGATGTCAGGAAAGCTATTTCCACTGCATTGGTGCTTTCTGAAAAGTACCAGAAAAGTTAATGCAAAAGTTGGAGAAGGTTGCTAACAGCTTTTTGACGACGAAGTTGTGCAACTGTCCTTTTTGGTTGCAACAGGTACAAGTTTAATACAAAATTACAGAGAATGAATCATGTTATAACTGTTAGAGGTTGATAGATGTAGCAGGGAGCGTGTTTCCTGTGCAGAGATTTTCCTGTTGTTTGTGCAGTGGGTAAGCAGGAGAGGGTGTGTTTCTCCATGGGCGTCCAGATCTACATACTTAGCAGATGTGTTTTGCTGTGTTGACCTCCAGAAGCCTGCTGATCTCAGTCAGGCAAGGGACCCTCATCTCTTTGGCTGTGTACTGCTATGACATAATGCCTTTCGTTAATAAATTCCATATCTAGCTTTTGTTTGTGAATACCCCAGGAGAAGAGCAGCAGTGCAAAAGGCTGAGAGAAGGACTGTGATTGATGCCAGGTTCATAGCCTGACTATACAGTTACAACAGAGACCACAGGGTTTATTTTGATGTGTTGGTTTTTTTAATTCACTCTCCATGCCTCACCCTTTGGCAGAGATAGACAAGAAAAAGATGGATTGGGTTGACTTTTTCCCTGCTCTAGTTGGCATTTCTTTTTTTCCCCTCCAATTTGACATCTGTCTCAAATGATCTGCATATGAGAAGCAAGCTGTCATTGCCTTGACCCACAAACTGCAGAGAAAATCCCCTGAAAAGGGGGGGAAAACACTCCTGTTATTTTGCAGCTTCTTACAGAAGGCATTGCCCCCATGCTTTTTGTATGCTGCCCTTTTGGATTTGCATTCAAGAAGTTGTTCTTCTTTGTGCTTCTCATTTCCGTGTCAGATCTAATGCTTCTGTTTCATAAAGAAATAGTAGTTAGTTTCATAAATGAACTTGTTTCTGAATGGCTGTGCTGAACTGGATCAAAAGTCAGTGTAGCCCAGTGTCCTGGCAAAAAAGCATGGAGCTTCATTATAGGTTTGCTGCAGCAGAAGTTCGATGACCATGGTTTTATATCTTGAAATGTATGTGCCCTGTAGGAAGAGCTGAAGGTTTCCTTGCATGTTTTAGGCTACGTCTGCATTAATAAGTGGTGTGGTACAAAGGGAGCAGATCTACAAAGTATGAAAGACCTGCATGTTGGTGTTGAGGACCCAGTGTTCGCCTTACACGTGTTTTGGAGAGTTGTATTTCATGCTTGCTAATGTCTGGTCCTGTGGACAGAATGCCAGTTAGTAGTTTGAGCACATCTGGTTTAATCTTGTCCAAAAGGAATTAAGTTAATACGCTCCAAGGCAGCTCTGTCATACGAACCAAAGAGCAGTAAGTGGGGATGATCAGTGAATTTGCTTCAAAAGCACATTTCTAATCTGAACTAAAGCATTAATATATAATCTGCCCTTAAGCATTTGAAATCACTGTTCTTTTTTCTTTGAGACACAGAGTGACTACTGTGATGGCAGAAGCAATATGTTGTTAAAAAAATGTCCTATTCGATTGCTGAGGCTTTTCCCTTCTGTAATATATTGGATGTTGCTCAGCCCCTAGACACTGCTTTGCTTATTTTTTTCCTTAAAGTGTGCAAAATCAGTATGAGAAGAAAACCTGCACAACCTCACTTTGCCACCTTCATAAAGCTATGCTTCTTTCTTTTTAAGTTTAAGAATGATACAGAAAAATAAAATGGTAGGTTTCTTTAAAAAAAAAAAAAAGGCAGAATTACTTGCCTGTGGAGTGACTTGCTCTCTGTCTTTAGAATCAGGCTACATGTCTGGATGGGTAAAATGAAATGAGAAGATTCCTTCCTAAGAGCCTCAAAAAATGAAGCAAGGTAGCAGAGCACTAGGAGAAAATACTGATTCATTCCAGTGTATTTGTACCAGACTAAAATGGGGTGATTTCTATGAGAATTCTTCTACAACAAAAAGCTAATTTACTTTTTTCCCCAGCTATAAAGTTGTTGAAATACCAGCTTTGGGCAGCAAATGTTTTTGGGGACAAGAGGGTTCTATAGCATAAAGGGTCCTTTTTGAGATGTAGGGAAGGGATGCTTTTATTATCAAGTTCTTCATTAAAAGTAATTTTTAAAGACTTTTGTGCATCTACAAGACTGTGAATCTGTTCAGTGTTTAATTTCTGGCTTACTCTACATAGGCAAATAGTTTAATCCCATTAGCTCCACTTCAAATTCCCATTCTAACCTTAAACCAGTGTTTTCCTTCCTCTCTTCATTCCAAATATTGGTAGACAGAGATAACCGATAGTGAAAATCAACTGCAGTATGTTCCATTTCTTTTCCAGCATGTGGGCAGTGTGCTGGGGCTCTGCTATTGCAGGATAATCAGCCATTCCTTCCTCTTCAGAATACTGAATTGGCATGTTAATGTCAGTCTGGTCTTAGACCTCAGCAGGTACCTACCCCTACCCGCTCAAGGGCTGTATAGGATAGCTTTTGTAGCTATTAATCTTTCTTATATCCTCTGTGCTCTGCAGACCTGATGGAATAATTGAGAATAACACTCTTGCCAGTTTAAGGGTGGTATCACTAATATTGAAGTGGTAGCTGTGATTTGACAGGGCTAAGTAATTGTATTGTAACCATACTGGAAACAGTACTGTTACGAAGTATCATAGAATACCCTCATATTCTTTAAATAACGTTTAATCTACACACAAATTTTGTCAGTGAACTAAACTTTTCATCAAAGAACTAAGTTATTTTAAAAAAGTTGCAGCAGTGTTTCCTATTTTTCTTGTTCCATGTTGATAAAGTTGCAGCACCTCAAAGTAAGGGAATTTTTTAATTGGAAAACGTAGTCTCAAATAATGACCATCATGTTTAATCTGGCTCCTTGGTAAAGAAATAGGAATAATGTTCCTATTTCAGTAAGCCTTCATAAAATTGTAAACATGAAAATACCACCTTATTTTCCGGTTATAGAAGTCCAAAAGTCTATATTTCTATATTTATAGCTTTGTTTTTCATATTTATTCTTGTTACAACACTGAATATTTTCCATGTTATTAAGACTTGGAATTTTTATTTTGTGGCATTTTTATTAGATACTTTATAAAGCTTTTGGGCTATGTAATGAATATTTCAAAAGTAATCTGTGGCTTCATTAAATGCCTAGTAATAAATACAACTTCTAATGTTTTTTTTCTAACCTACGTTTTAATTAATTACAAACTTTTGAAGAATTTAACTTGCTAAGAATTTATTTTTAGTTCTGTTTAAAAGAAAATAAAAATGCAGAATCACAAGGAGTTTGATGTAACAGCAAGTGTGAGGGTTAAGCCAGAGGGAAGGTCAGTTTTCATGCAAATGGCTTTTGAAGTTCTAAATTGATAGCTGACATGTACCTGGGTTAAAGTAATGAAAAGGTAATATATGATCAAACTTCATCAGTCAATTTAATAATAAAATAGGCAGCAGGTGAAAAAACCCCAACAAACCCCAAAGAACAAAAAAAAAAAACCAGAAAACAACCAACCTCCCAAGAAGCCTCAACCCAAACAAACAACAACCTACAGCCACATCTCGGGGACGCCAGCTGTAGCAATTCCCTTCCTGTTTAATTGCAGTTGGCATGTGGGGTTCAGCCAAGTGCTTTGCATGGACTAGATTTGGGAGTAAAGATTGGGATACAGGAACCTTATTCAAGGTGAATCTGATGTTATCACAGTGAAGTAGAAGAGTATGTGTGGTCAGATGGACCCGATATAATTTAGCTGAGAGAAAGGTAATTTATTATACTGTAGATTTGAATGCATGTGATCTGATGATATTTCTAAAGGGCAGAACTTCCAGGTGAGCCTGTGCTGTGAAGGTTTGTTTAGGCTGTGCACTGGTGATGGCTCCATCGTTACAGCTGTGCATCCCTGTATTTCTCAAAGTTGTGCAAGGGCTCAAGTTCTGTGGAAATATTGAAGTTGCTATTCTGCAAAATAATATTGTATTGGCTTTGTGTGGCAAGGTTTTGGTAGTGGGGGTGGGGGGGTGGTTACAGGGGTGGCTTCTGTGAGAAGCTGCTGGAAGCTTCCCCTGTGTCTGACAGAGCCAATACCAGCCAGCTCTAAGACGGACCCGCTGCCGGCCAAGTCTGAGCCCATCAGCGATAGTGGTAGCGCCTCTGTTGTAACAGATTTAAGAAGGAAAAAAAAAAAGTTGCTGGGACAGACAGAAATGGCAGCCGGAGAGAGGAGTGAGAACATGTAAGAGCCCCAGCCCTGCAGACCCCCAGGTCAGTGCAGAAGGAGGGGAGGAGATGCTCCAGGTGCCGGAGCAGAGATTCCCCTGCAGCCCGTGAGGAAGACCACGGTGAGGCAGGCTGTCCCCCTGCAGCCCAGGGAGGTCCACAGGGGAGCAGATCTCCACCTGCAGCCCGTGGAGGACTCCACGCCGGAGCAGGTCGGTGTCTGAAGGAGGCTGGGACCCCGTGGGAAGCCCGCGCTGGGTCAGGCTCCTGGCAGGACCCATGGATCTGTGGAGAGAGGACCCCACGGAGCACCTTTTCTGGCAGGACTTGTGACCCCGTGGGGGACCCACGCTGGAGCAGTGTGCTCCTGAAGGACTGCAGCCCGTGGAAGGGACCCACGCTGGAGCAGTTTATGAAGAACTGCAGCCCGTGGGAAGGACTCACGTTGGAGAAGTTAATGGAGAACTGTCTCCCGTGGGAGGGACCCCACGCTGGAGCAGGGGAAGAGTGTGAGGAGTCCTGCCCCTGAGGAGGATGAAGCGGCAGAAAATAACGTGTGATGAACTGACCGTAAACCCCATTCCCCGTCCCCCTGTACCGCTGGAGGGGGGGGGGTAGGTAGAGAATCTGGGAGTGAAGTTGTGCCCGGGAAGAAGGGAGGGGTGGAGGGAAGGTGTTCTGAGATTTGGTTTTATTTCTCATTACCCTACTCTGGTTGATTGGTAATAAATTGAGTTAATTTTCCCCAAGTTGAGTCTGTTTTGCCCATGACAGTAATTGGTGAGTGATCTCTCCTGTCCTTATCTTGACCCACGAGTCCTTTGTTATATTTTCTCTCCCCTGTCCAGCTGAGGAGGGGGAGTGATAGAACGGCTTTGGTGGGTACCTGGCGTTCAGCCAGGGTCAATCTGCCACAAATATAAATATTGCATATATATTAGAATTAAGCACTAAAGAGCACAGTTTGTACAATGGGGTAAAGATCTCTGGAATACATTTGTTTTACTTTGAGTTGCATTTAATGGGAATACACTTTATAATTTTAAGTGCATTATTGAATAGTTACAACTTTGACTACATCTGCCTAAGCCATACTCACGTATGATTGGTTAAAATATCTTACTTTGAAGTTCTATTAGATTACTGCAAAGGGAGGAAAAAAATCTTCTGTTCTAACATGCAAAAGTTTCATTGTTCTGCCAGAAAAATTACATCTTTGCCAAGCAAAATAAATCTATTTTGAAAGGAATGTTGAAGGACAGAAAGATTTTTAGGATAGCCAACTCATAGTTTCTGCAAGTGAATCTTGAGTTATGAGCAAGTGAGTTTGAACTTGTAAGATATCATCTGCTACTCTTGGAATTACTGCAGCCCTGGATCCTGCCCCAAGGACGCCACTGTAATTAGGAAGTAGCTTAAACCTTCATCAAGGGGCAAACTTCAGAGTACCTGAAGTGCTGCAGGTTCATACCTCACTTACTCCAATACAGTTCATCCTCCATTCGTCAAAAAAATCCTGAGGCCATTCTGGGTGTTGTGTCTTACTTCAGTTCAACAATATTTCAAAGGATCTTGTATCTTTCTGCAATTAAAGCATTTCATCATGGGAACCCACACTTCTCCTCTTTGATTCTGCCATGAGTTATTTTCAAGACTATTTGAAGGTTAATTAACTTCTTTGCATATTGGTTACTTAGTCTGTAAAGTGCAATATTAGTTCATAAACACTGTGGAGGTGGTCAGATAGTATCATAGTGTCATTACCACTGTCATTCATCTGAGGTTTAGTTTTATTCTGCCTCACCCTGTTCTGTCTTTGTAAATGCCACAGGTGGAGCTTCTGGGAGTAGGTAGAAGGAGTACGTCTCCAGTACCACAGGCTGAGAGGAATGAGGTGGGCTGCCAGTCTGGTGTGCTCATCACATCTTGTCTTTGATCCATATATACCATAAAATAAAGTTTTTCTTTGTCTCTGCCATCTACTTGTTCTATGTTATTTAAAAATAAAAAAAAAATTAAAAAAATTGAAAGATGGCAGTACATACAACTGTGTGCTTGGGGTATAGGCACTGTATTTCGGATTTCATCCGTAGGTGGAGTGTGACCTGCAGTTTTCCATTTACTCAGAGATACCCAAGTAGTAAGATACCCTCTAGTTCGTTATGTAGTTGTGAGCAGCTTCTGTTAATGCTTGGTTTGTCCCCAGAGCAACTCTGAATAACTTCTTTCTCTTCCACAGTATGCCCTGTACATATACAATTACATAAAGTAGCTTCTGAAATATTTTAAAATTGCTTTTACTCGTTATAACTTGGATACAACTGGAGAGCATGGTTTTCAGTTTATCAGGAGTAAAATCAAGAAAGTCTGTTAATTGAATTATTTCTTAACATCTATTAAAATGTTCAAGTGACTTTTAACACTGGACTTTGTGGTCTTTAAGTCAATATTAATTTTTAGGCTTATTCTGTTTTAAATAATTTGTTATACATAGCTTTGGAACATAATTTGGTGCCTACATATGAAGAATAAATTTTGAGTTCTCTGGACACGTTACAAATCTGTTGGTGAAGTTTATGCTGAAGGTAGCTACAGTCTAATTAAATATATATATATGTATATACACACACATTGTATGGATTGTGCATTACTGTCTGCATATCTTCCTTACAAAGCATTATCCCCTTTTTAATTTTATGATTTGCAACTTTCCTGCCTGCCAAAAGGCTGTTTGAAAAATCTTTAGGAAAGAGGCTGTACATATGTCATTACAAAACAAATCACAGGTTCTCACCCCCTCAAGGCTTCAGCTGAAAGGAACAAGCACTTTTAAGATGGTTCTTTGTAAAATAAATTCATCCATAACAGTTAAATATAACCACTTTGATTACTTGGAGGTTAGAAAAAATACTTTCTTTTTTTAATCTGCCTATTACATGAGCCCCTTAAACAGTTTCACAAAGAGAAGAACATGCTGCAGAAGATTTTTCTTTTTATGGTAAGTACTATAGTGGCAGATACTGAAGACAGAACTGAAGAAGCTTTGAAGTTTAAAAACCAGAGTCTCTACAATGTAAGCACAAGAGATATGCCCTTTAGGTAGAATTGTAGGAGTCATTTCTCCTCTACACAGTGGGTACAGAAAGGTGTGTATACTGCTCAAGTCCTTTGTAGAGGCATAAAAACTGAAAGGCAGCAGTTAGTTTTAAACCTTAGTGATTTATTTTTTTGATTGTTTATGTAATTCAGATGGATGTACAAACCTCAAATAAATACAAGGCAGGCTAAAGGTCTGGCTATTGTAATACAAGCAGTAGATCCGCTATTGCCAAGTTTTCCTACGAGAGGAAAATGCAGTTATTGCAATGTTTACTACAGAAGAGACCAAAAATGAAATAGAAATGTTCACTTGTGTTTAAAAGAACAAACAACTTTTCTTATTTGATTTTTACTTTTTTTTTTTTTTTTACACTACTTGTACTTCATTCATAGACTTTCAATGCAGCCTTAGTTTAATGGACAAGACGCTAAACACTGTAAAGCGAGGATCTGTGGATCTCGAGGTGTTTAGCACACTCGGTATGAGAGTGCTTCTAAAAATAAGTTGTTTACTTCAGTTCTGCATCTGAATACTTAGAGCTATCGCTTGCTTGGTTTTTCCTCAGAACTCCTGCTACCTGTCTGAAAACAGATGAAAAATAAGTTATTTCATATTTTCATCATACGTAATTTGAACAGAATACTTCTATTGAAAGGTGACGGTTTATTACTCTTGAGAATTGTTGCAATCAGATAACTGGCTGTTTCCTTTGTGAGGACATCAGATAACAAAAAAAGCACAACTACTGTATTTCTTCGATACAAAAATGTATGTTTAAGAGCCTATATTTCTTGGTTAGAAAAATGGCTAATTCTCTTAATTTTATTTCAGCTTTACTTTTGGAAGCTCAGTCAACGCCGTTTCAAATAACTCCTTCAACCATGGCAAATATAGTGAAAGGCCTGTATACACTACGACCAGGTAAAAAAAAGAAAAATGTTTCTAGGAGTCTCTCATACTGTGGCTATGATGTGTTTTCCTAAATATGTATGCGGTTGCTGTCTATCTAATGCACATTTAACAAACAAATGTGCATTGTGTTCTGTCCATCATAATGCTTAGTGTCTACTATGCAAAGGCCCTGGTGGTTCTTGTTGCCCATTTCTGTGACCTGGGTACCATGTGAACACCAAATTAATTTTAAAAAAAACAACCCAACCCTCTACTCTGGGGACAGAGGGAACACCTATTTCTTTTGCTTTGTAGAAATAAAGAAAGAAGGCTGTTTAAGAAGTCAGTCATGGCAGTTTAAAAGTATTGAAATAGTGAAAGTTATATTGTGAGTCGCACTTCAGCCAGATCTTTGACATGAGATGACTGTTTTGTCTATGAAGCCATTACTTGGTTGGTATTATTTCATGGAAGAGCTTAATTTAACTTGTGAGTACATCATGACATCTTGTGCAACAGCAGTTATATTGATAGGAAAATGGTGTTGCAGATTTTAATCAATTTTGTACCAAAATCTTTGGTTCTGTAAGTTTTGGAGAACCAAGCAGAGCTCTAGCCTGTGTTCGAAAAGACTTTAGAAACAGAGAGTATTCAAAATATCCATAAAAAAACGGTACCTGCTTCCCTTCCTTTTGCAATACTGATACTTTCTTCTTACCTTGGTGTGACTGAGAGGATTGTGTCTGAGCTTCAGTCTGTTTTTGCTTTGCAATCCACATTTACAGAAATAGAAATGAGGATGGGAGAGCTTTACAAAAAAAGCCCTTTTCTGTAGTGCAATGTTTAGCTTGTATACACGTCAGGAACGTGGTGGACCCTCCATTTACAAAATGCATGGATAAAGCACTTTCAGTAAGCAAAGTTTATTTTTACAACAGCAAAATTAACATCCTACCATAATTTTTGAAGGCAATACTAATTTCATAAACTGTTTAGTACCAAAGGAAGGAGGGGTATATACATCAGTATAAAAGTATAATTCTTCTGAAAGCAGCTCAGTATGGTTTTGTTGTACTGCACTTAGTACTGTAGATGATGGACTTACAATTTCCCAGTTGTCCATTTCAGATGATCCCTGTCTTGCTTTCTACTACATAACACAACAGATACTGGTTTGGGTTGGTATCATGGGCCTAATCAGATTTTTGAATAGTTGTCTTATGTCTGTAAGATCTTTTAAGTATAAAAAATGTTCTTACAATTCGTGATGCCTGCTTTTCACAGCTGGGTATGAAGACCCAGGTGATTGACTTTAAGCTAGTGCTTAAACAGATACACATTTGCTCTAATTACCTGCTCCTCAAACTTCTCAGCCTCTGAGAAAATGAGGAACTTTAATGTCATTCCAACCAGAAGAGCACAAGATAGACTTACTGATGTAAAAGGCTGTTCTTTGGTGGTGCTGGTTTTTGAGGATGAATTCTGAAACAATCAGGGCAAGAGTTCCTCTGAGGTAGTGCTGCTCACTTATTCTGTGGGACATGCTCCATTGGATGTATCATGGGGACTGGGCAGCAGATAACTGGGAAGTAAAGCATAAAATGTGGCCAGTGGGAGGTGCTGGGGGATTAAAGCAGCACTGGGAAGCATCTGTTTAGGCAGTGCAGAGAGCAAATGGAGAAGCGATGCTTATGTGGCTGGTGGCCATGGGCTTTCTCTTCTCTTTCTCTTCTTTTACTTTCTCTTCAAGTTGCAAGTACTTGACAGCCGTTAGACTTCAAATGTTGCCAGAAAAGACTGTCTTCTAATTCTAGCTCCAGCACGCAGTGGCCGCAGTAGAAAAGGCTGAAGCCTGGGCAGGTGCTTGGGCTGCTAGTTGGCCCACTTGGATTTAATCTGAAATACTCTTTTCACCTCACCTATAATGATCTGGTAGTGGCATGAAATACCATACCACAGTATTTCATGTTGTGAATTCCAAGACAGTTTATTAGCTTAGCTAAACTATTCAGTAGCAGTAGGGTTTTTTTGTAGGTAGCATGTTCTGTGTGGTACTTTTTTACTGTATTTCATAAGATGAAAAGTGCCGTTTTATGTCTGTAGAGTGTTGTTCGTTTTGTTGGTTTGGTTTGGGGGGGGGGGGTTGGTTGTTTTTTTTGTTTTTTGTTTTTTTTTTTTTAATCGAGCACTGCTATGGTCTGTGGGATCTGTGGAACTACAGACCTGTCAGCCTGACCTCGGTGCTGGGAAAGGTTATGGAACAGATCACCTTGAGTGCCATCACACGGCCTGTACAGGACAACCAGGTGATCAGGCCCAGCCAGCGTGGGTTTATGAAAGGCAGGTCCTGCTTGACCAACCTGATCTCCTTCTGTGGCAAGGTGACTTGCTTAGTGGATGAGGGAAAGGCTGTGGATGTTGTCTACTTGGACTTTAGGAAAGCCTTTGTCACCATTTCCCACAGCATTCTCCTGGAGAAGCTGGCTGTTTGTGGCTTGGATGGGTGTACGCTTTGCTGGGTAAAAAGCTGGCTGGATGGCCGGGGCCAAAGAGTTGTGGTGAATGGAGTGAAATCCAGCTGGTGTCTGGTCACAGGTGGTGTTCCCCAGGGCTCAGTACTGGGGCCAGTATCTGTGTCAATGATCTGGACGAGGAGGTCGAGTGCACCCTCAGTAAGTTTTCAGGTGACACCAGGTTGGGCGGGAGGGTTGATCTGCTGGAGGGTAGGGAGGGTCTACAGAGGGATCTGGACAGGCTGGGTCGATGGGCCGAGGCCAGTTGTATGAGGTTCAACAAGGCCAAGTGCCGGGTCCTGCACCTGGGTCACGGCAACCCCACGCAACCCTACAGGCTTGGGGAAGAGTGGCTGGAAAGCTGCCCCGTGGAAAAGGACCTGGGTGTGTTGGTCGACAGCCGGCTGAATATGAGCCGGCAGTGTGCCCGGGTGGCCAAGAAGGCCAACGGCATCCTGGCCTATATCAGAAATGGTGTGGCCAGCAGGAGCAGGGAGGTGATCGTCCCCTGTCCTGGGCACTGGTGAGGCCGCACCTCGAGTGCTGTGTTCAGTTTTGGGCCCCTCACTGCAGGAAAGACATGGAGGGGCTGGAGCGTGTCCGGAGAAGGGCAACGAAGGTGGCGAAGGGTCTGGAGCACAAGTCTTACGAGGAGCGGCTGAGGGACCTGGGGTTGCTTAGCCTGGAGGAAAGGAGGCTGAGGGGAGACCTGATCGCTCTCTACAGCTACCTGAAAGGGGGTTGTGGTGAGGTGGGGGTCGGTCTCTTCTCCCCAGTAACAAGCAACAGGACGAGAGGAAATGGCCTCAAGTTGTGCCAGGGAAGGTTTAGATTGGATATTAGGAAAAATGTCTTCACCGAAAGGGTTGTCAGGTATTGGAACAGGCTGCCCAGGGAAGTGGTGGAGTCGCCATCCCTGGAGGTATTTAGAAGATGTGTAGATGTGGCGCTTAAGGACATGGTTTAGTGGTGGACTTGGCAGTGCTAGGTTTACAGTTGGACTCAATGATCTTAAAGGTCTTTTCCAACCTTAAATGATTCTACGATGAGGGAGGTTAGTGCATTGTTTTCTGTTTAAACCACCTGCACATATAGTAATGATTATTTAGTGAGTTTGCTGATTAAAGACTGTTGAAGCTTGGCATGGACCAAGTAACCAAATGTGGGAATTGGATAAAAACTCGTAATGTGCCTTAGTGAATATGTTTAAAAGCATCCCTTTTTCCAAGTAAAGATGAGGTTTAAGATAACTGCTAGAACCTCTGGAAAGTCTGGCTTCAGAAATACTTGAGGAGTATTTATTTTTCTTAGAAGTTTTTACACAGTTGCTATAAACCCCATTTTCATCTTTTGCTCAGTCTTCTGTATTTCTTATCATCAGCCTTGAAGCAACTTTAACATAATCTGTCTTGCTTCTGTAAGGCAATGTTCAGTGTAGTGAAATTAAATCACATTTCTATCCTGAAGCTGAACTAGTACAGGTTAAAATTTTATAATGAACATTAAAAAGTGTTCATCTAAGCTCTGGAAGATCGGTGAGAGAATTGCATTAATTCATTTGAAATGGGGGATGGAGAAGCAGGGTTGTATGGTGATATTACTGTGCTTTCTAGAAGTAAGGCTTGGGGAAGAGAGGTATAAATTTTGTGAATATGCTTCCTGGAATAAAGTGTTACAAATGATCTGATTATCAAGGTGAGTTTGCTGATCCTCATTACCTGTCCTTGAGAATGTCCAGAGAGTCAGCAGGCCCTACGAGATGCAGCAAGAACTGAATTTCAATTTGATGATAACGTTGATGACCAAAAAACCCAGTAATTCCATTATCTACATGTAAACATCTGATTTTAACAGTTTGATTATGTGTTCTACTTTAAGGCTTGGTTTCTGTGGTTTTGGGGGGATGCTTTGGGGTTTTCTGTTTTTGTTGTTTTTTAATTCAAGATCCTAAAATGTATTTAAAATAGAGCAAAGTTACATTTGTCAAAGAGTAAAATTTTCAAAAGATCTTTTCCACGTGTTTTGTTGTTGCTTTCCCTCTTCTTACAGAATGGGTACAGATGGCACCAGCTTTATTTTCTAAATTCATCCCAAATATTCTACCCCCTGCTGTGGAATCTGAGCTTCAGGAATATGCTGCTCAAGACCAGAAGCTTCAAAGAGAGCTTATGCAGAATGGATTTACTAGGTAATAATTATTAATCTTCAGTAGTAATTGTGCTGGACGGTGCTGAAATGTTAAAATGGATACACCTAAAAATATTGAAGAAATAATTTAAGAGTTAATAAAGAACCTTCACAACCCAGTATCTGAAATATGGCCTTATTTTCCATGCAATTTGAGCACTACCAACCCTGCAGATGGTACCAGAAAGTAGATGATCAGAAGTCTTGAGATATTTTCATGAAACAGATTGCTTACAGTTCATGCCTTCCTGTGTTTTGATTGCGCTTCTAATGCATGATCATGCTCCTGTTCAGCCATTACTTTGGCCGTTTATTTTCTATAAGCTGACTTTTTTTCATAATGCTTCTGAAAATGTCAGTTGATGACTTCTTATTCCACTTTCAGAGCTATTTTATACTGTCAAGGTGTTTATTTTAAGTAGGTATTTCTCTTCTGGCTATTGAATTGGGGGAAAAAAAAGAACAAACAGTAAAAGAGACAGTGGAAAATTTTTGTAACCTATATTGTTTACTCTGGGCTGTGCCTGTTGCTCTGTGCTCTTCTATTTAACTGTCTAGACAGAAGCACAGCTCTTTCACCACAGCAGTGTGCCACTTTCGCAGTAGTCTGACAAACCAAGATCAAGCTGGGGAAGCTATCGTGCTCTGTTCCCAAGAGGTTTGTGAAGGGAGTACATCTTCATCTTTCCTGTTACCTGTGCAGTGCTGAGAATCTGGTCCTGTAGTCTGAAGACCCACTAGACGTGGTTATGTTTAGTGTTAGATGTACTCCTGCATTTCATACTCTTGTGTAGTTTTCCTTGAAGGTAATCTCTCTCTTCAAAGCTTGGTAAATTATTGAGCTTCAAAACTCTACTACTGACCCAAATGCAAATGGTATTGTAGACTCATTCCTTGTCAGGCTTTCTGTTGAGGAAAAGAATTTTTTGATAGATATGCATGAGTTAAGACACTAAAAACAAAGCCATAAGAGCTTGGGCTGAGAAAAGCAGTGCATTGGGCCCAAGAAATAGAAGTTTAGACTTTGAAACTGAGTGAGCATATAATGCTGACAGAGGATTGTAATGCACAGAACAAAACAAAACCAAGAACATTTTGGTTTTGTCTAACTTTCAATCTTACTAATTCTGTAGGTGACTTATAGTTCTGCTTACAACTGCATTTCACAAGTTTTACACTCCATAGAGAATTAAGAATGAAGTTTCAAGTAGTAACAGTCCATATCCACAAAAACAATTGGTTTCAAAAACATTTTTCCCTAGGTACCTGAAAATAAGACAGGCTTGTAAGCTTGACTGTGAAGTTCTTTGGCTGGTACTGTGAGGAGGATACTGTATAAAAGGCTAGGAAGGGTAGTAGGAAGGATGCTGACCATTGCAAAGGCAACATGCCTCTGTCGTGCTCTCCTGTTACAGACTTGGTGGGATCCTTCAGAATATATTTTAGCAACTCCTGTTTTATGCAGAAAAGTAATTCTCTAGCACTGGAACTAATAAAAATCCATAGGAAACTGTTTCTATCCTGTGTGATAGGTGGGGACAAAGAAGAGATTAGGGCTTGAGGATAGTCATACAAGGAAGAACTAAGTAAAGGTTTCTCTGTCACATGTTGTTTGCAGAGTCTAATTCCCAAGAGTTCCTCTTTCTTTTGGCTTTCTGCAGCATGTGGTGATGTGGCTATCGGACATGTGAAGAGTTTTGGTGTGCCTCATAGGTTTAGAAAATTGGCCCACCCTAGCCCATGCTTTTGTGCAACTGCTGTTTCTATGTAGCTTGCTTTCAATTTATTAAATAAAAATGCAAAGTAAAACTTTGCAGTGGAATAACTGATTGATGGCATTTAGTCTCTGATGAATGTGTTTTGCACAGTATATTTTATATGGTTGTACTGCGAGGGAGTCAGTGCAGTCTGGTAAACATAGAGGTTATATAAAGTGTTAGAGTCGAGTCTGTCATCATTAAAAGGACACAAGGAAAACAAAACTGAAGTACAGGTAATATATTTGTTACATGCCATTTTGCAGTGGTATTTGAAATGCATTTCGCCTTGAAATGTATTTCAAGGTGTAATGTGCTTCTTCCTGTGTTATGAACATAGATTATATTTATTTATAATTTTTCAGAATTGTTATGAGGTTATATTCCTACACATATAGATGTATATATTTATATGTATGAAAGGATTGTTTTTCTCTTTTAGCAAGTAGTGTGCCAAGTCTGTTCTCTTCTGAGTTAGTATGAAATGTCATCTGTTCTCTAATTGCGCCAAAAAATGGTGATGTCTTTGCTGCTGTGTTTCCTACAACAATACCCATGAGGAACACAGCACAGTGAGGTGTCTTCAGCAGCATTAATGTCATGTCATGCTCTGGTTTAAATAGTCAGCTTATCAACAGTGTTAAATACTATTGCTGCAGCAAGTGGGAATACAAGCCAGTTCATTGCTGGTATTTCTCTTGTGAAAGACCTTAATTAAGGCATACACAGCAGATCCATCACATTAAGAGTAGTTTCAGGGAAGAACACCTCATGTTATTCAAAAAAACCCCTATTTCTACCAACTTCCAGCAGATAAATATGAAATTACAACCACTGTGATGAAAATATATTGAAATCTTTCTTCCTTATATAACACTATCAATAGCATATCATCACAAGAAACTTGTGAAGCAGCAGGATTTTCCAGCTTTAAGAGTTTGTGTGCACAAGAAAAAAAGGAAAAAAAAAGGTTTTCCAAATAGATGGGAATTTGACTTTGGGTTTTCAGCAGCAGTGATGTCAACTGGTGTTTACACAACTTTAGTTATTTATTTAAATCTTCTGCTTGAAGAGGGAATGCTGGCAGCTCAGACTTGCTTAGGGTCTGATTGTTGGGTTTTCAGGAGCATCTTACCTTTTTAGACTGATAGATGCAGAATTTTTTAAATAGTTCTATGAAGTTTAGTTGAGAAGTTTGAAATAAGGAATACAATTTTATGCATGACTTAAGACCACACTGCGTATGAGCAATTTTCCTCATCTTAATTTTATAAAAATCAAACCTACTATCTTTAACAAAAGAATGAGTTAATTAAATCTATAAAATACAGCTTATACTTCTGTTTTAGTAAATTGAGAATCCTGCGGTCATGTGTTATTGCTACTATGTTTGCATTTTGTTTCTAAAGTCTGTAAAAGTTGATGATTGTGTGGAGGTACTTCACTATTGTTTTCCCTTTTTTAAAATCATAGAATGGTTTGGGTTGGTACGGACCTTTAAAGGTCAACTAGTCCAACTCCCTTGCAATGAGCAGGGACATCTTCAATTAGTTCAGGTCGTCATGAAAATGTCTTTCTTCCCCTTCTTTCCTAGAGGTGACCAGTCACGCAAGAGAGCTGGAGAAGAGTTAACTTACAGTAAGTATGCATCTAACCCTGCCCTCCAGTGTGCTACAGTCCCTGACGGGTTGGGCATACAGGTAGTGGTGGGCTTCTGGGTTCTTGGGGGATGGTAAGGTGTCAGAGGCTACATCTCCACACGCAGCTAGCTGTCTGCCAATGTAAACTTTACCATTCTAAGTAATAATAGGAACTTCTTGGATCTAGAGCCTGGCTAACTGTGCTGGAGTCCCACAGCCACCTGTAAGGTAGTAAGATATCCTAGCTACTGAGGCCAAGAAATTTCTACTTCATTTAAGCGGAAGCTGAGGTCTTGAGGAAAAAGGACATAGTTGTCCCAAGTCTCTGCCTGGTCAGGATACACAACAGGCAATGAAATGATGAGCCAGTCCACCTCTGATATAAATCACCTGCTGGTAATGCATGTTTCCGTCCAGTGACAGAATGGAGAGTTTGGAGGGGTTTTTAACTTGGAACCCTCAATTAGTGTCTCATACAACCTGGGATGCACCTGCGTTGAGACACGAAAGGCAGTATTTGGCCACAAATGTTCAAGTCATGCAGCAGGGAAGTTCTCTTCCATTTGTAGATAAAGTCTCTTGCTGCATGTTTAACTGTAAGGTTCTTCACTTTGTTACTCCCTTAATTTTCCCCCGTATAGATTAGGGAGTGGGGGGAAGA
Source organism: Harpia harpyja (assembly GCF_026419915.1). Taxonomy (NCBI): domain Eukaryota; kingdom Metazoa; phylum Chordata; class Aves; order Accipitriformes; family Accipitridae; genus Harpia; species Harpia harpyja. The sequence continues at coordinate 39,726,074 of NC_068949.1, read as the reverse complement.
GACACAGGGAGGAATCGTATTTCCATTCTCAGTTGGTTGCTCTACTCCAGACAGCCCTAATTTGGGTGCAGTCAGTCAAAGGTCTCATCTTCTCTGCTGACTAAATATCTAGCCAGGAGAGAATCTAGTCCCATACATTCTATGTTAGGATTGAAGTACAAAGTCCTGATTGTCATTAAATAGGCTTGGGGATTGGGGAATAGTATCTGTTCTGGTACTGTTGTTAACTTCAGTTCATTTTATTGCGTTCTTTTCGCCAAGTTCCCTCCTGTGAACTCCCATTCAGCTGAGTATGTTCGCTTTATTTCCTACCATAAAATGTCATACAGTTTTATGATGAACTCTTATTACAACCTGAAATGAATGAATGGATGTTTACGTGGTATGTCAGCTTCTGTTTACACTGTTAATGTTTTGCAGGCAACCTTTGGGCTGGTTGGTTTTTGGGCTGTTGGGGGAAGGGGGGCAAAGGACATAAGGTGGAAGTTTAATATGAGAGAATTTCTTGAACTTTTTATGTAATTTCAGATGGCTCATCAGCTTGTGCAAGCTCCAGGGGGTACAGATAGTGAATATACTGGATCAGCTTCTATTCCTAGCCAGAACAGACACTGGAGGAGCGCAGGTGGTATCCGGAGCCTCCTTTGGCAACTGCTGATACTCGAGCTCTGACACGAACTATGCCTCAAAGAAGAATTTTGGACTTTCTTCTTTATATAATAAAATGTCAGTTGCTGCTACAATTGGGATGACTTTGAAAGACATGATTCCTTGGTCTAGCCTCTCAACAAGTTCATGTTCTGCGATTTTTGTGAGGAATGCACCTTGAAAAACAATCCTTTCAAAGTGGAAATGGGCAGCCGAAATCAGCAGCTTCCAAAAGCGTTAGAATGGAAGAATCTTTTTTGCACTCTTTTCTTAAATATTAAGGACATTCTTAAAACTAGTTAACACGTCAGTGTATTAGTTTTTAAACTTCAAGGTATTTTCTGGAGCTTTTCCTTAAATAATAAGAATAAATTTTCATTATTTTGCAGTATTTGTTCATTAGTTTAAAAGTTGTCACCTTTTAAGAGTTGGTCCCATATAAATGTATCTTCTGTCAGGGAGTTTTAAATTCCAGATTTTTCTTTTATCTCTTTTTTTGTTACTTGGTATTTTGAAATCTGTTTTCCTATGTGTTTGTACTCTGTGCCTTCAGCTTGTGCACTTTGCAACTTTATAGACCATATTTTGTTACTGCAAAATGTGTTCTTGAGGAAAAACTTGATGTGAACAAACATGCTGCAAAGTTGCACTTTCTCTTTGCATTAATGGGAGGTGAATTTAAGGAGGAAGGAAGAAAAGTTGAACCTATCACCATCACTAATAGTGACTTGAAGTTTGTCCACTTTTTTTTTTCATATGTATTAGTGTTTAATGCTGGGACCAACTCTTGTAGAACCCCTCTCATTGACTTTTCATTGGCTTCCATAATTGCAATAGATTGAGATGTGAATTCCAGACTGAATGAAATACTAAGATGTGTATTATGCTGTGCTATGTAGAAACATTGTGGGCAAAATTCTCCAGTCTCTTAGGTCTGCAAAGTGCATCTCCGTCAGCACAAACCAGATTTGCACCTGATTAATCGGTGAATAATGGTACCTGTCCAAGATCACTTTGTGGCTCCTGTGCCATTTCTCCTGCTTCGGGGATGTGATGGGGGGTGTGATAGTGGATGTGGTCAGAATCGGGGAGTTGAGGAGTGGTGTAATGCATGCGTGTGTACCCATCAGCCTCCTGCTTCCAGTCTTGTGTAAACTCAGCTGGAGATCCAGTTGAGCCCGGTTCCAGGAGATCTGGACCTATGGTCTAAACCCTAATGATTGTGACATGGGTTTGTAGTATGGCTAATGCAATTCTTTCATGAGGGGAGAAACATACTTGAAAAAGCAGTGTGACTACAGGTTGTGGGGTTGGTTTTTTTTTATTACTATGGATTTATTTTTTATCACCTTTAGTTATGAAGAGAAATGAGTTGGTAATATAAAATCTTTCTGAAGTGAAACAAAAGTTTGTTCAGTTTTGTCTTGCACAACCCTTATGCCTGTTTAAAAAACCCACACAAAAACCTGACACAACCCCCTTTATGCTTGCATGAATTCATTACAAAATGCAGGAAAAAGATAAAAAATAGATGCGGCAGGGACAAAGTTTCTTTTTGTTTTGTAGCCAGGCTTCATGTAAATGAATTTAATTATATCAGTTTCACATCAGCCACTTTGGCAGTGCTGTTAGTTTGGAGGGGGTTGGGGGTGGGGGGTGGGGGAATGAGAAGGACGCTGCTGTGATTGACAGATTCACCTTTATATTTCTTTGCATATTTGCAAAACCTATTTAATTTTGAGGAAGTTTTTATTTTAAAAGTAAAAATGAATGCTTTAGTGTTTTGTTTTCTATGCAGAACAATGCCAGCAGTCTAATCTCTTCCCCAATAGTGGAAAACCAAACCACTCTGAGTAGGGATTTTTCAAGTGTTGATTAATGTTTGCTTCAACTTTGCTACCAGCTACTTAAGTTGAAGCAGAATTAGATAAAAACAGGGGTTTTGAAAGTTTTGCTGAAGTATGCAGTGGAGAAGTTAATGAAGGCTAATAGGGAACAAAAATGATTTGCCAGCTTCCAGATTTTTATCAGTTTTGGCTTTAAACAAAAATAAAACCTCTGATAGTGTCCTTAGCTTTAAAAATCACTGTTTGCTGAAGTGACAATATTCTTGAGTTAAGAATAGATGCATTAACCTAATTTGGTTAAAGTTTGTTTACAACTTCATTACCATTCTAGTTCACATAACACAGTAATCAAGCTCTGTCATCTTTGTCAAGTGATCACAATTTTTTTTCTGTTCTTAAAGTGGTTTTACTGGTTCAAGTTTGTAAATAACACGTCGTGCTTTTGCTTCAAGTTTGAGGCAAGGGTTCAACATTCATTTTACATTGCATTATGTTTGGGACACAAACTTCTAGAACAGTGATTCCATCAAAAGGTATGACATTCCTGTCAGCGTGTTTCACTTCTTATGCACTGAGTAGTGCTTGGATGCTTCTCAGTCCTGTGTAGCATTTTCACTTGGCCACCATACCTGAGAAATCTGTCTGTTAAGCACTGTATTATGTTGTAAATTTGGCATTAAAATTCCTGTATGTTTTGGCATTATTAACATAATGCTGAAATATTGTTTATCTGTTTGAAGACGTTATCATTGTGACTGAGCATGAAACAGAATACAGCATACTATACTAGATTATTTTGTTTCTCTGTAAACTTGCATTTTACTTAGTAAAACTAACTCAGCCAACTTGAGCATCGGTACTGTAAAGCCACAATTACGAACAGCATGATCCTAATTGCAGTATTTAATTTAACCAGATAACTTGTGGTAAATCCGTTGCATCTGTAGCTTACTCTGTTAAGATTAAGAGTAAAGTCAGTTATACAATGGGTGTCCTCTTTATGTTGCACTGGTTCTATAGCCAAACTTGCTACATTAAAATATTTTTAGATTAATTTCATTTCTTGATTTGGGAAGTTGAAATATTTAAATTCATCCTGCTGACTACTATAATGGTAGGCAATTGTCAATATATGGTCAAGATAGTCTTTGATACAAATGATGAAGGCGGGGGTCTAAATAGATAAGTACTCAACTCTTCTACAGTTGGATCTCCTTTCTGCAGTTGTTGAGGAAGTGTTTGTGGATGAATACTTTGAAGCAAAAGTTTTTGACTCTTGTCATTTGATAGAGATATGATCAGCTAGATTAATCGCTTTTTGTTTTTCCCTGACATGATTGTTCACTTTCTACAGGTTAAAAAAAAAGAAACTACAAAGGCCATGTTCTGAGCAACTGAAAAATGTTTTTCATGTACACTATGACAACCCTAGTGAAAGGACTATTCTGTAGAACTACGGAATAAAACCCAACTGCTTGAATTTGACTCCTGTCTTCAACCCGGCTCCAGTAGAGAGAAAACAAAGATTTTTGATGCCTTGACATGCACCAGCTATCCAGAGGGCACTTAGTTCAGCTCGCAGGGTGGACCTTTAGGATCAATTGACCACAACCAAACGGTACTGCTAGGGAGGGATGGTCACTGCTTGGGTTAGTGTACTTCCCCTTCTGCTCTGCTGGGACCGTGTGGTAACATGGGGATAGTCACTGTGCTGATGCCACTCTAGTTGAAAATTCCTTTTTTGAGGGTAGTCTTGTGTTGACAACCCATTTAACCTTAAATTCACAGCTGAATACTGTAAATAAGTTTGTTAACGATAGTATTTGCTTGCATCAGTGGTGTTTGTTTTGCTGCTCTGAAGAGTTCCTTCACTGCTCTTAGAGCACCTCCTCTAGAAGCCTTTAAATGCACATTACAGATCGCTGCACCTTTGTGGAGGTGTTTGCGTGGTGTAATACTGAGCTGCAAACTGTGCTCCAAACATTGTCACTGGGCAGGAAAAATACAGGTGGTCAGGCTTTGCGTGTCCCCGTTTCTCTGACCTGGGGCTCTGCTGTACCAGATTACATGTGCCTCGCTAGTACGAGGTGCAGCCTTCTCTAAGCAGGGGAGGGTGGAGCCCTCCAGTGCAGTTGCTTTGCTGGCTGATGCATGCAAGTCATGTCAGTGCTGTAGCACGTACTCGTGTCCGGTCATGCACACGCTCAGCACAGAGTCTGATCTCGGTAACTACTGCAACTTTTGTGAAAGGAAATGGAGGTCTCAGTCCTATTCGATCTTTTATTTCTAAGTAAGATAGAGGAGAATTTGCACACGGTCTGATCTTTCTTTCTGGAGCTCTCTTGGGAAGCATTCTCTGGCTGGTAGAGGAGAGGGATCTTTCCTCCAAGGAAAAGGACTATGGGTCATCTGTCTCTGATTTTTCTCTGCTGGTCTCCAAGGCAAGGTGGTGCAAGACGGTCAGTTGTATTGAGTGCACTATGCTTATAGTACTGCAAGACTTAAATTTTGGATTTAATCTAGGATAAACAATGATCTTTTTGGTAGGCTTACAAACTTCAGGTATTGGTAGTCACAGAAGGCGTGAATCAGGGGTGGACTTACTCTGGCAGGTGTCATTCTAGTAATTACAGGTCAGAGGAAGTAATTTTGTCCCAGAGAACGTTACTTATTATGGCATACATTGGTGTGATACTGGCCTAACAAGATATTTTTAATACCCGTAGCACCTGTTAACAGAAAAAGGGTGGAGAATCTAAATTTCATCTTCATCAGCACTGAACTACGCTGGATTTGCATTGGGAGCAGAATCACATGGGAGAGGAAGTCTTACCTTCTGTCAGGAGGCACAGATCATCAGCATTACTGCATTAGCAAAACAAGACAAACTTGCTAATTTGGCCTTAGTTGAAAGCTCCTTCACAAAGTGCTTTGTGCTTTGCTAGAGGGAGTGGAAGGATTAAACCCATATATATTGACCTAACTTGAATGACTGGTTTAAGGGGATTCCAAATTTTCATAGGCAGTGAGTACTCAGAAATCCCTTCGAGCTGTCTCTGTCCCTGGGATGCTCCAGATACACTTGGTTAATGTTCCTCTTTCTGAGCTTCTGCTAACTGATCTAATTAGCACAGAACAGGAAAGTTGACTCCCCTAATGATGACAACAGAATGAATTTAGTAATAGCATGTATTGCCTCTAGTATTGTTTTTCAGCTAATCATTCCTTAAGAAAAACTGTTAGTTTCTGAGGTGATCTGGGTCATCACCGGTTTCTATTAGACGGCAGCAGGTAATTTATTTGTTAGCACCATTTGCCATCTATCAGCAAATCAAATGATTTTGTACAGAGAACAGTTCATAAATGAGTATCTCAGGATGGTCGGTAGACGTTACCTTGTGGATGAGGTGCATTGTCAGCATGCTTCTGTCCTACAGAAGCATATAGCGACCAGCAAAGTGAATTGCCCTGTGAGCATACACCCAAAAAGCCTCTACACAGTCCATTACCGTGGGATAGCTGATGGACTGCAAATTCACATCGTATCTTTATAGTAACCTGTTCCCATGGCAGGAATGGCTGAGCAGTGACATAGGACTCACATTTGAAATGGGTCAAGGCATGAAATCATAACATTACCTAGTTGTTAAGGTGCCTAACTTAAATTCCCTGTATGGTCAATGTGAAGCAAAAGATTTCTCCAGCAGGTACCGCACAGCACTAAATGGATGCACTTCAAGATTTCTGTTTTTGGGTCTCTGTTACTAGCCATGGCCTGCTGGTACTTGAACCCATCTCATCAAAGGAGCTAGAAGCAGAACTTGCCAGACAGGACCTGCGCTACCTGTGCAAGAGCAGAAAGAAAACAGGCCTGTTCAGTTCTTTTTCTTAATGACTTTTGTATTAAGTCTTTACTGAGCAGGCACCTTGTTGCTTAGATAGCCTGAGTTGTTCAAGGTACGCAGTTTTGATGGTTTAGTCTGTTGGAATGAATCTTAGGGAGAATTTCTTCCAAGCTATAGGACTATTTCCCTTAAAATACAGAGACGCATCATACCTGGTGATTGTAATCTAAATAATCTCATTATCCTATTTGTTCCCTCAGTCACAACTTGTGAAAGCATGTTCAAGTGTTCATGTGCTTTCCAGTTATGGCTCCAACCTTCTACTTCAGAGAATGTCACAGTTACTGAGTACAGATACGCAGGAGAGAGAGACCCATGGAGTAAGACAAAATTGTCCATGCATACTTCTGTTTCATGTTTCCCTCCAGGGATGTGTCATGGATTGAAAAACTACACACACAATCCTTCACCTCATTCATGTTGTGGCATAATAACATTTTATTCTTTCTTTTCTAATAATTCCCAGCGTTGAATTTGCCTTTTCTTAATAACTGCTAACACTTCTTAGAGCTATGTGTTATAATCCCAAGATGTCATTTGGGGGTAATAGTAGCTCCTCCTTGTGAAAGTAAAATTAGGATCGTGTTTTCCCAATGCATCATTTTGTCAGTCAATGTAAACATACGTAATCTGGATCTCTCACCCCATTGCTTAGTGAAATGAAGTCCTATAGCTCTTTGTAGTCAATCCTCTTTACTTCCCTGGGTGACGGCACGTGAACTTTGCGTTTCACTGTTCACCTCCTTTTCAGCTTTTTATGAACACAGCAATTAGCATGACCCCAGCGCTGTGGTATTCTGCAGGTGACCTCCCTCTGTTGTGAGCACTGTCAGGTCCTGCTCTGTAGCTTTCGAATGACAATTTATTCATGTGGAAAAGCTTCTCCATAATCTCATGGTAGCTTTGTAAAGAGCTTCCAATGAGAGAGCTCACCAACACCCTGTGGAAATCTGTATCAAAGGATCTCACTTGCCACGTGCTTGTTGAATGATCTGCCCTATTGTAACTCAGCTACATTTGTTGTCCTATGAAGCCATGTATCCATGCTATAAACTACTGAAACAAGCCCTCATCACTCATGTTTTATAGCTCACCGTTTCAGCACACAGCTAAGTTTTAGACTTACACTGAACAGACTCAAGTGTCCAAACTCTTACATCACAGATGACAGGAGTTCAAATGGGAATTTGTGATGTCATGCTCTGATCCTGCTGATGAATTCAGAATTATCAAGATGATTTGCTGATGAATTGAGAATTATCAAGATGATTTCCTTGGGTAAAAGGAAACAAGAAAGACTTTTAGTGTGATAATATTTAATTTATTTTATTTAGCAAAGAGTTTCTGCAACTCTGTCTTTGCTGCAAGTTCTCTGAACTCAGACTAACTAGTCATCAACCACTTCATGATTTGCTGATACAGGACAAGAAAGCAAGCAAGCTTATAACTTGCCAGGTCCTCTTGTCTGCTTGCCAACATAGCTACTCGTCTTCTAAGAATCTACTTTCATATGAAGATCCAAACAGAGCAAAGGAGACCAAGCAGAGCAGTCTGGCAGCAATTCAGCCGCTCTGGCTGAGGTTTAACATTTGTAGTTGTTGCTGCAGAATGGTCTCTTTCATCTATAGGGCGCTTTAATGCCTTGTTGTTGAAACTGCTTATCATCACACTTGCTTCTTTGATTGTTATATTAAAATAGACCACAGTCAGTGATCTGCAAATTTCAGGAATCACCTTTGAGGCATATTTACCAAAACCACTGTGCCCCTCCTGAAGCCTGTCATCTCTGGGCTCTTTTGTAAGAAATC